>NC_056624.2:55769777-56088239 GCF_002870075.4 Lactuca sativa
GTACTTTTTAGAAAATTTGCAAGATATATCAAATCTGCTAATTAGTGGGATTTGATAAATTCGTCGTTTTGTTTACTCTTTGACTTGATTGTTGGTAATGCACAAATTTAACTATCTGGTATCTGAAGTATAATATAAGTTTGTCGATATTAATCTTTTATTGACTTCCAAGTCTTCCAACATCTTTGATTTTATTCAAACTTTTAATAAGTGCGTGGATGTCTTGATCACCACTTAATTTCTTCAAACCAAACAAAACATGTTATGCTCATGGAAGAACGGATTCACAACAATCAAACAAAGTCATTCAGTGTCATGACCACAAGTTAAGAAAAAGTTGAACGCATGTTGATTCATTATTTCAAGGCTTCTTTTAATTTGATTTTATTGATAATAATATATTTCGATGCTTTTGATCCGCTTGACCCATCTCCAGCCTGGGGTCGTTTCACTTATGGCCACGGTTATACATTTTACCTGTTAAATCATCTGAGTATAAAATCTAACTCATTTCCACGTACCTGGATTGAAATTTTCAGGTGTAACAACTAACAAGACTGTAATGCATGTTACAGACTAATTTTTCTAAAAAGATAATACCAAATATTGAATTTGAAGTTATAGAAATTATGGTCCAGATATCTGGCTTGACACATACAGTAAATAATAAATTATCTTCTTTCTCTAAAAAAAGGTGAACGCTTGTATGTTGAATACCATGTTTTATTTTATAAAAGAGTTGATCAAATACAATTAGGTATGTAATGGGGAGAAACCTTGTGCATAAACCACTTATTTTGATCAAGAAAGAAAGAAAGTAGTCAGTCATTGAATAATGAGTTTCTGTTTATTTATGGCTCTATAAAACAGCTAGTTTCTTCCTCATACCATGTTTTATTTTATAAAAAAAAACACCTAACTTTAAAGAACATACCTTGCTGAAGTAACCAGCCAACAAAGCACTATTGGAACGGGTTGGCTCCAGGAATGAGAAAAGTAGATCCATTAGCTGAAAGTTTTGAGTTTGAAGAAGGAAATCATGTGAGAGAATGTAATAAAGAATGTATTTATGTAAATATAGGGAAGAGTGCTCTGATCGCCAATTGCTCATTCACTTCCATCTGAGCCCTAACTCTTTTAATTTCTTGTGAAACTGTCTCCATTCTCTACAGACAATAACAATTCAAAATCGAACATGAATATTTCTTCACAGACAGAACACATAACTAATAACTTACATGTAAGAATTGAAAGCAAGAGAAAATATTAATGTACGGTGGAAGTGTTGTTGATTGAAGAACCATCGACGATTCTGGACGTTCTAGGATCGGGTGCCTTGGGCTTCGGTTGAATTGCGACAACACGAGTCACACCATTCCGTCACTTAACCCTAATAATGCTCGGAAAGGAATGGCAACCAGCGGTGAATCTAGTATTGCAATCTATGATCTAGGTTCCTTGATTTGTCAAACATCTCATCTTAACTCATAAAAATTTATGGTCTAACTCCCTAGAACCATCTAAGTCCGAAAATCTCCTCAAGAAGTTGCTAGGGCCAAACACAACATTAAACTTCTTCCATTCTCCTCCAAAACCGAAACCACACCCAAAGGTGAGCTTCATACCCCCTATTTTTCGGTTTTTATAAGTTTTGTGGGGGGGGGGGGGAATACAAGCAAATGTGTAGATCTATGAGTATATGTATGCTTTGTATGATTTCTATGTTTATTTACATGTTCTTATGTGATTATGGTGTTGAAACTAGTCAAAAAGTCCTTAAAATCCAGATTTGCATTAGGATGTATGAAACAAGTGTTAAACATATTATTACACACAAATCATTTCTAGAAAAATAACCAAGTTGGTTAATATGAACTCCTTGGGCTAAAAATCCCATTTTTGGACTCAAAATGTTAAAAATATGAAGTTAAAGGGCCCAAAATGACAAAATACAAATTCTGATGGATGAATTGAGTCAAAACAGTTTCAATAATGTATTTTTCTGGAAATATTCTCTTTGAAGGATTAAATGTGAAATTTTTAAGCATAATGAGCCAAAAATGAATTTTTCGGCCCAATAAAGCCCAATATGCGAGATTTTCAAATTAGAGGGGCTGAAACTATGATTTTCTGTAAAACAGGGGACTACTAGTGCTCCAAGTCCATTTCAAGGGTTAAAAATGCTTTTCATATTTAAAAGGGACCAAAGATGCAAAATTTTTCTATTTTGGGCCAAAAGTGTAAAAACTGCGAAAATAAGGGTTTTAGCCGAGAAAATTTTCATTTGATGGACTAAAACTGTTTTTCAAATAACTTTGAGCTGAAAAATAACTTTTCTACAAGTTTTGATACTAAACTGTCAAGAAAAATGGTTTGAGGACTAAAATAGAAATTTATTTTATACAAAGGGTTAAATGTGTAAATTACCCAAAAGAAAGGGGCTGCAAAAATGAAATATTCTAATGTTTTAAACAATAAATCCGACATGATGAAATACTAACACCTCGACTATCGGCGAATTATAATACACCTTCAACACCAAAAATTGTTATCAAACGAATTGATTCGGTCTCGAATCAATAATGAATCCGAAATTACTAACACGACGAAACTTCAATACACACGCGGAAATTTCGGGAAGTCAATACACACGTGAGAATACACCAGACGTCGATACACCGTCTTTGGGCTCAAAAGTTTCAAATCGTGTTTGTTAGGCCTAGCTAGCCCAATGACATGATCTTTAGGCCCGAAGGAAACTCGCTTACATGTAGTTGGGTCTTATATGACCTAATTTCGTGTAAAAGGACTTTTACAGGCTTTGTGTTGTTGGACCTCAAGGGCCCTCTGGTGCTGCTAGTAAAGTCGAGAATTCACCAAATGCGAGTCGGGCTAAGGGCCCTTCGCATTTACGATAGCCTTGAACGACTTACGGAAAATATCGGGGCTTCGCACCCTCTTTTCCTCCTCGGTTGTGGGGCTACAAGAAGTCCGGGTGTTTGGATTAAGTGAATAGTGCGAGCGACGCCTAAGGGATCGTTTGTATGGTTGTAAACTAGTGATTTTCATTAATGTGTGTTTATAACAATTCACAAGCCATAATTAATCCAACGTCATCGGGACTCAACGAATACACCTGTCGTAACGAAATAACAAGACATAAATCATTTGATGCAAAGTATTAGGAAAACATCGGGTTTTCCTAGGGTTTTCAATTAATACACCTACGAGTTACATACCGAGTTTTACAAATTGTACTTTTACATTTATAGAAACAAACAAGCATACTTACGGATCTTCACACTTTTTATACTAAGTTCTTTTCAGAAAATATCGGATTTTCTGGTGATTTTCAAAACAATACAAACCACTATATTTCAAACATTACTTATGAACTTACCAACATTTCATATGTTGACGTTTTTCAAAATATTTGTATTCTCAGGTAACAGGTAAATCGAAAAAGAAAAATGTACTCAATAACGTCTTGCTGTTGTTTTAATTGGTACCGAACAATTTACTTTTGGGCATGTAATATTATGGATCAATGTACTGAATGTAAACGCTACCAGTTGTAATATTCCAATGCTTGGTATTCAATTGAGTCACAATAGCCCTCGGACGTTTCCGCCGTCTGGTTCGGGGGTGTGACAGGTTGGTATTAGAGCTCTGTTTACAGTGAACTAGCATATCTAACCATACATTGATATGCAACTATAAACCAAAAGAGGGACTAACATAACTCTGAACAAAACAAGTAAAATACAACAATAAAACACTTTTGCTTGCATTAGGAACAAGGAACATAACGCCGAACCAAACGAAATAATGCTAGTATCTCGGTTAATTCAGGACTGTTCTTAGTGGTACCAAGGAATGGATGTAGCCTGATCAACTACATTCTCTCCAAAGTATAACTAACACACGTTCTGATGAGATCGGGATAGCTAGGGAACCTAAAACTATACCCCTTTATCACCAAAAAGAGAACGTCTGTTTAGTATATATCATAGTCGTGGGAGTGACGATAGTTTATACTTTCCCCCAGTCGTCATGGAGGGAGATCAGCCGGGTATCCAGTTCCATCAAGTCCTAGTGGCTCACGGGATGCTTGAAGATGAACCAGAAGGGAATCCAGAGGAAGCACACGAGGTCCGACCTGACGAATACATAGACACCGACTATGAATTTGGAGAGACCGACGATGATGCCGAGGAAGGGCAAGACCGGGACAAGGATCACATCCCGTTGTGTGAGACGAGGTGCAACCAGACCACCCCGCTCCAACAATAAACCCCCCAAGGGAGAACCGTTCCACCGAAGCTGAGATCACCGCACTGCGACAACAGTTGTATGCTATGGAGGCCCGGGCAGTGCGAGCTGAGCATGAGAGGGATGAGGTTATTGGAGACATGACGGAGATGGCTCAGTTACTGGCACAACATTTCGGCATATGACCCCGCCACTACGTAGGACGCAGATCATCGCGATTAGGGATAGACTTATCTTAGTAGGTCATTAGGAACTATGCTATGTACCCCGACTCTATGTTTAAGTGACTACACTACTCATAGAGCCGTTATGCTGTCGAACTAGTGTCATTCATGTATGCTCTTACGAGCAAATTTTCATATATCAAATGCGGATAATATTAGTAAACATTTACGTGCTTTGTTATGATATTACAAACTGCTATGTGTTGAGAATCTATGATTGTATGTTAAATGGTAGGAGTGTTTAAGTTCGTACCTTGCACCTAGTCAGTAGGTTCACAACCTCCCAGAAACCCCAAACACTCAACATCTTTCTGTTTCATGACAGAAAGATGCCTCGCCGACCTACTCGCGGAAACCCTGGACCAACCCCACCCGAAGTTGACTCCACTGCATTCCAGGCGGCCGTGTCTGCTGCGGTCACCGCAGCTATGGCACAACTTCACCAAGGGAATAACGGAGGAGGCAACGGGCAAGGGGCCGGGAGTTCGAACAACGGGATGAATCAAGGACCCACCAAAACATGTACCTACAAGGACTTCACAAATGCCAAACCACGAACTTTTAACGGCACTGGAGGAGTGATCACTCTGAAGCGATGGATCGAGAAGGTGGAATCAATATTCGAGATATGCGATTGTCCTGAGCAGATGAAAGTGAAGTTCTTGGTCTGCACTTTTGTCGATCAAGCGCTCACCTGGTGGAACGGACATGTGGAAGCCATGACACTCCCTGTAGCCAACTCCATGCCGCGGGCGGAGATGAAAGAAATGTTGATGGCTGAATACTGCCCACGAGGTGAGATTCAGAAAATGGAGCAGGAGCTATGGAACCTCACTGTGCAGAATGTGAATATCGATGCCTACATATAGAGATTTAGTGAACTATCTATGTTGTGCCCGGGTATGATCACCTCGGAAGAAAAGAAGATTGAGCGATTCATCTGGGGACTAACATCACCAATCCAAGGAAACGTGATAGCTGCAAACCCCGAAACATTTGACAGTGCAAAAAGATTGGCGAAGAAGCTGTATGACCATAACAACAAGAAGGGTGAGAAGCCAGCGGAGGATGAAGGAAAGAAGGAAGGTGATGGCAAGAAAGGGAAGAACAACAAGAGGAAGGAGCTTCAGGGCCCCGAGACCTCTAAAAAGCAGCAGACAGTGGCAGTTAATGCTGTCACCGCACCAGTTCCAGCCACACCACATGCTCCAGCCTCAGCTGCTTCAAATGCTCCCAGAACTTATTCCGGTAATCTTCCCAAGTGCAACAAGTGCGGTTTCCATCACAATGGAGAATGCAAGGAGTTGCAGTGCACCAGTTGTAATCGAAGGGGACACACGGCGAAGTACTACAGGACCTACCCTCCCCAGAACCAACAACAGGGAAACAGCAACAACAACAACAATCGCAGCAACAACAACATCACTACTAGCGGCCACAATGCAGGGCCTAGCCACACCTGCTATGGGTGTGGGAGGACCGGGCATTTCCGCCGAGACTGCCCTAACAACAACAATCCAGGAAATGGAGGAACAGGAAGGATGCTGACCATGGGTCAGGGAGAGGCGATTCAGGACCCCGCTGTTGTTACCGGTACGTTTCCCCTAAACCACACTTATGCATGCATCCTATTTGACACCGGAGCGGAGCGAAGTTTTGTAAGCAATAAGTTTAAACATTTATTAAAACAACAGCCCCAGAAGCTAAATGAAACCTTTACGGTGGAAATGGCCAATGGGAAAACCGAATCCACCGGGGAAATCTACATCGGATGTACCCTAACCCTAAATCAACACGTCTTTCGAATAGACTTAATGCCTGTATCAATTAGGAGTTTCGATGTGATTATTGGCATGGATTGGTTAAGCCCCCACCATGCTGAAATTATGTGTCATGAGAAGGCCGTTCGCCTTCGCCTTCCTAATCACGAAACCCTAGTAATTTACGGAGACAAACCTAGCATGAACCTTCGCCTCGCCTCGTGCATCAAGGCACAAAAACATCTACAAAAGAACAATTTGGCGTTCCTGGCTCACATAGTGGATAAAATCAAGGAAGAGGTTAACATTCAAGACATTCCCATAGCATGTGAGTTCCCAGACGTGTTTCCTGAAGATCTTCCAGGAGTACCCCCAGGGAGACAAGTGGAGTTCCGAATTGACCTCGTTCCAGGAGAAAATCCTCTCGCTAAATCACCCTATCGGCTAGCTCCTGCTGAAATGCAGGAATTGTCCAGCCAACTCAGTGAACTCTTGGTCAAGGGATTCATCCGCCCTAGTTACTCGCAATGGGGAGCTCCAGTCCTCTTTGTCAAAAAGAAGGACGGATCTTTTAGAATGTGCATCGATTACAGAGAGTTAAATAAACTCACTGTTAAAAATCACTACCCACTCCCACGAATCGATGATCTATTTGACCAGCTCCAAGGAGCTAGTTATTTTTCTAAGATAGATCTACGGTCCGGATACCACCAACTCAAAGTCCAGGAAGAGGATATTCCAAAAACCGCTTTCCGAACTCGCTACGGACATTATGAATTTGTCGTAATTCCCTTCGGTCTAACAAATACCCCTGCCGCATTTATGGACCAGATGAACCAGATCTGTTGACCATTCCTCGACAACTTTGTCATCCTCTTCATTGATGACATTCTCGTCTATTCCCGAAGCGAAGAAGAGCATGGCCAACATCTCCGACAAATCCTAGAAACTATGCGATCGGAAAAGCTATACGCAAAACTCTCCAAGTGTGAGTTCTGGCTCCGGAGTGTGAACTTCCTAGGTCATGTAGTTAGCCAAGATGGAATTCATGTGGATCCCTCTAAGGTCAAAGTTGTTCAAGGATGGGAAATCCCGACGACACCCACGGAAATCCGTCAATTCTTGGGTCTAGCAGGCTACTATAGGAGATTCATTCAAAACTTCTCTAAGATCACCAAGCCACTTACCTCGCTTACACAAAAGGGCGTACCATTCAAATGGACGGACAAACAAGAAGTCGCATTCCGAACCCTGAAACAAGCTCTCTGTAGTGCCCCGGTACTATCACTACCGGAGGGAACGAAAGATTTCGTGGTCTACTGTGACGCGTCAAATCAGGGCTTAGGTTGCGTTCTCATGTAGCGTGGAAGGGTGATAGCTTACGCATCCTGCCAACTAAAGACGCACGAAGTGAATTATACGACCCATGACCTAGAATTGGGAGCCGTGGTCTTTGCCCTAAAAATTTGGAGGCATTACCTTTACGGTACGAAGTGCACCATCTTCACGGACCACAAGAATCTCCAACATATCTTGAACCAGAAGGAGTTGAACATGAGGCAACGAAGATGGGTTGAATTACTAAACGATTACGAGTGTGAGATCAAGTACCACCCAGGCAAGGCCAACGTGGTAGCTGACACATTAAGTCGGAAGGAGTACTCTAATCGTCATACGAAAACTCTCTCAATAACCATCCAATCTCACCTAGCCACTCAAATTGCAGTATCCCAGTCAGAGGCCATGAAGACGGAAAATAGAGCAAGCGAAGCATTGCGTGGAATGGAGAAGAACCTAGAAGCAAAGGAGAATGGAGTATACTATTTCATGAACCGTCTTTGGATCCCTAAACTCGGAGGATTTAGGGAGGTAGTTATGAAGGAAGCCCATAAGACACGATACTCCGTTCATCCCGGCTCAGACAAGATGTATTTGGATATTAAACAACACTATTGGTGGCCCAACATGAAGGCGGAAATTGCCACCTATGTTAGTAAGTGCCTTACGTGTGCCAAGGTAAAGGTGGAGTACCAGAAGCCCTCAGGGTTATTACAGCAACCGGTAATCCCTGAGTGGAATAGGGAGGGCATTTCTATGGATTTCGTGACCAAGCTACCCAACACGTCGGATGGACTAGACACCATATGGGCAATAGTCGACCGACTGACGAAATCTGCCCATTTCCTGCCCATAAAGGAATCCTACAAGATGGAAAGATTGACACGTTTATACATTCGAGAAATCGTGAGACTCCACGGAGTACCAGTGTCTATTATCTCGGATAGGGACAATAGGTTCACTTCACGTTTTTGGCAATCTCTCCAGAAGGCACTGGGAACTCATCTCGACATGAGCACCGCTTATCATCCACAAACGGATGGTCAAAGTGAACGGACCATTCAAACGCTCGAAGACATGCTCCACGCATGTGTGATAGACTTTGGGAAGTCTTGGGATACCCACTTACCCTTAGTCGAATTCTCATATAACAACAGTTACCATTCGAGCATCAAGGTCGCTCCTTTTCGAAGCACTATACGGGCGTAAGTGTAGATCACCGTTATGTTGGGCTGAGGTGGGTGATACCCAACTAGCAAAACACATACATCGGACAAGGCACTAACGGGACCGGAGATCATTCGTGAAACCACGGAAAAGATTGTTCAAATCAGAGCTCGATTACAAGCATCGCGCGACCGACAAAAGAGCTACGCCGATAAACGGCGAAAGCCCTTAGAATTTCAGGTCGGGGATCGAGTACTGTTGAAAGTCTCACCGTGGAAAGGGGTTATTCGTTTCAGAAAACAGGGAAAACTGAACCCACGATACATTGGACCTTTCGAGATCGTCGCCCGAATAGGTCCAGTGGCGTATAAACTGCAGCTACCCGCAGAACTAAACAGTGTACACCCCGTGTTCCATGTCTCTAATCTAAAGAAGTGTCTATCGGATGAAACACTCGTCATTCCCCTTGACGAGATCGAAATCAACAAGAATCTCCTGTTCGTTGAAGAACCGGTTGAAATCATGGACAGGGAGGTGAAGCGTACTAAGCAAAGTCGCATCCCGATCGTGAAAATACGGTGGAACGCGAAGCGTGGGCCAAAATTCACATGGGAACACGAAGACCAAATGAAGCCCAAAGTACCCTCACCTCTTCTAACATTCTCAAATCTAGCTTTCAAACAGAATTTCGGGACGAAATTCCCTCTAATGGGGGGATGATGTCACAACTAGAAATTTTGTGTCTTGTAATCACTACACTCAAGTAAAATGTAGAATCAAAAACTTAAGAGCATGTATGATGCTTACTCTATGACAACAAAACTTCAATCCAATACACCATACAAGCACTACAAATAGTCAACAAGCAATTGGAAACCCTAGAAGTTCTTGTTAGGTCCATTTTGGGCTAGGACTTCCTTATTGGACTCATTGGACCAATAAGCTTCCAATTTGACTATCATGGGATTAAAACCTTTAAATGGGCTCTAATTGGACCCACATTCATTTATTTCAACATTTTGGGCCACATTGGGCCTAGAATGAAATAAATTAAATATTATGAACCATAATTAACCTAAACTAGCCCAACAAAGTATAAAAATCACACTTATATTTTATAGGGCCAACAATCATCAAACCTAACTCTAGTATGGGCTTAGGGGTAATAAAGCCCAAAAATCTTTTCCTTCTCTTCAAATTTCGGCCCAAGCCCATGATGGAGGAATAGTTGACTTTCATAGCCACCTCATTTTTCCATGTTGGTTCTCCATGCAACCTATCCCATACTTCCATGCACATGTCACCTCAAGATCTACTTCTTCTCCCTCTCTCTCATTCTCGGCCGAACACACACACATACACTCACCAAAAATTCATTTCATCCTCTCTAAGTTTTGAAGAACATCTCCTCCCTCCTTCTTCTAAATTTTCGAGATTTAAGGTCATTCCAAGGAGATTTTTCACAAGGACTACCATCCAAGGTAAGTTTATACTTAAATCTATGATCTAGGTTCCTTGATTTGTCAAACATCTCATCTTAACTCATAAAAATTTATGGTCTAACTCCCTAGAACCATCTAAGTCCGAAAATCTCCTCAAGAAGTTTCTAGGGCCGAAAACAACATTAAACTTCTTCCATTCTCCTCCAAAACCGAAACCACACCCAAAGGTGAGCTTCATACCCCCTATTTTTCGGTTTTTATAAGTTTTGTGGGGGGGGGGGGGGGAATACAAGCAAATGTGTAGATCTATGAGTATATGTATGCTTTGTATGATTTCTATGTTTATTTACATGTTCTTATGTGATTATGGTGTTGAAACTAGTCAAAAAGTCCTTAAAATCCAGATTTGCATTAGGATGTATGAAACAAATGTTAAACATATTATTACACACAAATCATTTCTAGAAAAATAACCAAGTTGGTTAATATGAACTCCTTGGGCTAAAAATCCCATTTTTGGACTCAAAATGTTAAAAATATGAAGTTAAAGGGCCCAAAATGACAAAATACAAATTCTGATGGATGAAATGAGTCAAAACAGTTTCAATAATGTATTTTTCTGGAAATATTCTCTTTGAAGGATTAAATGTGAAATTTTTAAGCATAATGGGACAAAAATGAATTTTTCGGCCCAATAAAGCCCAATATGCGAGATTTTCAAATTAGAGGGGCTGAAACTGTGATTTTCTGTAAAACAGGGGACTACTAGTGCTCCAAGTCCATTTCAAGGGTTAAAAATGCTTTTCATATTTAAAAGGGACCAAAGATGCAAATTTTTTCTATTTTGGGCCAAAAGTGTAAAAACTGCGAAAATAAGGGTTTTAGTTGAGAAAATTTTCATTTGATGGACTAAAACTGTTTTTCAAATAACTTTGAGCTGAAAAATAACTTTTCTACAAATTTTGATACTAAAGTGTCAAGAAAAATGGTTTGAGGACTAAAATAGAAATTTATTTTATACAAAGGGTTAAATGTGTAAATTACCCAAAAGAAAGGGGCTGCAAAAATGAAATATTCTAATGTTTTAAACAATAAATCCGACATAATGAAATACTAACACCTCGACTATCGGCGAATTATAATACACCTTCAACACCAAAAATTGTTATCAAACGAATTGATTCGGTCTCGAATCAATAATGAATCCGAAATTACTAACACGACGAAACTTCAATACACACGCGGAAATTTCGGGAAGTCAATACACACATGAGAATACACCAGACGTCGATACACCGTCTTTGGGCCCAAAAGTTTCAAATCGTGTTTGTTGGGCCTAGCTAGCCCAATGACATGATCCTTAGGTCCGAAGGAAACTCGCTTACATGTAGTTGGGTCTTATATGACCTAATTTCGTGTAAAAGGACTTTTACAGGCTTTGTGCTGTTGGACCCCAAGGGCCCTCTGGTGCTGCTAGTAAAGTCGAGAATTCACCAAATGCGAGTCGGGCTAAGGGCCCTTCGCATTTACGATAGCCTTGAACGACTTACGGAAAATATCGGGGCTTCGCACCCTCTTTTCCTCCTCGGTTGTGGGGCTACAAGAAGTCCGGGTGTTTGGATTAAGTGAATAGTGCGAGCGACGCCTAAGGGATCGTTTGTATGGTTGTAAACTAGTGATTTTCATTAATGTGTGTTTATAACAATTCACAAGCCATAATTAATCCAACGTCATCGGGACTCAACGAATACACCTGTCGTAACGAAATAACAAGACATAAATCATTTGATGCAAAGTATTAGGAAAACATCGGGTTTTCCTAGGGTTTTCAATTAATACACCTACGAGTTACATACCGAGTTTTACAAATTGTACTTTTACATTTATAGAAACAAACAAGCATACTTACGGATCTTCACACTTTTTATACTAAGTTCTTTTCAAAAAATATCGGATTTTCTGGTGATTTTCAAAACAATACAAACCACTATATTTCAAACATTACTTATGAACTCACCAACATTTCATATGTTGACGTTTTTCAAAATACTTGTATTCTTAGGTAACAGGTAAATCGAAAAGGAAAAATGTACTCAATAACGTCTTGCTGTTGTTTTAATTAGTACCGAAAAATTTACTTTTGGGCATGTAATATTATGGATCAATGTACTGAATGTAAACGCTACCAGTTGTAATATTCCAATGCTTGGTAATGTATGATGTTATGTTTCATGTATATTCATTGTGATGGTATTCAATTGAGTCACAATAGCCCTCGGACATTTCCTCCATCTGGTTCGGGGGTGTGACACTAATCGAAGCAAGGAGGTCAATAGATGTTTTCAGATTCAAATCGTAGATTAGAGGGCCAAAGAATCACAGAAGGCATGACGTGTGGATTGAGTTTTTAGGGTTCAATGATGGTGGCGATGGCTTAGGGTTTACAGAGAGAAGGAAGGGAGATACAAAGAAGAGAGTGCAGAAGCGGGGTAGTTCAAAATTTTATAATTTGAGAGGATCTCATTTCCCCCCTTTAAAAACGTGCGTTCCAGTAAAAAATTATAAAGCGAAACTTGTAGATGACACACATTTAAGATAAGCGCCTCCCGTGTTTGTATTTTTTTTGGACATTAATTTTAGGGCACAGAAAAATGCGTGTCCTCTATGCATGAAATTATAAAATACTACATTATTTTTTAGGGCACGCACAAATGTGTGTCCTCTATCAGCGCATGTCATTGTTTGTGCTTCATTAAAGGGTTGTTTTCTAGTAGTGACACAGAACTTAGTTTGAGGAAGAAGGTTCAAAAGATCAAGAGTGATAATGGATCATAATTTTGTTGGATAAGGTGTCTAAGTCCATAACTTATTTGGTATATACTTGACCCGACCCGGCATGGTCCATTTGGGTTGCACTTCACCCGAACTATTTATGGATAATTTTATGAGAGTTATACACATATGTTTATTAATATATTATAAGTTATAATATATTAATATGAAGTTATGTTATTTAATTAGTCTTAGTCTTAAATTAATTATGAATTAATTTAGAGATTAAAAGGAAGACTAATTAGATTATGGGCTATTGGTTTTATATGGTGTGGGCTAACACTCATTTGTTAATGGGCTAGGCTTGGATGGAAGTCCATGGATGATCCATGGAGCTTTTAACCCATGTATCCTTGGAAAAGGAAAGGTCATGGGTTATTAGGGTTTCACCCTAACCATGTACACTATATAAGCATGCTTATGTTGCATGAAATAGCCACTAGTGTGGTTTTGTGTGTGTGGCCGATTTTCTATGTGTGTATACACTCTCTCTAAAGTTTTCCAAGAGTTTGTGGTGATTTGTGATTCCATTTGAGGCATCCACACTATTGGTCCTTGGCCCTCAAACTCCTTAGGAATCAAACTCATCATCAAAAGGTATGTAATCTCATCTAATTCTTTTATGTTTAAAAGTACCCCATGCCATGTTAGATAGGTTATGAACCTTGGAAAAATTATTATTTTGCATGTATTAGACAAACAAAGATCCAAGGTTTATTAGGGTTGCATGCACACTTAGGAAGTGTTAGATTGCTCAAAACCCAATAGTGCTATCAGAGCCAAGGCTTGCTTGTTTGATACTTGATGCAAAATAATAAAAAAAAAACAGAATTTCGACTTTTGCTGCTGGAAATGGACTAGAAATATTACCCTAAACTGTTTTGGTGTTTTAAAACTTGTTTTAGTTGGTGTAATGGTTGTTCTAATCCATTTACAATAGCATATATCAAAATTCCATGATTTTTATGTGTTCATATAATTCTTGAAATTTTGATGATCATGTTCATGTTCTTATGAATTTAGAAGATGATAGGAATTATTTGCTGAATTGTTTGGAATTAATTCTTGATCATTTATGTGTTTTAATGGAGTCCATAATTTGTCCTCAAGTTATGGATATCCAAATGTCACTTTTCTTTAACACACATTTAAACACATAAGTTACATGAAAATGAAGAGTCTTCATTTTTATGAACCTTTAATTCATAAGTTATGAAATGAAAAGTTTTTGGATAGTTACAAAACTTGCCCTCAAGTTTTGGAATTTGTAAAGTTTCACACACTTTAATAAACTTTAATTCCAACCCTTAGAGTTTTAATAGTTAAAATTCAACCCTTATACTATTTATAACATTAATGGTTAATTATTATATATATGTATAAGAATAAGTCGTTCTACCGTTAGTAGGCCTCATTCACGAAGCCAGTCTATAAGGTGGGTATAAGGTTGTTGCCTATAAAATGGCAACTTAATGGGTGTCCACTCTCACCCACCGCTTGCTTGACTGGTGGAGGGTCGTTAGCCGAACGGGTAGGACAATGACTTTAAATTCTCATTAAAAGTATAATGATTATTATAAAGTAACTAAATGTTTTTATTTAATTCACAATCTTAGTTACTTTAGGAAAAATGTGAATTTGGTGCTAGCCCATGGAATTCACACTTTGTACCTTACCAAGTCATTGGTGGAGTGTGTGTGGTTAACCGGCACACTAACTTGGACTAGTAAGGATCACGAAGGGTGACTTAATGTTTGTCATAGATCAATGGAGCGTGTGTGGTTAACCGGCACATTGATTAGGTGATAATATTAAGGGTACCAAGTGAATTGGTATGGTTATTCACACCTTGTTTTGTGATCCTCGGCATCCCAGTCACAAAATTTGAGAGGGCACACTCGAGATTGAAACATGCCATCGAAAAGTTCAATGAATCTCAAAAGATCTAGGAATTTTAAATCTAATTAAAAACCTAATAAATTATTTCGTTTTTCATGGTGGAAATTGGTGAATCATCAGTCGCCTACCTTCAAATATTTTATAGCTTGGATTACGGCATCCCTCTTCCAAATTATAAAATATTGTGTTGGGTCCTAGCCTTAATATTTCATATTGGGTGTTATATTAAGGACTTTGAATCAACTAACTTAATTTTCTCCCATTATATATGTCTGGTTCAGACAACTATGATCTTCCCAAATCTCTTGAAGATGGTGTCCCTCAACATCATGCTTCACTTCCTCCACCTCCTCTAATTATTCTCCCTCACCCACAAGTTCTTGAAAAGTTTAAAGTCACTCAATCCCTATTGGCAAGCATAGTCTATGTGTGCTCACATTTTGGAGATAAAGTCACATATTGACAAGCCGGGAGAGTTGGGTGTCAAAGTCCCGTGAAAGTTGGATGTTCAATCACTTTCTTAGTAACATAGTGAGTCTCTTTGGGACTACTATGAGACGGACTATGACATGACCCTTAATGATGTTATCTATTTGCTTGGTGTTGTGGAATCAGCAATGATTTGGAACACCAGTAAAGCAAATTTGATTAAAAGAACAACTTCCCAAGTCTTAAATGGACATTGACAATGGCAGCATTGGATATCTAGAAAAAGATTTCTCTTCCCAATGGAAAGGGATCGGCTATAGTCAACTCGGTTGACCAAATAGTAAAGAGAAAAGCAAATTCTGAGATAGTCTCATGTGCCATTACCAAAGGGTCCATGTGTTTTGTTGCCAAAGGAAGGGGCATTGGTTGCGAAGCTGCCCTATTCACCTGAAAGGTCATAAGGTTGATCAAGTCAAGAGGTTTGACTCTACTTCGGGTAAAGTCCACTGTCTAACTCTATTAAGTTCCTATTTGGAGATTCTTATTACATAATGTGAATGGGTTACATGCTGATGTTTTAAGAATCAAAGAAAATATAGGAAGCTTAAAGTAAGTATATGTTGATTCTGATTGCAAAGGTGGGTTTTCGATCGCATGGTTCGGCAATCAGAATTTTGAGCTGTTGCTTAAGAGTTATAATATATTTCTCATGAATAGATAACAACAAGGTTTTCATGTGGATTGTAAGGATAAGTTTTTCCGCAAAGTTTTAAAATAAAAGAAAAAAGGGTTTTAAGTTTATTTATTTTAAAAATATCCTTACAATGGCATCTGTGGAAAATTGTTGCTTATATGTTTCCAGTAATAGCAATATTGGAAAGTGGATTTGATTCTTTCATTTGTGGTAGTGTCTGAATTTACCAAATGAAGAAAGTTTTTCATCACCCAAGTTTCAATTGGACAGAAACTTGGAATCATACAAGTTGTATTGTATGATGAATGATAATTTTCATCTTTGAAAATTAAGACTAATTCTTTGATCACATGTATATGTGAGTCAATTGAAGGACTAAGGAATTAGGTACACTGGGTGTGCGTTGGTCAAGGTCCACCACAAAGATTGATTTGTCATGATTTACTAAAGATTAGTAAATATGATTATACTTATAAGGTTAAGTATAATTTTGTAACATTGGAAAGGTTACAATGTATGACAAAACAAATGAGAAGAATCAAATTAGGCAGAAAGATAAAAGTTTCTCAAATCTGAAAGGATGGGAGAGTACTTTAGTACCGTATTTCATGATCATCTTAATGATTATGAAACCATATCACAAATTCATACTCTAAGGATGTCTTAGTGCATTGTTATGGCTAAGAAGAGAGTTCATGAATTGTTGGATTGGTTAAGATCGAGAAGATGAGTCATACTTCGTTCCAAAACAATTCTTAGAGTCATACTCCAAGATTGTAACATTGAGTGACATAAATTAAGGTTTAAAACACTTATCAAATGTAGTGTAAAATGTTTCTACCCTTGTACATTTGAGATTGGTAAGTTGTGATGTCTTGGATGAGACAAAGACCAACTAAGACCAATTGTGTGAAGTGTTAGTCTTGATAATAATCCGCAGTATCCCTTGAATATTTTTTTTGTCAAGGAATGGTTCTTAACTGTGGAAACTTATATGTCAAGGGGACAGTGGGAGCCTTAAAGATCCTGAAAGAGTTTCAAGAGTTAATCAAGAGTAAAACTTGTAATTTATCACTAGCACACAACTTAAGGTTTGCAACTTAACGTGTTGACATAATTCTTGTTTCTGTACCTACTTCAAATAAGTTGAATTTGCATGTGAGTTATCAGAGTTCAACTTGGAAGCATTGGTGAGCCTTGTGCTACCAAGGTGACAAGAAACTAAGATTGAACAAGTTTAATCCATGTAAGGCTGAATTTGTCACTAACCTTATCTTGTGATTATGGTTTTGACAAATTCACATGGATAGGAACTCATACACTATAAAATCTAAGTTTCATAAGGTTTCTCTCCGATTCATGAAAATGATGGTGAGGAAACACTTTCACTAAGTAGATTTTACATAGAAATCAATTGTGTTATTTGCATTTTCAAAAGTCGTTAGTGGAGCGTGTGTGGTTAACCGGCACAATAACATGGACTTGTGAGAAATGGCAAAGGTCTAAGAAATTGAGACTATGATTACGGCATCCCTTTTCATAGTTCTGAAAATTGTTTAGACACACATGTGAGCTATCTAAGAAAGGGTGTATGAATCTAAATTTCAGAAGTCCAGCAGATTTCTGGAAATATGTTAGAGCTAGTGGGAGCATAAGTGTTATGCTGATAATCATCATGTTAGTGGGAGCATGATTATTACGTTTAGTGTTGCAAGTTAGCAATGTTAATTATAGAAAACAAAGTTTCAATTCATGAAGTTGCAGGGGTTGAAAAAGTCGTTTTGCTATAATTAAGGGAGAGGAAATTATACTTCATTTCAATTCTAGAAGCTTAGATTGAGATTTTAATCATCTTTAGTCAAGGACATATATATGAATTTTATGTCTGAATGGTTCGACTTAAGGAAATTCTATATATATTGCGTTCTCAAAATTCAATTATGACTACGACATCCCTCTTCATAGTTAAATTTTGAAAACATGGCAAATAAAAAAAATATATTGTAGCAAAAGACTGGTCTAGTATCATGTATTTATGTCAAACATCATGAATCGTGTCCCATATGCTTTGGATATAGGATCAATAGCATGTGCTATAATATTCATCTTTTCTAAATTTTCCAAATGCTTAAGGCATTGAGAAGGGAAAAGTCTAGAACTGGATATGAATAAAGTGATTAAGCAATTGTCGAGGACAAATCTGAGGTTCGCCAAAGATTGGTTGCTTAGGGAAAGTTGGAAGTATGATGTAAGTTGTCGGAAAGGACCGTATTGACATGTTCTGAAAAGAAGTAACTCTTGTTCGGAAGTGATAGTCAAAATGGGACTATGGAAATGTATCCATAGGTGGAAGTTATTCAATCTATGTAAGATTAGAAAACCTTAATGCAAGAAGGATGTTCAAAGCAATGTACTTTGAATATGAGACTTCCGTTCCATAGAAGTTGACCTTCTTTGGAATACTCTATAATGACTGGTGACAAGGTTTTGGTGACTTTGTGCATAATCATTACAAGAGGAACATTGCATAAAAGTTTAAAATCTAACAGTTTTTTTGGTAAATGATAGGAATCGGGGATTCTCACATTTACAATAAGGATTTGGGATTGTGAAATGAGTATCATTGGAATCATGTTCAATTGATCTACATCACAATGTAAGGATCATAGACAAACATAGTGTGCATACTTGGAGTATGGCATAACTATTGTTTAGAAAAACAAAGTGTACATGCTAGGATCATGGGATGACTATTTTTTTTTATTCAAGTCTTAAGTTGATTGTTTGAAACATTATACAATGAATAATGTGTAATCAATATGGTGATAAATAAAAGGTGGTTCTATTTATATTCAAAAGGGTTCTGAGACCATATTGGATTCGATTATTATTGTGTTTCACTTTGCATGTTTTGACTTCCAAAATAGCTAGGTTATTCTTTCCGAATGACTAAGTTATTTAAAGACTCCACAGTCGTTCATATGTTGGAAGTAGGTATGAATCAAGAATGTCATGAATCGAGTTTGTAGATGGCTAAATGGGTTTAGTCATAGCAATGGTTGCTACAACATTCATGATTGCTCATAAGTTATGAGTATTGGAATAAACCCACGCTCACTTGTATCACTTCATGGAATTTATCTCGAGTGATCGTGAGACGGTAATATCATATAAATCTTCAAACCTAGAGATATGAGTTGTTACCTATGAGTTGGTTGTGCATTGATTGCACGTAAACACATCAGTAACTTGATGTTATAAAACGTGCCTTTGTGTACAATTCAACAAGTAGTAGAACAAGCATATGAGTCGAAGTTTATCTGGTCCTTCTAGAAATAGAAGCGATATCTGGGCCCCTCGATGATTTTGTTGTGACCTATGTACTGTCCGGTCAGAACTAAATTGATGTGTTCGATTAAGTTCTTAGTCAAACAAATCGAAAATCGAGAAACAAACTGCTGGACAATAAGTACGACGTTGTTCCATGTATTTGTCCGGCTGATATCATGAGAACAGAGGATTATATGATCACTTATCTAAAATGGCGCTTCATAGTTCAACAGAGTTTTCAAGAGCTACGATCGTTGGTTGGTTCCTGAAGTTATATAGGCAAATACAGTTATTAGACTTATCCAAGTGGGAGTCTGTTGGATAAGGTGTCTAAGTCCATAACTTATTTGGTATATACTTGACCCGACCCGGCATAGTCCATTTGGGTTGCACTTCACCCAAACTATTTATGGATAATTTTATGAGAGTTATACACATATGTTTATTAATATATTATAAGTTATAATATATTAATATGAAGTTATGTTATTTAATTAGTCTTAGTATTAAATTAATTATGAATTAATTTAGAGATTAAAAGGAAGACTAATTAGATTATGGGCTATTGGTTTTATATGGTGTGGGCTAACACTCATTTGTTAATGGGCTAGGCTTGGATGGAAGTCCATGGATGATCCATGGAGCTTTTAACCCATGGATCCTTGGAAAAGGAAAGGTCATGGGTTATTAGGGTTTCACCCTAACTATGTACACTATATAAGCATGCTTATGTTGCATGAAATAGCCACTAGTGTGGTTTTGTGTGTGTGGCCAATTTTCTATGTGTGTTTACACTCTCTCTAAAGTTTTCCAAGAGTTTGTGGTGATTTGTGATTCCATTTGAGGCATTCACACTATTGGTGCTTGGCCCTCAAACTCCTTAGGAATCAAACTCATCAATAAAAGGTATGTAATCTCATCTAATTCTTTTATGTTTAAAAGTACCCCATGTCATGTTAGATAGGTTATGAACCTTGGAAAAATTATTATTTTGCATTTATTAGACAAACATAGATCCAAGGTTTATTAGGGTTGCATGCATACTTAGGAAGTGTTAGATTACTCAAAACCCAACAAATTTAAGAATCATGTTCTTGATTGATTCCTAACTAATTAAGGGATCTTGAATAATTTTTCATCTCCTTACACACCTCAACAAAATGGTGTTGTCGAAAGAAGGAACATGTCTCTTTGTGAAGCAGCAAGAACCATTCTTACACATGCAAATCTCCCATATCTCTAGGATGAAGCGGTATCGTCAACATGTTTTACTCAAAATAGATCATTAACAATAGGAAACCAAATGTAACATACACGTTCAGTTATCGTGTATTGTAAAATATAAAAGTGAATAATATTACGAAATATTATGTGAATTTGAATTTTGAGTTCTAACATATGGTTTTTACTAGAAATGAAGTAAAACTAAGCTTAGAATCATTCAAAAAGTATTGGAAGTCTTATGAGATTCCAATCAAAGGTCAAATGGTGAAATTTAACGAAAATATAAAATTTGAAATAAGTAAAATTTTATTATTGAAAGTTGTAGATAATCTCGTTAGAAACATTTAGGCGAAAACCTCATCGAAATCCGAGTTATAACAAAGAAATTATGACCAATCGAAGATTCACGAAAAAACCGATATGGCGCCGAATGACGTAAAAAGTGTGTTTTTGATAAACTACTTTTTAGCCTTGGTATTCTAAACAAAAGTCGTAGTATTTGTTAAACCGAGAATTTAGATAAAAAGAACGCCAAAAACTGACTTCGTATGAGGAAGTAATGATTTTTTTAAGTTTCGGAATAGTAGTAGACAGGTAAAAACTTGAAATAAAGATCGAGCGATATTTAGCCAACACAACCTAAACGAGAATCGAAGGTCTCGTCAATAGTAGTAACGGTAAAAAGTCTGACAAAAACGGATGCGTATAAAGAAGTTATGAATTTTTAATGGATCTTCCTTTCCCGATCTGTTAAAAATAATAATATTAAAAATAAAGTCAAAATTAGCCAACGAAGTCTTAACGAAAGTTGTAGAATATATTCTCGCCTACGCGTGCATATAAAGAACGTCAAAAACGGAGTCTGTATGCGAAAGTTATGGATTTTAGAAGTTCGGGGCACAATTTTCGAGAAATCTCACATGGATAAGGTCCAATCTTGGTGAATCACTCGTTGTGTCCGACGCATGTCGCCTACTGATCTGACCGAAGATGTGGTCCAATGGCCTTCCGACGCGCCTCGCATCTTATTCCGTCCCATGTCCGAAGCGTTGGACTAATCCGGTTCCGACGCGTGCCAGATCCGAGCCTCGTTGTCCTCCTTCCCTTCGCGTGTCCGAGCCTCGCACGAGCCACCTGGCCCTTGCATCTGCTGCCGCGTGCAACCTTCTCAGCCCTCGGATCCAAGCCCTTTTACCCCTATAAATGGCATGCGAAACCTCCCGGGTAAGTTTGGATTTTTGTCACATTTTCACCCTAAATTTCATATTTTAGCTATTTCCACTTCCCCCGAAGAACCAGTATTATTTTTAACACCTGAAATACGCCCCGAAGTGCCCGAAGACCCCGAGAAATTTATCTTTTCGGTTTGAAGCTCAACCTTTCTCAGAGCCCGGTTTTCAATAAATGTAACATCCATAAAATTTACGCTAAATTTTAAAATTTTAATATTAACAAAAGAGTAAAATAGTAATTGTTTTTTTTAGAAAACATTTCCAATTCTTTTATCATCAGAGTGTCCCAAAATAGATCATGAGGATGAGGAGCGGTACGGTCACGCCTTTTCCTTCCCTCGCTCTCCTGAAGTACCTGAAACAATAAAATGAAAACTGTAAGCCCGAGGGCTTAGTGAGCTACCCCCAAAATACCAACACCACACTGACAGAAACCATAGCTGTAACGATCAATCAAACAATATACATACTGGGCCATTGGCCGGACTGGTCTGCCCTTCTGGGCCAACAGTCTATCTGAATCTATCCCGAGCCTTCGGCATGGATGGTCCACCGCGTGGGCCTGCAGTCTCCCTGGACCGCTCAGAGGGTGTGTTGGCCTTTAACACAAAGCAGGACCGCCTCAACCTAACCGAGAAACAACTAACCATGTACACATACTATCATATACTGGCACATACACATATCAAACATATCTATGTCATTTACCATCAATCATAGAGTTTCACTCGTAATAAGAGCATCGACCTAACAGGTCACTAACATACCAATCCTTACGGATCATAAAAGCATAACAACCATCCTAAACAAGATGAATTCTAACATAGCAATAACACAACACCCATCCTAAACCAGGATGAAATCTAACATGGCAATAACAAAGCAACCATCCTAAACCAGGATGTAAATCATAAAGGGCCGGCCTTGGTGCCGTAGACCCTATCGATATAGTGAGGATAACTCACCTTGCAAATGTCAATTTGAAAAGCAACTCCAACTATCGGACCACATGACACCGGCTCCACCACCATTAACCATAGCACAATATACTCATAAGTTCTCACTCTTATGAGACACCCCATAACCTCTTAGTGATTCCTGATCAAGGTCAAAATCCTAAGTCAAGGTCAACTGTCCATGTTGACCTCTACTCGGCGAGTCCATGGAACACATTCCAACTCGCCGAGTCATCGGAGTGACTCGTCGAGTTCCTTCGAATCCTGATCAATCCTTACGGCCACCCGTCGAGTTTCCTCATTGCCACTCGATGGGTACACACGCATGCATCTCCTAGGGAAAAGCAAATCGACTCACCGAGTTGTTCTTCAACTCGTCGAGTTCTATGGTGATCTTCATCGGACTCGCTGAGTTGTTCATCCAACTCGCCGAGTTCAATGACCATCTTCATGTGACTCGTTGAGTTCATTCTTGCGACTCGCCGAGTCCATCCATTCCTCTTTCCATACAAACTTGTTTTGAGCCATGCAGCGGCTCCAAATCATAGATCCAAGCTTCTAGGGCTTACTTACCACGTAAAGTTGCAAACTATACGTGCATGCATCGTTATAAAGGCTCCAAATGTCTATTTTAAGTTCTTAATGCAGCTTCTAGTCCAAGTGGGACTTCAACCACAGCCAACACAACAACTTTATGACTCTAGCATCCAAGGAGGGTCCAGATCTGAAGTTACAACTTCAGATCTAGCCCATAGCTCAACATCCCAACTTGAAAATCCATAAAAAGCACTAGAACTCAACAAAAAGGAAGAAAAGAAAGTAAGAATGGTACATTGATACCTTCAGACGATACTAGTTGAGGCAAAACCCACTTCCCACTCCTTTCTTGATTCCAATTCCTTTGCACTCTTAGCTTCCTTCCTCCAAGATCATTTTTTCCAAGCTTCAAACCCACACCAAGGCACACACACATGAATTAGGGTTTCAAGGGCTCTCGAAGACTGTAAGGAGGCCCAAAGGAGGCTGAGGCTCCTTTAAATAGGGGTGCAAACCCCGAGATTTAGGGTTTCATCTGCCAGCTCCTACTCACCGAGTCCCAATAGTGGACTCGCCGAGTAGGCCACTAAACACGTGTTCTCACCCCGCTGCTACTCGACGAGTAGGTCGACCAACTCATCAAGTAGAGCTTTATCTAGAAATTATTAATTAATTAATACCTGAGAATCGGGGCCTTACAATTCTCCCCCACTTGAACTAGACTTCGCCCTCGAAGTCCGCTGAAGAGAACAATGCTGGGTAATGCTCGCGCATTTCCGCTTCCGGCTCCCATGTCCACTCGGATCCCCTCCGATGTTCCCACTGCACCTTTACTAAAGGTTTTTTCCTTGGTCTGCAAAATCTTCTTCTTCCTTTCCAAAATAGCTACAGGCCTCTCCACATAGTTCAGGCGCTCATCAACCTGAATGTCATCCAACGATACCACCGCCTCCTGGTCCATGATGCACTTTCGCAATTGCGAAACATGAAATGTGTTGTGGATCCAGCTAAGTTCCTCTGGAAGCTCTAGCCTATAATCCGCCTTGCCAACCCTGACAACAATCCTGAACGGCCTGATGAATCGGGGACCCAATTTTCCCCTCTTCCTGAAACGGATCACACCCTTCCAGGGTGAGACCTTCAGGAGAACCATGTCACCCACCTGAAATTTCAACTCAGATCGACGTCGATCAACATAACTCTTCTGTTGACTCTGAGCAGTCTGCAGCCGCTGTCTAATCTGCTGTATCATCTCGGTAGTTTGCAGAACTACCTCTATCCGACCCATCACCCTGTGCCCGACCTTGCCCCAACAGACTGGGGTCCTACTCTTCCGCCCATACAACAGCTCGAAAGGCGGGGCGCCAATACTGGAATGATAGCTGTTGTTGTAGGCGAACTCTGCAAGCGGTAGGTGGGAATCCCAACTCCCACCGAAATCAATGACGCACGTCCTCAACATATCTTCGAGGGTCTGAATGGTTTGCTCACTCTGCCCATCTGTCTGCCGACGGAATGCTGTACTGAAATGCAGCCTCGTACCTAGTTCCTCGTGGAACTTCTGTCAAAACAGGAAGTAAATCGGACATCCCGATCGGAAACTATGAAAACTGGAACCCCATGGCGACAGACAACCTCGCGGACGTATAGCTCGGCCAACTTCTCCGCCGACGAACTCTCCCGTATAGCTAGGAAATGGGCACTCTTGGTCAATTCTCCGCCGACGAACTCTCCCGTATAGCTAGGAAATGGGCACTCTTGGTCAATCGATCCACAATGACCCATATAGCGTCGAATCCCTTTATCGTTCTTGGTAATTTCGTGATGAAATTCGTCGCGATCCGTTCCCATTTCCAAATGGGAATCTCCAGAGGCTGCAGCTTACAATGCGGCCTCTGGTGCTCGGCTTGACCATCATGCAGGTCAAGCACCTCTCAACGTACGAAGCGATATCTCGCTTCATACTAGGCCACCAATAACTCAAACTCAAATCTCGGTAAATCTTGGTAACCCCCGGATGAATAGAAAAATGAGACTTAAGAGCCTCCTCCATCACTGTCTGCCTAACTCCTTCGGTCATTGGAACCCAAACCCGACCGTATCGGATCGATAGCCCGCGGCAATCCTGAACAAACCGGGTGCTTTCGCCCTTAATCCTTTCCAGTTTCCAGTTCTCCGGTTTCATACCCTCGATCTGAGCATCCCTGACCAAACCCACCAGTGGGGAATCCACCGCTATCCTCATACGGCTGGGGTAGAAGACCCAGCTGACTTGCGGATCAGAGCGTCTGCAACCACATTCGCTTTTCCAGGATAGTAAAGGATCTCGCAATCATATTCCATGACTACATCCAGCCACCTGCGCTGCCTCATATTCAAATTCGGCTGATCCATTATGTGCCTCAAACTCTTGTGATCCGTGTATATGGTACAACGGACCCCGTACAAATAGTGCCTCCAAACCATGAAAGTGAAGACCACCGCTCCCAGCTCAAGATCATGTGTGGGATATCTCGTCTCATGCGGCTTCAACTGCCACGATGCATAAGCTATCACTCCCCCCCTCTGCATGAGGACTGCCCCTAAGCCTGTGATGGACACATCACAATATACCATGAAATCCTCCACTCCCTCGGGGAGTGTCAACATTGGTGCCTCGCATAACCGATGTCGGAGGGTCTCAAACGCCCTCTGCTGCTCTGGGCCCCACCAAAAATCCACTCCCTTCCTCGTTAGACGAGTGAGGGGTATGGCAACCTTGGAGAAATCACGAATGAATCTCTGATAATACCCTGCTAATCCCAGAGAACTCCTGATGTCTGAGGGAGATCTCAGAGTCTCCCACTGCATAACCGCCTCCACCTTGGCCAGATTCACCAAAATTCCATCCTGGTTAACAAGATGTCCAAGGAACTGAACCTCTCGCAGTCAGAACTCACACTTCGAGAACTTTGCATAAAGCCGTTCTCGTCGCAGCACCTCCAACAGCTCCCTGAGGTGCTCCTCATCTGCTCTCGGGTCTTGGAATACACAAAGATGTCATCTATAAACACAATGACTGAGCGATTGAGCATCGGTCTGTAGACTCGGTTCATCAGATCCATGAATACTGCTGGCGCGTTGGTGAGTCTAAACGGCATCACCACGAACTCGTAATGACCGTAACGAGTCTGGAACGCAGTCTTCTCTACGTCTTCCTCCCTCACCCTAACCTGGTGGTATCCTGATCTCAAATCGATCTTGGAAAACTAAGATGCACCCTGCAACTGGTCGAAAAGATCATCTATCCTCGGGAGCGGATAACGGTTCTTCACCGTTAACTTATTCAGCTCCCTATAGTCGATGCACATCCTGTGCGAACCATCCTTCTTCCTGACGAAGAGGATCGGTGCACCCTAGGGTGAGCTACTTGGTCGAATGAACTGCTTATCCAGTAGTTCCTGCAGCTGAGATGATAGCTCCTGCATCTCTGGCAGTGCAAAACGGTACGGCGCCTTGGCAATTGGGGCTGCACCTGGCACTAGCTCAATCCTAAACTCAACCTGCTTCACCGGAGGCACTCCGGGTAAGTCATCTAGAAACACATCATCAAACTCTCTAACCACAGGGACCTCTGAAACTGAGAGCTGCTCCCTAACACGCTTATCTACCACATACGCCAAATAAATGGCACACCTGTGTTGAATATACTGTCAAGCCCTAGCCGCCGAACAAAACCCTGATCCTGACCTGGTGCCCTCACCATATACAACCAGTTCTCCCCCACTTGGGGTTCGAACCACTACCCGTTGTCCTTCACAGTCGATCATGGCGCCAAAACTGCTAAGCCAATCAATTCCTACAATCACGCATACATCCCCCATGGGGCTAGGAATCAAATCTATCGGGAAAGACACCCCGAAAATCTCCAAGTCGCATCCTCGGTAGACCGAAGAAGCAGAAACCCCATGCTCGTTGGCAATCGAAACTCGCAACGGACACTCAAGATCATCTATCAGCACATTGAACCCTCTAGAGAAGGTCTGTGATACGAACGAACGACTCACCCCCGAGTCAAATAAATCCAAAGCAGGCAACGAATTTACTAAAAACGTACCTGATCATAGGCACAACTAATAATCATTAGTACAATATAATAACTGAGATAGAGAATAGAAACATACCAGCAACCACATCTGGTGCTTCCTTGGCCTCCTCGGCCGTGAGCTGGAAGGCGCGACCCAGAGCCTTCGGAGGCTCCATCTTGACTGGCCTCCCATCTCCAATCCTCACAGTAGCTGGTGCGGCACCCTGCGCCGGCTTGGCGGCGAGTTGCGGACAGTTGGTCTTCACATGAGCAACCTGATGACAATGGAAGCAAATCCTCATATCTGCTAGAGGGGCGGACTGAAGACAGTCCCTGGCATAGTGCCCCTCCTTGCCATATTTGTGGCACCCACCTCCTGCTCGACAAACCCCTGAATGAGCCTTGCCACACTATCCACAAGTGCAGCTCTGATGACCCCCGGACCGTGTATTAGCGGTTTTAGACCGCTTAGGCACCGGCTGAGACTGTGCCAGTGCCTGACGCTGCTCCTTCAGCTGCAGCTCTATCTCCAACTCACACCGCCACGTGGCTTCCTAAAGATCCAGAAGGGTATCGCAACGCTGCGTAGCCACAAACTGCCGTATATTTGTCTTAAGCATACTCAGATAACGGGTCATCTGAGATTGCTCCGAAGCAAACTCCAGGCAAAACATAGCCCTCTCCGTGAACATCCGGGAAATCTCCATCACTGACTCCCCATCTTGTCTCATGGTCAAAAACTCCTGAGCAAGTCGCTCCCGTTCCACGCGCGGAGCGCAGCCGGTGCGAGACATATCCCGGAACTGCTCCCAGGTAATAGCAGCCTCTGATCATCAGTATACAACCCAGTCGTCAGCCTCCTCCAGTCCTTCGCCCCAAGCCTCAGCAGGTTCAGGGCACACCTGACCTTCTGGTCAGCAGGGCATGAACACGTGAAGAAACATCCACCTCCACGTCAGATAACCACCTCATAGCCTGAATAGCATCTCTGTTCCATCAAATGTCAGGGGCTTCGTATTGTCGAAGTCCCGGTACTGGAAAGCCCTGCCGGCTCCTCCTCCTCCAACCCCTGCAGCAGTTACAGCCGAAGTGGCTGCAACGGCAGCAGTCTCTGCTAGAGCGGCATACCGCTCATCAAAATACTCGACCATCGCGGTCTTAATCGACCCAAACATCTCTGGCAGCTGCGCTCAGAACGCAACAGCAATCTCATCGTGCATGATATACCAAATTCGGGCATCCAACTCCTCAATCCCTATCTGAACCACGGGCTCAGGTGCTACCGGCACCTCCAATCCTCCGTCTCCCGACCCTGATCCTGATCCAGATCCTGAAGCAACACGGCTCGTCATCACCATTCTGCAAACACACTCAATGACTCAGACAAATAATATAATGACGGAAGACCAATTACCCTCAATCCCTAGGGGTTGTGACTTCCTTTATACGCGTATGGGTCCTATGCTTTCAGTAGTATGGGCCCCTACTACCTTCCACACCTACCTATATTTGTCTCAAGTATCACCACAACGCCCTAAACTATATTTAACAAGATATGCGCTCAACTCTCACTAACAGGGGACATCGCCTAACTAGAAACTGATCCTGCAGTTCCGCACCACTCACACATCCAAGAAACTTCAATCATCCCATGCAGCGCTAGTGTACACTGGTTGTACAAAGCGTTCGATCCGATAGACTTTTGAATATCCGATCCTACATTAAGGTCGAATCGGACATTCTCAGGCTATAAGATCTTAACTACCCACAGTCGTGATGCAAACACTAAACATCTACAGTTATGATATCAATCCCATATTCAAGAAACCCTAGGCTAATAGGTATCATACAATCAGGCCAATCTATCATGCGATTCCTAAAACTACCTAGCCTAGCACTAGCATGTTGTTCTAACATATCAGGATATCAAATAACTATATGGTATTTTGGAGCTTAGTAATTGTTCTAACAAAAGAATCCAATAGTAATTGTTTTTTACAAAAAATTTCCAATTCTTTTATCATCAGAGTGTCCCAAAATAGATCATGAGGTTGAGGAGCGGTACGGTCACGCCTTTTCCTTCCCTCGCTCTCCTGAAGTACCTGAAACAATAAACTGAAAACTGTAAGCCCGAGGGCTTAGTGAGCTACCCCCAAAATACCAACACCATACTGACAGAAACCATAGCCATAACGATCAATCAAACAACATACATACTGGGCCATCAGCCGGACTAGTCTGCCCTCCTGGGCCTACAGTCTATCTGAATCTATCCCGAGCCTTCGGCATGACTGGTCCGCCGCGTGGGCCTGCAGTCTCCCCGGACCGCTCAAAGGGTGTGTTGGCCTTCAGCACAAAGCAGTACCGCCTCAACCCAACCGACAAACAACTAACCATGTACACATACTATCATATACTGGCACATACACATAGCAAAAATATCTATCTCATTTACCATCAATCATAGAATTTCACTTGTAATAAGAGCATCAACCTAATAGGTCACTAACATACCAATCCTTACGGATCATAAAAGCATAACAACCATCCTAAACAAGATGAATTCTAATATAGCAATAACATAACATCCATCCTATACCAGGATGAAATCTAACATGGCAATAACAAAGCAACCATCCTAAACTAGGATGTAAATCATAAAGGGTCGGCCTTGGTGCCGTAGACCCTATTGATATAGTGAGGATAACTCACCTTGCAGATGTCGATTCGAAAAGCAACTCCAACTATCGAACCACTTGACACCGCCTCCACCACCTATAACCATAGCACAATATACTTATAAGTTCTCACTCTTATGAGAAACCCCATAACCTCTTAGTGATTCCTGATCAAGGTCAAAATCCTTAGTCAAGGTCAACAGTACATGTTGACCTCTACTCGCCGAGTATACTCGGCCACTCGCCGAGTCCATGGAACATATTCCAACTCGCCGAGTCATCAGAGTGACTCGTCGAGTTCCTTCGAATCCTGATCAATCCTTAAGGCCACCCGTCGAGTTTCCTCTTTGCCACTCGACGGGTACACACGCATGCATATCCTAGGGAAAAGCCATCCGACTCGCCGAGTTGTTCTTCAACTCGTCGAGTTCTATGGTGATCTTCATGGGACTCGCTCAGTTGTTCATCCAACTCGCCGAGTTCAATGACCATCTTCATGTGACTCGCTGAGTTCATTCTTGCGACTCGCCGAGTCCATCCAGTCCTCTTTCCATACAAACTTGTTTTGAGCCATTTAGCGGCTCCAAATCATAGATCCAAGCTTCTAGGGCTTACTTACCACGTAAAGTTGCAAACTATATGTGCATGCATGGTTATAAAGGCTCCAAATGTCTATTTTAAGTTCTTAATGCAGCTTCTAGTCCAAGAGGGACTTCAACCACAACCAACATAACAACTTTATGACTCTAGCATCCAAGGAGGGTCCAGATCTGAAGTAACAACTTCAGATCTAGCCCATAGCTCAACATCCCAACTTGAAAATCCATAAAAAGCACTAGAACTCAACAAAAAGGAAGAAAAGAAAGTAAGAATGGTACATTGATACCATCAGACGATACTAGTTTAGGCAAAACCCGCTTCCCACTCCTTTCTTGATTCCAATTCCTTTGCACTCTTAGCTTCCTTCCTCCAAGATCCTCTTTTCCAAGCTTCAAACCCACACCAAGGCACACACACATGAATTAGGGTTTCAAGGGCTCTCGAAGACTGTAAGGAGGCCCAAAGGAGGCTGAGGCTCCTTTAAATAGGGGTGCAAACCCCGAGATTTAGGGTTTCATCTGCCAGCTCCTACTCGCCGAGTCCCAATAGTGGACTCGCCGAGTAGGCCACTAAACACGTGTTCTCACCCCGCTGCTACTCGACGAGTAGGTCGACCAACTCATCAAGTAGAGCTTTATCTAGAAATTATTAATTAATTAATACCTGAGAATCGGGGCCTTACAATTCTCCCCCACTTGAACTAGACTTCGCCCTCGAAGTCCGCTGAAGAGAACAATGCTGGGTAATGCTCGCGCATTTCCGCTTCCGGCTCCCATGTCCACTCGGATCCCCTCCGATGTTCCCACTGCACCTTTACTAAAGGTTTTTTCCTTGGTCTGCAAAATCTTCTTCTTCCTTTCCAAAATAGCTACAGGCCTCTCCACATAGTTCAGGCGCTCATCAACCTGAATGTCATCCAACGATACCACCGCCTCCTGGTCCATGATGCACTTTCGCAATTGCGAAACATGAAATGTGTTGTGGATCCAGCTAAGTTCCTCTGGAAGCTCTAGCCTATAATCCGCCTTGCCAACCCTGACAACAATCCTGAACGGCCTGATGAATCGGGGACCCAATTTTCCCCTCTTCCTGAAACGGATCACACCCTTCCAGGGTGAGACCTTCAGGAGAACCATGTCACCCACCTGAAATTTCAACTCAGATCGACGTCGATCAACATAACTCTTCTGTTGACTCTGAGCAGTCTGCAGCCGCTGTCTAATCTGCTGTATCATCTCGGTAGTTTGCAGAACTACCTCTATCCGACCCATCACCCTGTGCCCGACCTTGCCCCAACAGACTGGGGTCCTACTCTTCCGCCCATACAACAGCTCGAAAGGCGGGGCGCCAATACTGGAATGATAGCTGTTGTTGTAGGCGAACTCTGCAAGCGGTAGGTGGGAATCCCAACTCCCACCGAAATCAATGACGCACGTCCTCAACATATCTTCGAGGGTCTGAATGGTTTGCTCACTCTGCCCATCTGTCTGCCGACGGAATGCTGTACTGAAATGCAGCCTCGTACCTAGTTCCTCGTGGAACTTCTGTCAAAACAGGAAGTAAATCGGACATCCCGATCGGAAACTATGAAAACTGGAACCCCATGGCGACAGACAACCTCGCGGACGTATAGCTCGGCCAACTTCTCCGCCGACGAACTCTCCCGTATAGCTAGGAAATGGGCACTCTTGGTCAATTCTCCGCCGACGAACTCTCCCGTATAGCTAGGAAATGGGCACTCTTGGTCAATCGATCCACAATGACCCATATAGCGTCGAATCCCTTTATCGTTCTTGGTAATTTCGTGATGAAATTCGTCGCGATCCGTTCCCATTTCCAAATGGGAATCTCCAGAAGCTGCAGCTTACAATGCGGCCTCTGGTGCTCGGCTTGACCATCATGCAGGTCAAGCACCTCTCAACGTACGAAGCGATATCTCGCTTCATACTAGGCCACCAATAACTCAAACTCAAATCTCGGTAAATCTTGGTAACCCCCGGATGAATAGAAAAATGAGACTTAAGAGCCTCCTCCATCACTGTCTGCCTAACTCCTTCGGTCATTGGAACCCAAACCCGACCGTATCGGATCGATAGCCCGCGGCAATCCTGAACAAACCGGGTGCTTTCGCCCTTAATCCTTTCCAGTTTCCAGTTCTCCGGTTTCATACCCTCGATCTGAGCATCCCTGACCAAACCCACCAGCGGGGAATCCACCACTATCCTCATACATCTGGCTGGGGTAGAAGACCCAGCTGACTTGCGGATCAGAGCGTCTGCAACCACATTCGCTTTTCTAGGATAGTAAAGGATCTCGCAATCATAGTCCATGACTACATATAGCCACCTGCGTTGCCTCATATTCAAATTCGGCTGATCCATTATGTGCCTCCAACTCTTGTGATCCGTGTATATGGTACAATGGACCCCGTACAAATAGTGCCTCCAAACCATGAGAGCGAAGACCACCGCTCCCAGCTCAAGATCATGCGTGGGGTATCTCGTCTCATGCGGCTTCAACTGCCGCGATGCATAAGCTATCACTCGCCCCCTCTGCATGAGGATTGCCCCTAAGCCTGTGATGGACACATCACAATATACCATGAAATCCTCCACTCCCTCGGGGAGTGTCAACATTGGTGCCTCGCATAACCGATGTCGGAGGGTCTCAAACGCCCTCTGCTGCTCTGGGCCCCACCGAAAATCCACTCCCTTCCTCGTTAGACGAGTGAGGGGTATGGCAACCTTGGAGAAATCACGAATGAATCTCTGATAATACCCTGCTAATCCCAGAGAACTCCTGATGTCTGAGGGAGATCTCGGAGTCTCCCACTGCATAACCGCCTCCACCTTGGCCGGATTGACCAAAATCCCGTCCTGGTTAACGAGATGTCCAAGGAACTGAACCTCTCGCAGTCAGAACTCACACTTCGAGAACTTTGCATAAACCCGTTCTCGTCGCAGCACCTCCAACAGCTCCCTGAGGTGCTCCTCATCTGCTCTCGGGTCTTGGAATACACCAAGATGTCATCTATAAACACAATGACTGAGCGATTGAGCATCGGTCTGCAGACTCGGTTCATCAGATCAATGAATACTGCTGGCGCGTTGGTGAGTCTAAACGGCATCACCACGAACTCGTAATGACCGTAACGAGTCCGGAACGCAGTCTTGTCTACGTCTTCCTCCCTCACCCTAACCTGGTGGTATCCTGATCTCAAATCGATCTTGGACAACTAAGATGCACCCTGCAACTGGTCGAAAAGATCATCTATCCTCGGGAGCGGATAACGGTTCTTCACCGTTAACTTATTCAGCTCCCTATAGTCGATGCACATCCTGTGCGAACCATCCTTCTTCCTGACGAAGAGGATCGGTGCTCCCTAGGGTGAGCTACATGGTCGAATGAACTGCTTATCCAGTAGTTCCTGCAGCTGAGATGATAGCTCCTGCATCTCTAGCGGTGCAAAACGGTACGGCGCCTTGGCAATTAGGGCTGCACCTGGCACTAGCTCAATCCTAAACTCAACCTGCCTCACCGGAGGCACTCCGGGTAAGTCCTCTGGAAACACATCATCAAACTCTCTAACCACAGGGACCTCTGAAACTGAGAGTTGCTCCCTAACACGCTTATCTACCACATACGCCAAATAACTGGCACACCCGTGTTGAATATACTGTCAAGCCCTAGCCGCCGAACAAAACCCTGATCCTGACCTGGTTCCCTCACCATATACAACCAGTTCTCCCCCACTTGGGGTTCGAACCACTACCCGTTATCCTTCACAGTCGATCACGGCGCCAAAACTGCTAAGCCAATAAATTCCTACAATCACGCATACATCCCCCATGGGGCTAGAATCAAATCTATCGGGAAAGACACCCCGGAAATCTCCAAGTCACATCCTCGGTAGACCGAAGAAGCAGAAACCCCATGCTCGTTGGCAATCGAAACTCGCTACGGACACTCAAGATCATCTATCAGCACACTGAACCCTCTAGAGAAAGTCTGTGATACGAACGAACGACTCACCCCCGAGTCAAATAAATCCAAAGCAGGCAACGAATTTACTAAAAACGTACCTGATCATAGGCACAACCAATAATCATTAGTACAATATAATAACTGAGATAGAGAATAGAAACATACCAGCAACCACATCTGGTGCTTCCTTGGCCTCCTCGGCCGTGAGCTGGAAGGCGCGACCCAGAGCCTTCGGAGGCTCCATCTTGACTGGCCTCCCATCTCCAATCCTCACAGTAGCTGGCGCGGCACCCTGCGCCGGCTTGGCGGCGAGTTGCGGACAGTTGGTCTTCACATGAGCAACCTGATGACAATGGAAGCAAATCCTCATATCTGTTAGAGGGGCGGACTGACAACAGTCCCTGGCATAGTGCCCCTCCTTGCCACATTTGTGGCACCCACCTCCTGCTCGACAAACCCCTGAATGAGCCTTGCCACACTATCCACAAGTGCGGCTTTGATGACCCCCGGACCGTGTATTAGCGGTTTTAGACCGCTTAGGCACCGGCTTAGACTGTGCCAGTGCCTGACGCTGCTCCTTCAGCTGCAGCTCTATCTCCAACTCACACCGCCACGCGGCTTCCTAAAGATCCAGAAGGGTATCGCAACGCTGCGTAGCCACAAACTGTCGTATATTTGTCTTAAGCATACTCAGATAACGGGTCATCTGAGATTGCTCCGACGCAAACTCCAGGCAAAACATAGCCCTCTCCGTGAACATCCGGGTAATCTCCATCACTGACTCCCCATCTTGTCTCATGGTCAAAAACTCCTGAGCAAGTCGCTCCCGTTCCACGCGGTGAGCGCAGCCGGTGCGAAACATATCCCGGAACTGCTCCCAGGTAATAGCAACCTCTGATCATCAGTATACAACCCAGTCGTCAGCCTCCTCCAGTCCTTCGCCCCAAGCCTCAGCAGGTTCAGGGCACACCTGACCTTCTGGTCAGCAGGGCATGAACACGTGAAGAAACATCCACCTCCACGTCAGATAACCACCTCATAGCCTGAATAGCATCTGTGTACCATCAAATGTCAGGGGCTTCGTATTGTCGAAGTCCCGATACTGGAAAGCCCTGCCGGCTCCTCCTCCTCCAACCCCTGCAGCAGTTACAGCCGAAGTGGCTGCAACGGCAGCAGTCTCTGCTAGAGCGGCATACCGCTCATCAAAATACTCGACCATCGCGGTCTTAATCGACCCAAACATCTCTGGCAGCTGCGCTCAGAACGCAACAGCAATCTCATCGTGCATGATATACCGAATCCGGGCATCCAACTCCTCAATCCCTATCTGAACCACGGGCTCAGGTGCTACCGGCACCTCCAATCCTCCGTCTCCTGACCCTGATCCTGATCCAGATCCTGAAGCAACACGGCTTGTCATCACCATTCTGCAAACACACTCAATGACTCAGACAAATAATATAATGACGGAAGACCAATTACCCTCAATCCCTAGGGGTTGTGACTTCCTTTATACGCGTATGGGTCCTATGCTTTCAGTAGTATGGGCCCCTACTACCTTCCACAGCTACCTATATTTGTCTCAAGTATCACCACAACGCCCTAAACTATATTTAACAAGATATGCGCTCAACTCTCACTAACAGGGGACATCGCCTAACTAGAAACTGATCCTGCAGTTCCGCACCACTCACACATCCAAGAAACTTCAATCATCCCATGCAGCGCTAGTGTACACTGGTTGTACAAAGCGTTCGATCCGATAGACTTTTGAATATCCGATCCTACATTAAGGTCGAATCGGACATTCTCAGGCTATAAGATCTTAACTACCCACAGTCGTGATGCAAACACTAAACATCTACAGTTATGATATCAATCCCATATTCAAGAAACCCTAGGCTAATAGGTATCATACAATCAGGCCAATCTATCATGCGATTCCTAAAACTACCTAGCCTAGCACTAGCATGTTGTTCTAACATATCAGGATATCAAATAACTATATGGTATTTTGGAGCTTAGTAATTGTTCTAACAAAAGAATCCAATAGTAATTGTTTTTTACAAAAAATTTCCAATTCTTCTATCATCAGAGTGTCCCAAAATAGATCATGAGGTTGAGGAGCGGTACGGTCACGCCTTTTCCTTCCCTCGCTCTCCTGAAGTACCTGAAACAATAAACTGAAAACTGTAAGCCCGAGGGCTTAGTGAGCTACCCCCAAAATACCAACACCATACTGACAGAAACCATAGCCATAACGATCAATCAAACAACATACATACTGGGCCATCAGCCGGACTAGTCTGCCCTCCTGGGCCTACAGTCTATCTGAATCTATCCCGAGCCTTCGGCATGACTGGTCCGCCGCGTGGGCCTGCAGTCTCCCCGGACCGCTCAAAGGGTGTGTTGGCCTTCAGCACAAAGCAGTACCGCCTCAACCCAACCGACAAACAACTAACCATGTACACATACTATCATATACTGGCACATACACATAGCAAAAATATCTATCTCATTTACCATCAATCATAGAATTTCACTTGTAATAAGAGCATCAACCTAATAGGTCACTAACATACCAATCCTTACGGATCATAAAAGCATAACAACCATCCTAAACAAGATGAATTCTAATATAGCAATAACATAACATCCATCCTATACCAGGATGAAATCTAACATGGCAATAACAAAGAAACCATCCTAAACTAGGATGTAAATCATAAAGGGTCGGCCTTGGTGCCGTAGACCCTATTGATATAGTGAGGATAACTCACCTTGCAGATGTCGATTCGAAAAGCAACTCCAACTATCGAACCACTTGACACCGCCTCCACCACCTATAACCATAGCACAATATACTTATAAGTTCTCACTCTTATGAGAAACCCCATAACCTCTTAGTGATTCCTGATCAAGGTCAAAATCCTTAGTCAAGGTCAACAGTACATGTTGACCTCTACTCGCCGAGTATACTCGGCCACTCGCCGAGTCCATGGAACATATTCCAACTCGCCGAGTCATCAGAGTGACTCGTCGAGTTCCTTCGAATCCTGATCAATCCTTAAGGCCACCCGTCGAGTTTCCTCTTTGCCACTCGACGGGTACACACGCATGCATATCCTAGGGAAAAGCCATCCGACTCGCCGAGTTGTTCTTCAACTCGTCGAGTTCTATGGTGATCTTCATGGGACTCGCTCAGTTGTTCATCCAACTCGCCGAGTTCAATGACCATCTTCATGTGACTCGCTGAGTTCATTCTTGCGACTCGCCGAGTCCATCCAGTCCTCTTTCCATACAAACTTATTTTGAGCCATGCAGTGGCTCCAAATCATAGATCCAAGCTTCTAGGGCTTACTTACCACGTAAAGTTGCAAACTATACGTGCATGCATGGTTATAAAGGCTCCAAATGTCTATTTTAAGTTCTTAATGCAGCTTCTAGTCCAAGAGGGACTTCAACCACAACCAACACAACAACTTTATGACTCTAGCATCCAAGGAGGGTCCAGATCTGAAGTTACAACTTCAGATCTAGCCCATAGCTCAACATCCCAACTTGAAAATCCATAAAAAGCACTAGAACTCAACAAAAAGGAAGAAAAGAAAGTAAGAATGGTACATTGATACCTTCAGACGATACTAGTTGAGGCAAAACCCGCTTCCCACTCCTTTCTTGCTTCCAATTCCTTTGCACTCTTAGCTTCCTTCCTCCAAGATCCTCTTTTCCAAGCTTCAAACCCACACCAAGGCACACACACATGAATTAGGGTTTCAAGGGCTCTCGAAGACTGTAAGGAGGCCCAAAGGAGGCTGAGGCTCCTTTAAATAGGGGTGCAAACCCCGAGATATAGGGTTTCATCGGCCAGCTCCTACTCGCCGAGTCCCAATAGTGGACTCTCCGAGTAGGCCACTAAACACGTGTTCTCACCCCGCTGCTACTCGACGAGTAGGTCGACCAACTCATCAAGTAGAGCTTTATCTAGAAATTATTAATTAATTAATACCTGAGAATCGGGGCCTGACAATTCTCCCCCACTTGAACTAGACTTCGCCCTTGAAGTCCGCTGAAGAGAACAATGTCGGGTAATGCTCGCGCATTTCCGCTTCCGGCTCCCATGTCCACTCGGATCCCCTCCGATGTTCCCACTGCACCTTTATTAAAGGTTTTTTCCTTGGTCTGCAAAATCTTCTTCTTCTTTTCCAAAATAGCTACAGGCCTCTCCACATAGTTCAGGCGCTCATCAACCTGAATGTCATCCAACGATACCACCGCCTCCTGGTCCATGATGCACTTTCGCAATTGCGAAACATGAAATGCATTGTGGATCCAGCTAAGTTCCTCTGGAAGCTCTAGCCTATAATCCGCCTTGCCAACCCTGGCAACAATCCTGAACGGCCTGATGAATCAGGAACCCAATTTTCCCCTCTTCCTGAAACGGATCACACCCTTCCAGGGTGAGACCTTCAGGAGAACCATGTCACCCACCTGAAATTTCAACTCAGATCGACGTCGATCAACATAACTCTTCTGTTGACTCTGAGCAGTCTGCAGCCGCTGTCTAATCTACTGTATCATCTCGGTAGTTTGCAGAACTACCTCTATCCGACCCATCACCCTGTGCCCGACCTTGCCCCAACAGACTGGGGTCCTACTCTTCCGCCCATACAACAGCTCGAAAGGCGGGGCGCCAATATTGGAATGATAGATGTTGTTGTAGGCGAACTCTGCAAGCGGTAGGTGGGAATCCCAACTCCCACCGAAATCAATGACGCACGCCCTCAACATATCTTCGAGGGTCTGAATGGTCTGCTCACTCTGCCCATCCGTCTGCCGATGGAACGCTGTACTGAAATGCAGCCTTGTACCTAGTTCCTCGTGGAACTTCTGTCAAAAATGGGAAGTAAATCGGACATCCCGATCGGAAACTATGAAAACTGGAACCCCATGGCGAGAGACAACCTCGCGGACGTATAGGTCGGCCAACTTCTCCGCCGACGAACTCTCCCGTATAGCTAGGAAATGGGCACTCTTGGTCAATTCTCCGCCGACGAACTCTCCCGTATAGCTAGGAAATGGGCACTCTTGGTCAATCGATCCACAATGACCCATATAGCGTCGAATCCCTTTATCGTTCTTGGTAATTTCGTGATGAAATTCTTCGCGATTCGTTCCCATTTCCAAATGGGAATCTCCAGAGGCTGCAGCTTACCATGCGGCCTCTGGTGCTCGGCTTGACCATCATGCAGGTCAAGCACCTCTCAACGTACCAAGCGATATCTCGCTTCATACTAGGCCACCAATAACTCAAACTCAAATCTCGGTAAATCTTGGTAACCCCCGGATGAATAGAAAAATGAGACTTACGAGCCTCCTCCATCACTGTCTGCCTAACTCCTTCGGTCATTGGAACCCAAACCCGACCATATCGGGTCAATAGCCCGCGGCAATCTTGAACAAACCGGGTGCTTTCGCCCTTAATCCTTTCCAGTTTCCAGTTCTCCGGTTTCATACCCTCGATCTGAGCATCCCTGACCAAACCCACCAGCGGGGAATCCACCGCTATCCATACATCTGGCTGGGGTAGAAGACCCAGCTGACTTGCGGATCAGAGCGTCTGCAACCACATTCGCTTTTCTAGGATAGTAAAGGATCTCGCAATCATAGTCCATGACTACATATAGCCACCTGCGTTGCCTCATATTCAAATTCGGCTGATCCATTATGTGCCTCCAACTCTTGTGATCCGTGTATATGGTACAATGGACCCCGTACAAATAGTGCCTCCAAACCATGAGAGCGAAGACCACCGCTCCCAGCTCAAGATCATGCGTGGGGTATCTCGTCTCATGCGACTTTAACTGCTGCGATGCATAAGCTATCACTCGCCCCCTCTGCATGAGGATTGCCCCTAAGCCTGTGATGGACACATCACAATATACCATGAAATCCTCCACTCCCTCGGGGAGTGTCAACATTGGTGCCTCGCATAACCGATGTCGGAGGGTCTCAAACGCCCTCTGCTGCACCGGGCCCCACCGAAAATCCACTCCCTTGCTCGTTAGACGAGTGAGGGGTATGGCAACCTTGGAGAAATCACGAATGAATCTCTGATAATACCCTGCTAATCCCAGAGAACTCCTGATGTCTGAGGGAGATCTCGGAGTCTCCCACTGCATAACCGCCTCCACCTTGGCCGGATTGACCAAAATCCCATCCTGGTTAACGAGATGTCCAAGGAACTGAACCTCTCGCAGTCAGAACTCACACTTCGAGAACTTTGCATAAAGTCGTTCTCGTCGCAGCACCTCCAACAGCTCCCTGAGGTGCTCCTCATCTGCTCTCGGGTCTTGGAATACACCAAGATGTCATCTATAAACACAATGACTGAGCGATTGAGCATCGGTCTGCAGACTCGGTTGATCAGATCCATGAATACTGCTGGCGCGTTGGTGAGTCTAAACGGCATCACCACGAACTCGTAATGACCGTAACGAGTCTGGAATGCAGTCTTCTCTACGTCTTCCTCCCTCACCCTAACCTGGTGGTATCCTGATCTCAAATCGATCTTGGAAAACTAAGATGCATCCTGCAACTGGTCGAAAGATCATCTATCCTCGGGAGCGGATAACGGTTCTTCACCGTTAACTTATTCAGCTCCTTATAGTCGATGCACATCCTGTGCGAACCATCCTTCTTCCTGACGAAGAGGATCGGTGCTCCCTAGGGTGAGCTACTTGGTCGAATGAACTGCTTATCCAGTAGTTCCTGCAGCTGAGATGATAGCTCCTGCATCTCTGGCGGTGCAAAACGGTACGGCGCCTTGGCAATTGGGGCTGCACCTGGCACTAGCTCAATCCTAAACTCAACCTGCTTCACCGGAGGCACTCCGGGTAAGTCATCTAGAAACACATCATCAAACTCTCTAACCACATGGACCTCTGAAACTGAGAGTTGCTCCCTAACACGCTTATCTACCACATACGCCAAATAACTGGCACACCTGTGTTGAATATACTGTCAAGCCCTAGCCGCCGAACAAAACCCTGATCCTGACCTGGTGCCCTCACCATATACAACCAGTTCTCCCCCACTTGGGGTTCGAAACACTAGCCGTTGTCCTTCACAGTCGATCATGGCGCCAAAACAGCTAAGCCAATCAATTCCTACAATCACGCATACATCCCCCATGGGGCTAGGAATCAAATCTATCGGGAAAGACACCCCGGAAATCTCCAAGTCGCATCCTCGGTAGACCGAAGAAGCAGAAACCCCATGCTCGTTGGCAATCGAAACTCGCAACGGACACTCAAGATCATCTATCAGCACACTGAACCCTCTAGAGAAGGTTTGTGATACGAACGAACGACTCACCCCCGAGTCAAATAAATCCAAAGCAGGCAACGAATTTACTAAAAACGTACCTGATCATAGGCACAACCAATAATCATTAGTACAATATAATAACTGAGATAGAGAATAGAAACATAAAAGCAACCACAACTGGTTCTACCTTGGCCTCCTCGGCCGTGAGCTGGAAGGCGCGACCCTGAGCCTTCGGAGGCTCCATCTTGACTGGCCTCCCATCTCCAATCCTCACAGTAGCTGGCGCGGAACCCTGCGCCGGCTTGGCGGCGAGCTGCGGCCAGTTGGTCTTCACATGAGCAACCTGATGACAATGGAAGCAAATCCTCATATCTGCTAGAGGGGCGGACTGACGATAGTCCCTGGCATAGTGCCCCTCCTTGCCACATTTGTGGCACCCACCTCCTGCTCGACAAACCCCTGAATGAGCCTTGCCACACTATCCACAAGTGCGGCTCTGATGACCCCCGGACCGTGTATTAGCGGTTTTAGACCGCTTAGGCACCGGTTGAGACTGTGCCAGTGCCTGACGCTGCTCCTTCAACTGCAGCTCTATCTCCAACTCACACCACCGCGCGGCTTCCTGAAGATCCAGAAGGGTATCGCAACGCTGTGTAGCCACAAACTGTCGTATATTTGTCTTAAGCATACTCAGATAACGGGTCATCTGAGATTGCTCCGACGCAAACTCCAGGCAAAACATAGCCCTCTCCGTGAACATCCGGGTAATCTCCATCACTGACTCCCCATCTTGTCTCATGGTAAAAAACTCCTAAGCAAGTCGCTCCCGTTCCACGCGCGGAGCGCAGCCGGTGCGAAACATATCCCGGAACTGCTCCCAGGTAATAGCAGCCTTTGATCATCAGTATACAACCCAGTCGTCAGCCTCCTCCAGTCCTTCGCCCCAAGCCTCAGCAGGTTCAGGGCACACCTGACCTTCTGGTCAGCAGGGCATGAACACGTGAAGAAACATCCACCTCCACGTCAGATAACCACCTCATAGCCTGAATAGCATCTGTGTACCATCAAATGTCGGGGGCTTCGTATTGTCGAAGTCCCGTTACTGGAAAGCCCTGCCGGCTCCTCCTCCTCCAACCCCGTGCAGCAGTTACAATCGAAGTGGCTGCAACGGCAGCAGTCTCTGCTAGAGCGGCATACCGCTCATCAAAATACTCGACCATCGCGGTCTTAATCGACCCAAACATCTCTGGCAGCTGCGCTTAGAATGCAACAACAATCTCATCGTGCATGATATACCGAATCCTGGCATCCAACTCCTCAATCCCTATCTGAACCACGGGCTCAGGTGCTACCGGTACCTCCAATCCTCCGTCTCCTGACCCTGATCCTGATCCAGATCCCGAAGCAACACGGCTCGTCATCACCATTCTGCAAACAAACTCAATGACTCAGACAAATAATATAATGACGGAAGACCAATTACCCTCAATCCCTAGGGGTTGTGACTTCCTTTATACGCGTATGGGTCCTATGCTTTCAGTAGTATGGGCCCCTACTACCTTCCACACCTACGTATATTTGTCTCAAGTATCACCACAACGCCCTAAACTATATTTAACAAGATATGCGCTCAACTCTCACTAACAGGGGACATCACCTAACTAGAAACTGATCCTGCAGTTCCGCACCACTCACACATCCAAGAAACCTCAATCATCCCATGCAGCGCTAGTGTACACTGGTTGTACATAGCGTTCGATCCGATAGACTTTTGAATATCCGATCCTACATTAAGGTCGAATCGGACATTCTCAGGCTATAAGATCTTAACTACCCACAGCCGTGACGCAAACACTAAACATCTAAAGTTATGATATCAATCCCATATTCAAGAAACCCTAGGCTAATAGGTATCATACAATCAGGCCAATCTATCATGCGATTCCTAAAAGTACCTAGCCTAGCACTAGCATGTTGTTCTAACATATCAGGATATCAAATAACTATATGGTATTTTGGAGCTTAGTAATTGTTCTAACAAAAGAATCAAATAGTAATTGTTTTTTACAAAAAATTTCCGATTCTTTTATCATCAGAGTGTCCCAAAATAGATCATGAGGTTGAGGAGCGGTACGATCACGCCTTTTCCTTCCCTCGCTCTCCTGAAGTACCTGAAACAATAAACTGAAAACTGTAAGCCCGAGGGCTTAGTGAGCTACCCTCAAAATACCAACACCACACTGACAGAAACCATAGCCATAACGATCAATCAAACAACATACATATTGGGCCATCAGCCGGACTAGTCTGCCCTCCTGGGCCTACAGTCTATCTGAATCTATCCCGAGCCTTCGGCATGACTGGTCCGCCGCGTGGGCCTGCTGTCTCCCCGGACCGCTCAAAGGGTGTGTTGGCCTTCAGCATAAAGCAGTACCGCCTCAACCCAACCGACAAACAACTAACCATGTACACATACTATCATATACTGGCACATACACATAGCAAAAATATCTATCTCATTTACCATCAATCATAGAATTTCACTTGTAATAAGAGCATCAACCTAATAGGTCACTAACATACCAATCCTTACGGATCATAAAAGCATAACAACCATCCTAAACAAGATGAATTCTAATATAGCAATAACATAACATCCATCCTATACCAGGATGAAATCTAACATGGCAATAACAAAGAAACCATCCTAAACTAGGATGTAAATCATAAAGGGTCGGCCTTGGTGCCGTAGACCCTATTGATATAGTGAGGATAACTCATCTTGCAGATGTCGATTCGAAAAGCAACTCCAACTATCGAACCACTTGACACCGCCTCCACCACCTATAACCATAGCACAATATACTTATAATTTCTCACTCTTATAAGCAACCCCATAACCTCTTAGTGATTCCTAATCAAGGTCAAAATCCTTAGTCAAGGTCAACAGTCCATGTTGACCTCTACTCGCCGAGTACACTCGGCCACTCGCCGAGTCCATGGAACACATTCCAACTCGCCGAGTCATCGGAGTGACTCGTCGAGTTCCTTCAAATCCTGATCAATCCTTAAGGCCACCCATCGTGTTTCCTCTTTTCCACTCGACGGGTACACACGCATGCATATCCTAGGGAAAAGCCATCCGACTCGCCGAGTTGTTCTTCAACTCGTCGAGTTCTATGGTGATCTCCATCGGACTCGCCGAGTTGTTCATCCAACTCGCCGAGTTCAATGACCATCTTCATGTGACTCGCTAAGTTTATTCTTGCAACTCGCCTAGTCCATCCAGTCCTCTTTCCGTACAGACTTGTTTTGAGCCATTCCGTGGCTCCAAATCACAGATCCAAGCTTCTAGGGCTTACTTGCCACGTAAAGTTGCAAACTTTACATGCATGCATGGTTATAAAGGCTCCAAATGTCTATTTTAAGTTCTTAATGGAGCTTCTAGTCCAAGAGGGACTTCAACCACAACCAATATAGCAACTTTATGACTCTAGCATCCAAGGAGGGTCCAGATCTGAAGTTACAACTTCAGATCTAGCCCATAGCTCAACATCCCAACTTGAAGATTCATAAAAAGCCCTAGAACTCAACAAAAAGGAAGAAAAGGAAGTAAGAATGGTACTTTGATACCTTCAGACGATACTAGCTGTGGCAAAGCTCGCTTCCCACTCCTTTCTTGCTTCCAATTCCTTTGCACTCTTATCTACCTTCCTCCAAGATCCTCTTTTCCAAGCTTCAAACCCACACCAAGGCACACACACACACGAATTAGGGTGTCAAGGGCTCTCAAAGACTGTAAGGAGGCCTAAAGGAGGCTGAGGCTCCTCTAAATAAGGGTGCATACCCTGGGATTTAGGGTTTCATTTGCCAAATCCTACTCGTCGAGTCCCAATAGTGGACTCGCTGAGTAGGTCACTAAACACGTGTTCTCACCCCGCTGCTACTTGACGAGTAGGTCAACCAACTCGTCGAGTAGAGCTTTATCCATAAATTCTTAATTAATTAATACCTTAGAATCGGGACGTTACAATAAATCTCCCGGTTTTATAGAAGAATGCTATTTATAGGAACGAAGTGCTGCACAAATTACTATTTTAACCCCCCAGTTATTTGAAGGTGAGTTCAATATATAGGAACAATTGTATGTTTATGTGTTATATGTGCAATGTGCTTTTCAGTGTTATCATGTTCTAGGATCTCTTAACATTTTCAATTAGTAGTTTAAGACTAATTGGGTGCATATATGTGTGATTATATGTTCATTAGGATCATAGTGCGTGTACAAGTCCTCACTTGACACCTAACAATCCTTCACCGTTCAGTTCATCCAAACCACCATCTTCAGGTGAGTTCATACCCCTAAATCAATGTTTTAAATGATTTTAAATGCTTTAATGGGGGAGGGGATACAAGTAGAAAACAGCATGTTATTAAATCAATCATAGGTATTTATAACTATGTTTTCATCCAACTAATTTCACATGCTTCAAAATGTGATGTATGAAATGGTTTTCTATCTTAAAAATACCATGTTATCAAAAGTATTATGTTTGATATGTTTATTAAAATGACATCAATTCATTGTTATTTATTGTTCAAAACTCTTAGATGTCATACAAAACCATTTCTTTTACCTTCTTGAACAAAACTATATCTATATACTAATGTTCTTATATATGTATTGATATTATAGTTTTCATCCTTCATTCAGTTTCCCACACTCTTGTGTAACAAGGGTGTATAAACCTGCTTGGACAATCAATTACCTTAAAGTTAACTATTATAAGGATAGTTAAGAGATACAAAACATTATTCCTATTACAAGGTATTACACCAGAGTCAATTCATTCATAAGTATATACTATACATTACATGTTACATGAATACGTCTACATAGATACGCTTACATGAATACCTTTACATAGATACATTTACCTGTATACACTTACATGGATACTTGTACCTAGATTCATTAGGATGATTTACTAGTACATTATGTGTAAATTGTTCTGCTTATCCTAGTTCAAAAGGATAACTGGACGGGACTAACCATTCCGGAACCCATCTGTTAGCAACAAAGGTAATGAACATCTACGGATGCCTACGGTTAATACTTATATTAGGAGTACCTTTACAGGACTAACCATTCCTTAAACCTGCTACCAGCTACAGAGGAAAATGAACAATCTACGGATGTTCAAGATTATACCTTTCGGCAGTTGCGATGTCGGGTTGATCCTAATGCAAAACGACAACACTTACATGATTATATTTTTCCTATTACTTTATTTCGTGATACATTTACGTAAACGATGAGTTAGACTAAGTACTGTTAGTAATAGTCAACAAGAAGGAAAAACTATCATTGTTATAGCAAAACATTCGGGTCTTGGTAGAAGACTATATTTTATACTAGTAAGAAATATGGGATTTTCTAGGGTTTTCATACTTATATCAATTGTTTCATTCAAAGATTTTCATAGAATTCATAATAGATTTCCAAAGCAAGAAAATGACACTTAAATACTTATGAATTCATCAACTTTACGCTGATACTCGCTTTCAAAATAACTTGTATTCTCAGGACACCAGTAGACAGGTACGATGGCCAGGTTTTGAGAAGATGGAGCACAGACAAGACTCGTCTTTTATTTGATTACATATTTTGGTGTCTTATTACAATGAAAGAACACACAGGTATTAAAACTTTACTTTTAATGCAATGGATGATGTTGTTGTGTGTTTACTACTTTACACTGTTATGATACTTCACATGACGTCCTCCACCCCGGAACCTTTCCGCCGTTCTTGGTTTTGGGGTGTGACAGAAAATAAGAGTGAGATAATAGCAAAATATCCCCATTTGTTTTAATCACTATAATTTCAGGGACGAAATCCTCAAAAGGAGGAGGTATTTGTACCATACACGTTCATTTATCATGTATTGTAAATTATATAGGTGAATAATATTAGGAAATATTATGTGAATTTGAATTTTGAGTTCTAACAGATGGTTTTTACTAGAAATGAAGTAAAACTATGCTTAGAATCATTCAGAAAGTATTGGAAGTCTTATGAGATTCCAATCAAATGTCAAATGGTGAAATTTAAAGAAAATATTAAATTTGAAATAAGTAAAATTTTATTATTGAAAGTTGTAGGTAATCTTGTTAGTAACATTTAGGCGAAAACCTCATCGAAATCCGAGTTATAACGAAGAAGTTATGACCAATCGAAGATCCGTGACAAAACCAGCACGACTCCGAATGACGTAAATAGTAATTTTTTGATAAAATACTTTTTAGCCTTGGTTATCTAAATGAAAGTCGTAGTATTTGTTAAACTGAGTTTGATAAAAAGAACGCCAAAAGCTGACTTCATATGAGGAAGTTATGATTTTTCTAAGTTTCGGAATAGTAGTAGACAGCTAAAAACTCGAAATAAAGTTCGAGCGATATTTAGCAAACACAACCTAAACGAGAATCGAAGATCTCGTCAATAGTAGTACAACAGTAAAAAGTCTGACAAAAACGGATGTCGGATACAGAAGTTATGAATTTTTAACGGATTTTCCTTTCCCGGTCTGTTACAAATAATTATATTAAAAATAAAATTAAAATTAGCCGACAAAGTCTTAACGAAAGTTGTAGAATATATTCTCACCTACGCGTGCATATAAAGAACGTCAAAAACGGGCCAGTATACGAAAGTTATGGATTTTAGAAGTTCGGGGCATAATTTCCGAGAAATCTCGCATGGATAAGGTCCGATCTCGGTGAGTCACCCACTGTGTCTGACGTGTGTCGCCTACTGATTTGATCAAACATGTGGTCCAATGGCCTTCTAACGCGCCTCGCATCTTACTCCGCCCCGTGTCCGAAGCGCTGGACCAGTCCGGTTCCGACGCATGCCAGATCCGAGCCTCACTGTCATCCTTCCCTTCATGTGTCCGAGCCTCGCACGAGCCACCTGGCCCTCGCATCTGCTGCCACGTGTAGCCTTCTCAGTCATCGGATCCGAGCCCTCTCACCCCTATAAATGGCATGCGAAACCTCCCAGGTATGTTTGGATTTTTTTCACTTTTTCACCTAAATTTCATATTTTAGCTATTTCAACTTCCCCCGAGGCCCCGATATTATTTTTAACACCCGAAACATGCCCCAAAGTGCCTGAAGACCCCGAGAAATTTGTCTTTTCGGTTTGAAGCTCAACCTTCGCAGAGCCTGGTTTCAATAAATCTCCCGATTGTTATAGAAGAAAGTTATTTATAGGAACGAAGAGCTGCAAAAATTACTATTTTAACCCCCGGTTATTTCAAGGTGAGTTCAATATATAGGAACAATTGTATGTTATGTGTTATATGTGCTATGTGTTTTTCAGTGTTATTATTCCGGGTTATTTTCCCGTGTTATTTTATCCACTATTTTAATAGCAAAGTAATACCTTTGACCATCTGATCAGTGAAAAGACTTAGTTTCACATTGGTATTGGTACGTAGCCTCTAGCCATGTAGAGCATGTCTCCGTAACATAATGAATTATATTCTATAGCATTGGCAGATGGTTAGACAGGGCTATAAGCCTGAAATCTACCAAAATGTTAATCAGATAATGTATGTCTTCTATGCCATTTCGGCCGAAGCTTTATTGATGTATATCAAGTATGGAAATTGTTATGTCTCATTGATTGTATATCTTTGAATCAAATCATTGATTGATATGGAAAGTTTGTCACATGATTCACATATGCCTTTGTTATTCCTTGTTCCTCTTTGCTTCTGCTATATTGAAGTATATATATGGCATAACGTTATATTGTGTCTATTATTGAACTTACTAAGTGTCACCGCTTACCCTCTCAATGTTGAACAAATTTGCAGGAGATAAGTAACCAGTATAGTCATATATTGTTCGAAGGTTTAGAATATTTGTAATATTATTTATGAATATGCAATCAACATGTTTTCGAGTAAGAATTGTCAAGTATGAAAGTTTGGGTCTTTAAAAAATATGAAAGTGTGGGTCTTTCACCAAATGTCAAATTTTTCCATGTTTTTGGTTGTAGGTTTTTTATAATGAATCTTAAAGATACCCTTTCGAAATTTCAGTGAAAGGCTGATGAAGGGATATTCTTGGGATATTCGCACAATTCTGTTGCATACAGGGTGTTGAACAAAAGCACCAGGAAGATTGAAGAAACTTTTAATCTTACTTTTGATGATCATTATGTCAAAAGAGTCGAAAAGAGTTTTGAACAAAAGCCAAACAATAATGAAACAAATGATAAGTCTCAAATTTCGCATTCTTTGGATATTCATTATTATTTAATTTTTGGTGTTCCTGATAGGGAAATCGATGCAGAATGACATGCTAATTTAGGTTCATCAACCAACTCACCAATACATAAAGAAAGTCAGATAAGAGTAAACAATGATCAAGTGGACGAGGACCACTTGAGTTCAACTAATGATGTTGAGGGGGAACATACTTTCAAGGGGGAGCATAGTCAGATGAATACAGATGTCGAGGGGGAGTAGCATAACATTGACCTAGTTGTTGAGGGGGAGTAAAATGGATCTTTACCAAATACGTCCAATATACAAAACGATGTTGTTCATGATATAACTGATAATGTGTCGAATGCAGGTGAAGGTTCTGAAACAGATGAAATGTTAGAATATGAACCTTTGGATTTTGATCTTGCATATCCACCAATGGACAAATGGACACAAATTCATCCAAAAAAACAAGTTCTTGGTGATCCTCAAGTTGGAGTGTTGGCAAGAGCTCAGCTTCGTGCAAAGAATGAGGTACTCAATGTACATCAAGAATTTTGTATGTTCAATATTTTTATTTCGAAAATTGAACCAAAGTCAGTAAAGGTTGCAATGCAAGATCCAGATTGGATTGTTTCTATGCAATCTGAATTGGCTAAGTTCGAAAGAAACAAGGTTTGAAGGCTTGTTTCGAAACATAAGGATGCATTAATTATAGGCTTAAAATGAATTTTCAAAAATAAAACTTATAAAGAAGGAAACATAGTGCGAAATAAATCTAGGCTAGTTGTTAAAGGTTATTCGCAACAAGAAGGTATTGATTGTGAAGAAACCCTTGCCTGTGTCGCAAAACTAGAGGTTGTTCGAATATAATTAGCCTATGCAACACACAAGGACTTTGATGCTTATCAAATAGATGTCAAGTGTGCATTTCTCAATGGTGACATGGAAGAAATAGTGTATTGTGAACAACCTCTAGGTTTCGTAGATGCACAATACCCTGATCATTTCTATATTATAGATAAGGTTGTTTATGGTCTTAAAAAATACTAACAGCATGGTATGCCACTCTTACCAATTTTTATAAAATCATCTAAATTTAAACAAGGATCTGTTGATCCCACTCTCTTTCGAAAGAAAGTTGGGAATCATCTCATGCTTGATGTTGATGATATTATTTTTGGCTCCGATGATCCTAACTTATCGAATGAGTTTCAGAATATGATGAAGAGTCAGTTCGAGATGAGCATCTTGGAGAAGATCAACAATTTTATGGGATTAAATATTCGTCAATGCAGAGAAGGAATTTTTATTAATCAAGAGAAGTATTCTCGCAATTTGATTGAGAAGTTTGGAATGAAGAATAGTTCGAAATTATGAGTACATATGGTTGTTGGCACCCGTCTTAGTCCTTCGTTGGACAAGCCTGTTGTCAATCTTACATTGTATAAGAGCATGATCATTTTGTTACTATACTTAACTGCTATTCGATCTAATATTATGTTTTTTGTTTGCAATTGTGCTAGGTATCAGTCGAATCCTAGGGAACCTCATCTAACTGTTGTCAAGAACATCTTTCGCTATCTCAAAGGCACGGTTTCGTTGGGCTTGTGGTATCCTTCGAAAATAGGGTTTTTCATACACGAATTTTCCAATACGAATCTTGGAGGTTGTCAAATTGACCGAAAAAGCACAAGTGGTGGAAGTCAACTTTTGGATGGGAAGCTTGTTAGCTGGCAATCAAAGAAACAAACTTGTCTTTTGATTTCCATAGCAGAAGCAGAATATGTTGCAGCTACAGCTTGTATTTCTCAAATCAGTTAGATTCAAAGTCAACTGCGTGATTATTCAATCAACATGAAAAAGATATCGTTGTATTATGATTCATAAAGTGCTATTCGCATCTGCCATAATCAAGTGCAACATTCGATGACCAATCATATAGCTCTTCGCTATCATTTTATCAAAGATCATGTACAAGATGGAAACATTGAAGTTCATTGTGTAAAGCTAACATATCAACTTACGGATATCTTTACTAAACCTTTGGATGAAAAGACTTTTATAAGAATTTTGCCAGGCTTAGGCAGGATTGATGTAGAAGCTATTGCCAGTCTAACTTCGTCATTAAATCACTACACGTCGATATATCGTTGAATGATCCAAACCTTATTGTTCACTGTTCAACGTTCGACATGCTCCAATTTTCACTTTCTGTTAACCGGTTCAGAACACACTTCGTTCTCCATAAATTAGTGTTGGGGTCATGAATCATTTCACGCTGTCAATACTCTTTATTTCTTTAGTCCGGTAACATTTTCTTATTTTTGTCATTTCCTTTCAAAAACAAAAATACCAAAAAGATTTTCTTAATTTTGTTGTTTAGTTTTTAAAAGCAAAAATACCAAAAATATTTTCTTATTTTTGTTACTTAGTCTTCAAAAAGAACAATACCAAAAATATTTTGTTATTTTTGTTCTTTTCTTTTCAAAACAAAAATACCAAAAATATTTTACTATTTTTGTTGTTTCATTTCACAAAACAAAAATCCAAAAATATTTTTCATTTTTATGGTTAACAAGATTTGGTGTAACTTGTTATCGAAAGCTTCTGGTGGAACTTGCTTTTCAGCTTTATTGAAAGGTATTACTTCGATATTTTGCACTAGTTAGGTGTCCCTAGAAGCATGTTGCAACATGTTGTCCCAAGCCTCCATGACTCAATGTGTTTCGAAGCCTTAATGCATTTCTCATCAAGAGGATTCCTTCCCAATCAAGCTATATTTGCATTAGTCAATGAGCTAACTTACTCTTCTCATGTCGAGTTAAGAGTTTACGGCATGGTCCACATATAGCACAGGTACGCTTTGTTTCTTAAACTAATCATTATCACCTTAAAATTCTTTCACGATCATACATTTCACTTGCATATCCGCAACATCTCTGGTAGAAACCAACCAGAATGTAGATATCACACAAGTCTGTGTTAATGACCCTGATTCATGAAACCGTGATGATGGTGAAACCCAAAATTTCAAACTTATTAAGGAATTTTCGGTGAACTTTATGTTCAATAGTTTAACGAAACACTTGTTTCAGTAACATATTTCGATATTCAAAATCGTATTCCTTCGCTATGTGTGATCTTCATAAAATGCTCTAAACCCAAGACATTTTTGCACAACAAAGTCCAGAACTTAATTTTTTTTTCGAAATATGATTTCCTTCTGAATATCTTTTTGAACTTTAGTTACTTGTAAAATTTTCCACATACCACTTGTCACTGACTACACTGGTTAAACAAATAATTTTGTTTATAATTTCTCACACTTATGTTAAGCGGTCTTTGCCTGGGATCTTACTGCCTTTACGTCAATTTTTTTATTGACATCATAGAACCAATTTTTTTAATTGTTCTTATCTTATTCTTTGGCACATCTATGCACGCACTGAAATCCTTGAGGTTCTGAGTAATACCAACTCAGGCTGACAATTTCGAAACGTCTGGCATATGACTTCACTTCTAAACCCAAAAGCGAAAGAGCCCAGCCTCCATGCCGAAGGTTCACTGACGGTTCTTATTCTCTTGGGGCAAGAGAAATGAGTGTTTGATGTGATGGTTTGGTTGCATCATGATTTTCCAGGAAAAGTGCTTATCAATTTTCAGACGTGGCTACTTTTACGACTACAGGTCCGATTTCAAGGCAACATGTGGCATGATTTTAATTCTTAACTGATTTAAATTCAAACTTGGGGTTTACATATAAAAGGGTTTTGGGAACATCTCATTCCAACTTTACGCGATCAAGATCAAGATTTTCCCCAATTTTCTTTCCTTATACTTCATGTTTTCTCAAACTTCAAACCCTAACAATGGCGAATACAAACGTGAATGTTGATCCATCTCAAACTACTGATGATGCCACATCTCAACCTTTGTTGAAGATCCAAGTTACCAACTAAAGGGTTCAATCTGATGTTAAAAAGTATCCAGAAGAGTTGAAGATGCTGATTGCGGCGTTGAATCACTCGGTGTTATCTACAGTGATGTTGTCTTCCTTCTCTATACCGATGACTTGGTTATCACTTGCTGGGTCAACTGTTGTGTTTAACAAGACGACCAAGGTGGTTACTTTCCAACTTACCAACGAGAAAAAGTACAAATTGTCTAAGAAACAATTTGCCTAATTCTTGAACATTTATAACATTGACCTTTCTATGAGGTCAGGAATGAACAAGTTGTTCATATGTTCAATAATGTGGGTCATCAACCACCTCTTACCAAGATCAGTGATTTCAAGAAATCATCCCTACCCTATATTTGAAATTTCCTATTTGGAATTTTTCTTCGATGCTTGACTGGTCGAAGTGTTGGGTTGGATAAGGCAAAGCTTGAAGTGTATGCAATGGTTGTTGGGTTGTACTATGATCTTCAAGTAGATTACGTAACTCAATTGTGTCAGGATTTTGGAAACAACATTGCTCACACTAGTGTTGTGAATGGTGTATCTTGTGCCAGATATTCAAGTCTTATTTTGAAGTATGTGTACGAAAAGTAGGGAATCATGGTTCCATAAGATGTTCTAAAGGCTGATTTTGTCTTGTATCAAAATCCCAAGACAGTGGAATATAATTCGGAGATATTCCCAAATGTTGCAAGGATCCCAGATGATATACTTCATAAGGTTGATCCAGTTCTAGTCGCTTATCTTTAGACCATCAATCCTTCTATTGAGACAGATGTTCTATTGGCTAAGGGAATCGCAAGAACTTTGAAACGTGGCAAGAGTTATATGAAGGTAACAAAGGCTAGTCCCTCGAAGCTTGATCTTATTCCTACTCAGAACGAGGTTACAAAGCTTGTTCAAGTTCCTACCCCTACAGAACCTGCGAAGGAAGTCATGCTTTCGAAATCCAATGTACTCAAGAGACAAAAGAAAATGGCACATAGGCCTCATCATTCACCGGAAAGGTCTATTGTCAAAGATGGTTCTGCAAAGACTATTTTTTCACCTAAAGGTGTGTCTCGAAAAAAATAGGATTTGTAAACCTCAAATTACTCAAAAGGGAGTTGCAATTCGTGAAATTTCTGCTTCATTTTATCTAGCCTCTAAGAAACGAAGAGCTCATGAGATGGTGAAGAAGCTTACGAAGAAAAAAAGCAGGTTCAAGATTCATTGGATGAAGTTGTTCTCAAAATTGATTTCGAAGATAGTGGTAGGTCTCAATCTCCACTTCGTCATGAAGATATGGGCTTCCCATCACCTTAGAGGGACTCTTCAGTCATGTCGACTGGAAATCTTGGCGGCAATCTGGAAACATCTAATGTGGACACAACCACTAATCTGGGTGATCATTCGAATCAATCCATCCGTGAGCAGACTTTGGTCATACCACCCGAAGTTTTGCTTGCTGAGGCCAATGTCGAGGAGGTGCGAACTTCAGGAATCACTATGAACATATCTAATATGGACGCAAATGTTAATATGGGTGATAGGGTGTCGACTTCTAAAGCTCAAAGTATTTCGACTTCTATCATTGTGTCATCAACATTCGAAGAATCATGTATTGATACTACCACATCGTTACCACCATTTCATTCACACATCTCTACATCATTACCACAGTCTACAAATTCTCCTACATATCAACACATTCTAAATAAACCCATCAAATCTTGTTTCCTTCTCAATCAACTGATGGTCCCAAGTCTACTTCATATGTTGGTCCAGATATTGATGATATTACGGTTTCTTTCGTTCACATCCAGTTTGATCCCAAAGAGGAAAATATTCCCGATCACATGCTTATGTTTGGGAAGCAGTTCAAGATCCTCAATCGAAAGCTTAATTATTTGTTACAGCTTCAATTTGATGCTGGCAATCGGAATAGTGTATTTAGGATTGAAGTAGATCTCATGCTCAAAGCTCAAGAAAATCGTCTAAAAGCTTTCATAGAACATGTTTCCACGCATACAGAAAAACGAATGAAGCAACATTCTGATTCTTTTGTTCATGAGGTCAAGGATTTAAGGGAAGTGGCGAAAGAAAGACATATTCTATTTTTTGAGGAAGTTTGTAACATCCGGATTTGCGGGTATGCTATTTTGATTATTTAATTTTTTTGGAGTCATTGGAGGGACTCGACGATTTGGTGCATCAACTCGTTGAGTAGGGTCGTGACTTTTGACGCGTTTTAGCGACTGGACTCGCCGAGTCGGGTATCTGACTCGACGAGTCAGTGCTGATGAGGAAAACCCTAATTTCTCGGGTTGGGGACCTATTTAAAGGTCATTATGGCCTTCATTTGCGGCCACATACTCTTCTGAGAAACCCTAAAGAGCGAAGAGAGCTTAGAGAGCAAGGGAAAGGCTAATTCTTCATCCTTTTGGTGTGATCTTGCAAGAAGGAGTGGGAAAGACCAAGCTCGATCGGTTGTGGAGCTTGGATCTGTGTTGTTCATACAGAGATTCTCTTCTGGAGGTACAAATCCTTTCCCATTTCGTGTATTTGATAGATTTCTTGAATCTAGGGTTTCTTTGCATCTTTTTGAGTTGGATCTTGAAGCATGTGATATCCCAAGGTGGTGTAGATGTTAGATCTGGACCATGAGAGGTCCAAAAAGTCCCAACCTTCCTGCTTTATGTTGTTTCATGAGAGTTTTGTGAGTATGTTACCATTTTAAAGGTTATTTCTCCATTTATGGATTTGTATGTGTTGCATGAACATAAAGTTTGAACCTTTTGTAAGTCCCTAATCTGCCCGTGTATCAGTCAGATCCATTTGATGGTGTGGAATCCCGATCAAACGGATGATGTCAGATCAAATAGAAGAGAAGGAGAAGAAGAAGATGGTGAATCTCTGTATGAATTGATTAGAATTAAAGTTCCAGATACAAATGATTCACACACATACGCTCCTTATTCTCTCTGGCCGTAAACTCCTTCTAGTTCATCAATCTCTACTCCTCACCCTAACACCTCTATTTATACTTGAATATGGGTCGGACACACATGGGCCGTAAATGAGTTTACGGCCGTAACGTGTTTACGGCCGTCAACTCAGTCGTAAACTAGGCCATAAATTCATAAATATTACAGAAAAATACAATTGCCCAGAAAAGTAAAGTATAAACTATATTTTGACCCAACAATCTCCCCCCTTGGTTTATAGCTTTCTTTTCTTAACTGACCCAACAAGCTCCCCCTAAAAAGTAGCTGGCTCTTCTTGTCAATCTTCAATGGGAGCTTGGCTTCAGCTTTAACCTTCGATTTCTTCACAACATCAGGATGAGCATATGAATCTTCAATGAATGACTTCATCTTGAGCACTTGAGGTTTTCTTCAGAATTTTGGCATTGAACGCACGTTGCGTGAGGAGGTTTTACGTACTGATTCTTGAAAGATAGTGCTTTCAGCTTGAGAATCTTCAGAGAGAACAAATCTTCTAGATCACTTTAGCAGGTACAACGATAGCAGCAGACTGATTGAGGAGGCTTCAATGCAATCCATTACATAATCTTCAATTTCTGCTTCACCTTGCTTCTGGGGTTGAAAGATTTAATTTGAAAGAATAATCTTCATTTCTTTCTCCTTCGAATGTGAATTCTTCGATGCTCACGGACGAAGCCTTTGGCTCAGAAATCTTCAACACAGACTTCATGAGTCTTATCTATACATGAAATCACTTTTCAAGACAAAACAAAACTAAAAGAAAACTTAGCACCCAAATTAAAACAGAAACAAAAATATTTTTGGAATTTTTTCTTTGATTTTTTTTTAACAAGAAATAAAACAGAAATAACACTCCTTTTTAATTTTTAATTTTCTGATTTTTTTGTTTTTTATTTTTTTTTATAAATTTTCTTTATTATTATTAATTTTTAATTCTCCCCTAATATTTAAATTAGAAGAACACTATGAACAAACTTAACAAAAATAAAAATGATATCTAACTTTAAGAGTGATTTGGGATCAAAGTTTTTAGACAGCCTTTATCCACTTGTCGGTACCTTCCATATTCACATCTTTGTCTGGTCGATCGTCGGTATTGTTGTCCACTTAAACACGAAAATTTGTGACAAATTTAGGACATACTATTTGTTACAAGACAGAATGATCCTAAGTTCCTAGAAATTATATCTTATCCTAATTCCTTAAATACTATATCTTAAGGACCATTCATCTGACGACGACCAGGGATATTGTTGTCCACCTAAATCGAGTAGCGAGATCTATAGACAATCTGTATGAGTTCAATTTTAAGTGTACTGGAACATGTTTCCCGCTTCCTGATATGCCCCAGCCATTAAGAACTTCCAGAGTACTCCTTACACCGGGTGAGCAGACAACCATTCAAAGAGAGAAGAGATTCAAAATTCTATTGCTAACTACTTCAGAGGGGTTGAGAAGAAGAAGGTTGCATATGTTGTGTACCAGGTCGGATTAGAAGTCGCGCAAAGGAGACATCATATGGCTAACAGATAAGAAGTATTTCACACATTTATATATAGCCTGCAGAGAAATAGAGTTGCATATGTTGTGTACCAGGTCGGATTGGAAGTCGCGCAAAGGAGACAACATATGACTAACAGACGAAAAGAAAGAAAATGATATTCTACAGACCTAATTTATCGGAATTTACCAGTCGCCCCATCCAACCGGAATTAAGGATAGAATCCGCACATCGAGGAAAAGTTAAACCACGGTTCCAAGTACGGGTTCAATTAATGTGACGAGTAGATTCCCATATATATCTCCCTGCTCAACCTATCCGAGCGTCGTATTGTCAGGCTGAATGGATCTAACTGTTGGATTAGTGTCTAAGTCCATAACTATTTTGGTATGTACTTGACCCGATGGTGCATGGTCCTTTTGGGTTGCCTTCACCAAAGCAACTTGATTGGAGAAATAAATAGAGAGAGAGAGGTTATTATGATTTATTAATATGTTATAAGAATAATATATTAAAGGAGAAATCATATTTGTTAAATTAATATTGGTCAATAATTAATTAAGAATTAATTTTGTGATCAAGTGTAATTAATTAAACTAAAGGGGATAAATTGTAATTATGTGATAGTTACAAAATAAGGTAAGGATTATCTTAAATATAAGGTGAATGAATTTAAGGAGATAATGCCTTAGAATTCGACTAGGATAAGGGTTTCTAAGACTTATCTTATGGTTGCTTTGTGGGCAAGCAACTAGATAAGGATAAGGACTAAAACCCTAATCTTTACACCTATATAAACCCCCTAAGGCTCATGAATTCGTCTAAGCCTTCCCAAGAAGTCCTAAGGACGAATTCCTACCTCTCTCCTCTCTCTTTATACCTTCTCCATTTGCTCTTGGTGTTTGTAAGCCATTAGAGGAGTGACACTTGTGACTCTAAGCCTTCCAAAATCAATTCAAGGAGGAATTGGGATTGTTATTGCTACATAACAATCAAGATAATATCATAAGCCTAATTATATGTTAATATTGATTTCCATATGCTAGAATTAGGGTTTATAGTCTTGGATTCAAAGCATGTACAATAGAGAAACCTAGATCCAAGCATTAGGGTTTGTATGAGCACATAGGATGTCTTATGACCAAAACACATCAGTGGTATCAGAGCCTTGATTGGTTTCTATTGTATTGATGCTTGATATGTTTGAAAATTTCGAATTTTGTGTTTCTAGAGGCTGGACTCGCCGAGTCCATAGATGAACTCGCCGAATCCAAGGTGACTCGACGAGTCCATGCCTGACTCGGCGAGTCGGCTCGTCAGATGGAGGGTATTCCGGGATTTCTTGCTGTTTTTGCTTATGGATAGTTACCTTATCATGTTAGATCAATATTAATCCGATTATATGATATATTTGACTATAATTTTGATCTAATTGAAGATATTTATCAAATAATAAGATAATTGTTTCCTTATAAGATAATTGATTAATTATTTTGAGTAAATTGATAAATTGTTTTGCAAGAAATCATTAAATAAATCAAATATGGATAATTATGTGATTAAATGTTAATTTGAATTATTTGTTATTTGATCCTTGTTGTTATGAAAAGTTTCATATTTTCCCCTTTAGGTTTTATAGTTTAAATTTGAACCCCAAAAGTTTTGCTGTTTTGAAATTTAAATAGTTGAAACCCTAATGTTTTGAAAAAGGTTTCAAAACTTGCCCTCAAGTTTTGGAATTTAAATTTTGATTAAATGGTTTGGTTTTGATGTATATTTAAATTCTAAACCCTAATGTGTTGAAATGTTTCAAAACTTGCCCTCAAGTTTTGGAATTTAAAAGTTGATTAAAAGTTTAATTAGGAATGTTAAATTCTAAAACTCTAGTATAGTTTTGAAAAAGTTCAAATCACACCCTTATGGTTTTATTAATCAATTAAAGTGTATAATTAAAAGAAGTTTAATAAATCCATAAATGTTTAGGTTTACAATTTAAATTGAATTAAAGGTATAATTGTTAAAATTAGACCACCTAGTATTTTAAAAGTGTAAAATACACCTTATACTATATATAACATTAAAAGTCTAACATTATATATATGTATGAGTAAAAGTCAGTCTTACCGTTAGTAGGCCTCGTTCACGAAGCTAGTCTATAAGGGGTGTTTAAGGAAATTGCCTATAAAATGGCGATTGAATGTGTATCCACTCTTACCCACCGCACTCTTGACTAGTGGAGGGTCGTTAGCCGAACGGGTAGGATAGGACGAAACCTTCCATTATAAGTATAATAAAGTATATAAAAGTAACTAAATGTTTTCATAAAATTCCCAATCTTAGTTACCTAGGCAAAAGTGAATTGATGCAATTCCATGAAATTACACTTTGTGCCCTTGCGAAGACGTTAGTGGAGCGTGTGTGGTTTACCGGCACACTAAATGGTTCTAAGCAAAGGTAGAAAAGGGTGACTCAATGTTTGTCATAGTTCGGTGGAGCGTGTGTGGTTTACCGGCACATCGAATAGGTGACTGTAACATGTGAGGGCACCATGTAAGTTTGCATGGTTATTCACACCCGCTTTGTGATCCTCGGCATCCCAGTCACAAACAAGAGGGCATATCGAGATTTAAACATGCCATTGAAAGTTCAATGAATCTCAAAGGATCTAGGAGTTTTCATAGATTTAAAACTTAAATTTCTTTTTCGTTTTTCGTGGTGGAAATTAGTGAATCGTCATTCACTTACCTTCAAATATTCTTCAATTAGGGTTACGGCCTCCCTCTCCCGAGTTGTAGAATATTGTGTTGGGTCCTAGCCTTAGTATCTCATTTGGGTGATTTACTAAGGACTCAATCAATCAACTAACTTGAATTTGTTTTTCTCCTGTTTTGTAGATGTCAAAGTTCGACAACTATGGTCTTCCCAAATCCTGTGGAACAAGCATTCCACATGAAGATGGTATTCCACGATTCAATCGAGGTACGAGAAATCATGCTTCACTTCCTCCTCCTCCTCCTATTGTTCTCCCCAACCCACAAGATCGAAGAATTGAAAGATTCAATATCACTAAAGCCCTATTGGAAATGAAACATGAAGATGGTAAACCCGTGTGTGCCCACGTTCTAGGAATGAAATCACACATTGATAGGTTGATAATGTTGGGTGCATCATTCCTAGATGAGTTGGCTGTGAATTGGGTTTTGCAGTCACTTCCTGAATCATATAATGAGTTCAAAAGAAAGTATTATATGATGGATCATGATGACAACCTCATTGACCTAACTTACATGCTCATTGCTGCTGAATCAAAAATGATTTGGCGAAGCAATGGAGCGTATTTGTTGGGAAATTCAACCAACCATGCTTCCGAGGACGTTCTAGGAGAACCGACCTGCGTTTGCTGCCAAAAGAAAGGGCGTTGGATACAAGTCTGCCCAAAGAGCCTGAAGAGTCCAGAAGATGGGAGAGTCAAAGAGTATGGTTGCGCTTCAGGTAAAATCCACTATCTAACTCCATTAAGTTCCTATTCATTGACTCTTAATACATAATGTGATAAGATTGCATTTGAATGTTTTGCAGGATCGGTGAAAAGAAAGGAAGCTTGGTGAAAGAGCAAGATGAATCTAATCACAAGGAATGGATCTTGATCGCATGGACTTGAAGATTAGATTTTGAGCTTAGATAGTTATGATAGAGTTGTTAGAAAATTTTCTTTTGAAATACATAGTTTTCAATGGATTTTGCATTGTAAGGACAAATGTTTTCCGCTGCTTTTATAAATAAAATAAATTTTCGTTTGACTTATTTATTTGTTTATTTCTTTGCAATGAAATCGTTATGAAAATTGGTGTTTGCATATTTCTACAAAAAATGGATATGATTCTTATTTATGCTGTTTATGGAAAAGTCGAGAATTTACCAAATAGGGAGAGTTTCTCATCGCCCAAGTTTCAATTGGACAGAAACTTGGAATCATGCAACGTGGATGCACGATGAATGAGAAATTTCATATTTGGAAATTAGACTAATTCATTGACAAAGTGTCAAGTGAAGGACTAGGAGATCGAGTACACAAAGTGGTGTATTGATCAAAGTCCACCATAAGAGTAACAAGATATTCGTCATGATTTACTAAAGGTTTAGTAAATATGATTATACTTATAAGATTAAGTGTAATTCGGAATTGATTAAAAAGGTTTAAATCAATAGCAAACGAATAAGAAGAGTCAAGTAGGCAGAAAGATAAAAGTTTCTCCATTCTAAGAAGAAGGGAGAGTAGCTTTTATGCTTTATGATAAGTCTTAATGATTAAGAACCATATCTCAATTGATCCTCTAAGTGAGTCTTAGTACAATTGTATGTTTAAGAAGAGGAATCAAGAATTGAAGAAATGGTAAAATCAAGAAGTCAATCATACTTCATTCCAATAACAAGTCTTAAAGTTAAGATTGTGACATTGAGTGAATAGTATTAAGAAGGTTTATAACATTCATCAATTGTGGAAAGTTGTGATGTCTTGGATAAGACAAAGACCAACTAAGACCAAAATTATGAAGTGTTTTGTTTTGATAAAAGCTACACTAGCTCTTGAATATTTGTTTGTCAAGAAATGTTTTGACAAGAGAATCATATATGTCAAGGAGTCAGTGGGAGTCTTAATAGTCTTGAAAAGTTTCAAGAACAAATCAAATAAACCTTATCGATCATCACTAGCACACGAGTTGAGGTTTACAACCTATCGTGAAGACATTATTTTGTTTTGTGCCAATCCAATCGAGTTAATTATGCATGTGAGTCCTATGAGTTCTCATTTGAATGCATAAAAGGCAAGGACCTTGATCAATGGAAAGTACATTGATAGGAAAAGGTGAGCTGCTTAACTACTTGGAAGACATGGTGGGCAGCTATGCTACCAAAAGGCAAGAAATCAAGATTAAGAAAGTTCGGTCCATATGAGTTTGAATTTGTCGTAAACTTTGGTTTTGACAAATTCACATGGATAGGAACAAATACACCGTTTAAATCTAAGTGTCATAAGATTTCCTCCTTCATGAAAATGATTGTGAGGAAATGCTTTCACTAAGAAAGATTTTAAGAAGATAATGATTGTAAAATTGCATTCTCGAATTCAATTACGGTTACAGTATCCCTTTCCATAATTTGAATTGTGAGGTTTGGCAATTGTTTAGACACACATATGAACTATCTAAGGCAAAGGTGTATAAGTTCAAGAAGCCTTGATAAAAGATTATCAAAGCACTAAGTATTAGAAACATGGACTTAAGAAATTCAATAGGTATTATCTTTCTGGAAGTTTAGCTGTTTCTGAATACATGTCGAAGCTAGTGGGAGCATAAGTGTTATGTTAATCATCATGATAGTGGGAGCATAAAATTTATGATTGTATGATTATTAAGGCACGTATTGCAAGTTGGCAATATTAATTATAGAAAACAAGAGTTATACTTTGCAAAGTTGAAAGGTTGTTTTGCTATAATTAAGGGAGAGAACATTATGCTTCATTTCAAATCTAAAGACTTAGGTTGTGGAATGTTAATAAATTTAGTCAAGGGTACCTAGTGTGTTCTTAAAATTTCGATTATGATTACGGCATTCCTCTTCACAATTCGAATTTTGAGAACATAGAAAATAAAACATTATGTGTCGTGTCCCATACGCTTCGAGTATAGGATCGATTGCAAATGCTTTAATGATTGACCATTCTAAAATTTTCCAAATGTCTAGTGCATTTAGAGGGAAAACGGACTAGAATCCATTTTGACTAAAATAATTAAACAACTATCAAAGGACAATCCAAAGTTCGACGAGGATTGGTCGCTTGTGAGTAGTTGGAAGTATAGTATTGGAAAATATGGAAATGTTTTCATATTGGATGGACCATATCGACATTATTAGGAATAGATAAGATTGTATTAAGAATAAGTTGTCATATGGAAAAATATGGAAATGTATCCATATTGGGAATAGAATATTGAAAATCTATGTCTAGATTAGAAACCTTTATGCAAAAGGATGTTCAAAGGAATGTACTTTGAGTGAGAGACATCATATCTAAGGAATTGTCTTGTAACAATCTCCGATAGAGGACTTTGTAATATCATTGGCAATAGTCTTTGTGACTTTGGTGCAGTGACATTACGAAAGGATAGTTGCATAGAATGTTAGAATCTAGCATATTCTATAAGTAGAAAGAATTTGATACTCTTTAACTTATGGAAAAAGGATTTGGAGTTGTGCAATGAGAATGATTGGAAATGTGTTCAATGTGATCTATTTCACAAAGTAAGAACCATAGGTAAACATTGTGTGCATGCTAGGAGCATGGGACAAGTGTAATAATTCAAGTAAGAAGTTGATTACCCGAAACGACAAATAATGAGTAATCAATATGGTGATAAATAAAAGGTGTTTTATTTATGCTCAAAGGGTTGAGGCCATATGGGATTAGTATTATTCTTGTGTTTCACATTTGCATGTTTTGACTTCCAGAATAATTGAGTTTATTAAGAATAATCAAATTATTCAAACGGGCCACAGTTGTTCATATGTTGGAAGTAGATATAAATGAAGACTGTCATGAATTGGTGTGTGGAATGTCTAGAAAAGTATTAGACATAAGCAAATGCTTGTTGCAACGTTCATGAGTGCTTACGAATATGATTTGAGCATTGGATTAAACCCACGCTCACTTGGATCACTCCATGGATTGTATCACGAGTGATTGGTGAGACGATAACATCTTATATTCTTGAAACCGAGATGTGTGAGTTGTATCTTGCGAATCGGTTGCACATTGATAATATGTAAACGCACTAGTAACTTGATGTTATAAAACATATTGTTGTGTGTGATTTGGTGCGTGAGTGCAAGCGAGCATTGTATCAAAGTTTATCCATTCCTTTTATCCAAAGTAGGATAAAAGCGATATCTTTGGGCCCCTCAATGGTTTAGTGATGACAAACGTAAATGCTCGGCCGGGCTAGGGCTAATTTGATTTGTTCAATTAGTCTGTCATCATAAATCAGAAATCGAGAAGTAGTACAAAGAGAATGATTTGAAATCATGTCTCATATGATATCTAGAATGGAGGAATATATGATCCCTTATCTAAGGACACGCGTATTAGATATGATCAGAGTTGACAGCGGCTTTGGAAAGCTACGATTGCAGATCGGGATCCGAAGTCATACGCAGAATAGTTGTTAGACTTATCCAAGTGGGAGACTATTGGATTAGTGTCTAAGTCCATAACTATTTTGGTATGTACTTGACCCGGTGGTGCATGGTCCTTTTGGGTTGCCTTCACCAAAGCAACTTGATTGGAGAAATAAATAGAGAGAGAGAGAGGTTATTATGATTTATTAATATGTTATAAGAATAATATATTAAAGGAGAAATCATATTTGTTTAATTAATATTGGTCAATAATTAATTAAGAATTAATTTTGTGATCAAGTGTAATTAATTAAACTAAAGGGGCTGAATTGTAATTATGTGATAGTTACAAAATAAGGTAAGGATTATCTTAAATATAGGTTGAACGAATTTAAGGAGATAATGCCTTAGAATTCGACTAGGATAAGGGTTTCTAATACTTATCTTATGGTTGCTTGGTGGGCAAGCAACTAGATAAGGATAAGGACTAAAACCCTAATCTTTACACCTATATAAACCCCCTAAGGCTCATGAATTCGTCTAAGCCTTCCCAAGAAGTCCTAAGGACGAATTCCTACCTCTCTCCTCTCTCTTTATACCTTCTCCATTTGCTCTTGGTGTTTGTAAGCCATTAGAGGAGTGACACTTGTGACTCTAAGCCTTCCAAAGTCAATTCAAGGAGGAATTGGGATTGTTATTGCTACATAACAATCAAGGTAATATCATAAGCCTAATTATATGTTAATATTGATTTCCATATGCTAGAATTAGGGTTTATAGTCTTGGATTCAAAGCATGTACAATAGAGAAACCTAGATCCAAGCATTAGGGTTTGTATGAGCACATAGGATGTCTTATAACCAAAACCCATCACTAACTAGGTCAAGATTTGTCAAGTCTATAAATTTCCTAAGTTCAAATCTCCCTAGTCAAGTCCATTTAAAAATTTTCGTGCCTACCGATGCATCAAACCAAAGCATAGACCCTTCAACTTCGGGTGCGTTACGCAGACGCAGGTTGTCTGTTATCACTTGATAACATCACTTCCCATAACATCTCCCTCAAGCACATTTCATTAACACCACATTTTTGATTTTCTGATTTTCTAATGTTTTTGGATTTTTTGAAAATTTTCTAATTTTTGTTTGGTTTTTATTTCTCCTCCTAAATTTGTGCATACGAGAGAAACGAAAGTAAATGCGCAAATTTAAACTATCCTAAAAACAAAAATTAGTCTTTAAAGCGAATCAGCTTAAGAAAAACTTAGGAGTATAGAGAAGAAAACGCAAACTGTAATACACCGATTGAATCTGCATTCAAAAGGTTTGAGAACAGCATGTGTAATCTCAGAACAAATCCGAAAATTCTTTACGTCATTAAGAACTAACCCCATGAGTGATCTCTTCCTTTTCTTCCCTTCCCACAGAGGACACATACTCTCAAATAATGTTCTGAGTGTTGTACAATTGAGAGATGTCCCCAATCATATGCCAGGAGCAGCCACTACTAACAAACCGAAGTCTAATGATATGCCTCCATAGCTGCTCCGATACAGAGCGGGATCAGTTGGTCTTTGGAACCCGGTCCATTTTGAAACTGGGTCGACCTTTGTCATCCTTGCACGTTACTCTCTCCCATGACATATCCTGCTTATCACAAACAGAAGACGACGAAATATTAGAGTCATAAGAAGATTTGGGAGTTTTCACCTTTGGTACCCATTGTTAGTTGGGTTTAACCCATTTCTTTTTCGATCCGATGGGTGCCTCAGTACTTGCTTTTGAACTTGAAGTCGGTCTTCGAGATGACTTTGACTTAGCCGGTCTTTGTTTCACTGTAGCATCTCTTGGATTAGGCTTCTTGGCTGACATATCCTTCTTGCCCTTGGCATTCGAATTCTTGGCCTTATGGGTTGAGTTCCTGGCCTTCATGGCATTCCAGTCGGCGTTATCTGAACGTGAACTGGAAGGGTTTCTTTTGAAATATCTCCCACTTGGCGCGTTTTTCCATCCTTGTGCGTTGTAGGGAACGTACGTGCGATTAGGACAATTTCTGGCAATGTGTCTAGGTGTTCCACAGTGAAAACATGTCTTTTTCTTCACTGGGGAGTTGTCTCTTCCTGTCCCTGGTAGCATATCCTTGCCTCGTTTCTTGTTTTTCCCACACGCACAATTGCAACAAGCACTCTGTTTAGCTTGAAATGGTGGCCTATATTTACCAACGGGAGGTTGATTAGAAGCAACAGATTCAGAGTTCAAGGGGTCGTTTGTTTGTTCAGAAGAACTCCCATTGTTCTCATCCTCTGTTACTTTGCCTGCACAAGAAGTAACAACATTAGTATATTCAAAATTAATAACTCCTCCTGACACAAATCCAGCTCGTTTTCCATATTGAAGATGTGCCTCCCTGTCAATTTCTTTCTTTGTCATGGGGATGGATGTGCAGTTATGATTGTAAGGAGGAGGTACACTATCATACCCTAGACCCTTGTTTTGATTCCTTTTAAACTGCATGCTTTGGTCTATCATATTTGCAACCACCTCACTTGAGAAATCATATTTTCTAACATCAAGTTTGGTGGTTTCAAACTTTCCTTTCAAAGATTCAACTTCAGCCACTAGCTCAGCATTTTGTTTGACTACATAATCATAGTTTTCACATTTGTTACTGTAGTCTTCCTGAAGTTTCTTAAAGTCCTTGGTTTTTGCTTCTAACTCAGCCTTCAGGGGTTTCTGTCCTTTCCTAAGTTGATATCCTTCATATCTCAGGTCCTCAACTTCTCTTTTAAATAAATCAATTTGATCCCGAAGAAATTTAATCGTATCTTCACATGATTGAGAACATGAAACTTCACATGAATGAGAACATGACACTTCATTGACCGGAAGGTTTACAGAACTCTTTAAAGCGTCAAGCTCTTCAATTACTTCAGCAATACTAAGACGATTGAGATCTTTTGTCTTCTTGATGACAGCTACATTCATATCCCATGATTTTGGAAGTGAATTCAATAGCCTTTTGTTTATCTCAGATTTGGTCAAAAAGATCCCAGCAATATTCATCTCAGTAGTGAGTGTGGTAAATCGCTACAACTGAGCTTCCAGGGTTTCTCCAAGGATATAATTGAACATGTTGAAATTTTGTCTTAAGATATCCTGACGACTCTCATTCATGTTTTCAACTCCATCGTAGACCTTAAAATCAATTAAAAAGCACAACTAGAAGCTAAGATAAAAATTAAACGTCAAATTTAAAATGCCTTTTTTTTATAAAAAAAAATCAACCTTAAAAGTCAAATTTAAAAAAATTAAACTCAAAAGTCAAACTTAAAAGTCAAACCGAAAAGTTAAATTTGAAATTTTAAAAGTTAAACGAAAAAGTCAAAGTTTAAAGTCAAAGGTCAAACTTGGAAGTCAAAGTCAAAATTTAAGGTCAAAAGTAAAAAAAATTAAAATATGATTTTATTTATTAATTTTAATTTAATTTAATTTATTATTATTATTATTATTATTTTGGATAAAAAAGAATTTAGAATTAAAAGGAATTGAGTTTTGGGTTAAAAGTGTCAAAATAGGAAAAGTGGTGCGACAGGGAGTGTTTATGAACAAGAAATGAAAGGTAAGATGCAAGTGGCAATGTAGACCAACTGGTAAGGTGGTGGTCTTATATGGAGGAGACCCGGGTTCGAATCCCGACACCCCCCTAATTCTATTTCGATTTTTGATGCGAGGACGAGGCGAGGCGAGGCGAGGATCCGATGTGCTGCGAAGACGAGGTGTGAACTCGTGCGAGCCGTAAAACACCGAAGACCGCAAGCCGACGCCGTAAACTCCGAACCGCAAGCTCGGAAACCCTAGCCGCAAAACACGAACTCCGCCGCCGGCCGTGAACTGTTTCCGGCAGTAAGCTCCGGCCGAAAACGCTTCATCAATTACGTGAAAAACAACATTTTTTCGACTTTGAAGCTCCAAAACTCGATCAAAAACCTTTTTTTATGAAAAACACGAAGAACAAACCCCCTTTATTTTTGCAAGATCTATCCAAAAACGCAAAAATATTTCGAAAATAAGATCAAATAATGCTCCAAAATAGGGTTTACGGCCCAAGAACTCGGTGTTTACGGCCGTAAGCTTGGACCGGAAACACCAATTATTCAGATTCCAGACGAAACAATAAATCTTTTTGACTGATACAACCAGGCTCTGATACCAACTGTAAGTCCCTAATCTGCCTGTTAATCAGTCAAATCCGTTTGATGGTGCGGAATCCCGATCAAACGGATGATGTCAGATCAAATAGAAGAGAAGGAGAAGAAGAAGATGATGAATCTCTGTATAAATTGATTAGAATTAAAGTTCCAGATACAAACGATTCACACACATACGCTCCTTATTCTCTCTGGCCGAAAACTCCTTCTAGTTCATCAATCTCTACTCCTCACCCTAACACCTCTATTTATACTTGAATATGGGCCGGACACACATGGGCCGTAAATGAGTTTACGGCCGTAAACTCAGCCGTAAACTAGGCCATAAATTCATAAATATTACAGAAAAATACAATTGCCCAGAAAAGTAAAGTATAAACCATATTTTGACCCAACACCTTTACGTGACTTTTGGGTGCTAGAAAGTTAGATCTACAAGTTGGAGAAGCAGATCTGACCTCAGAAGGTCGTTTGACTGTTGCCATGGAAGGAACTCGCCAAGTCCATAAGGGGACTCGACGAGTCGAGTCGGGTTGCCCCACGATTCACGACCTGTGGTAGCCCGTCGAGTGGAAGGTTCACTCGACGAGTCGAGTGAGGTTTAGAAAGACCCAAAGCACATGATTGGACTCGCCGAGTCACCTATGTGCACTCGATGAGTCTGGTCAAAGATGACCGTTGACTTTTAGGGTCTAGTCAATATTTGGACTTTTGAGCCATTGGAAGGGTAAAATGGTCTTTTACCCTCTTGAGGGAGCTTAAAGAGGGAATAGCCTAGCCTTTGAGAGTCGTATTGATTAGAGTAATTATTTTATGTGATTAGGCGGAGGCTAGATCAGTATTACCAAGTTCGAGATTTACCGAGTTACCCGAGGTGAGTCTTCTCACTATACTTTACCTAGAGTGGTAATTAGAGTTATATGCCAGAGTATGTTCTATGCTATTATATGATGTGATATCTATGTGATTCTATGCTATGTATGATTCAGAGTTTACAGACTTAGGACCAAAAGGTCCACAGAGTTAGGACCAAAAGGTCCATAGAGTTAGGACCAGAGGGTCCACAAAGTTATGGGACTAGAGGGTCCCACTGAGACACTTTGACCAGAGGGTCATACAGAGTTATAGCCTCGAGTGGCTAATATGTGTTGTATGTGGTATTTTGGGGAACTCACTAAGCATTTATGCTTACAGTGTTATGTGTTATGTGTTTCAGGTACTAGCGACGATCACGGGAAGGCGCCGTCATGATCCGTACACACAAATCGAGGATTGTATTTGTGATCTTGGGATATGTTTTATTTGATGAAAATTGATGAACATGAGATTTGAGAATGTTTAAATGATAATTATGTTGTTTGAAAAATGAAAAATTGTTTTGAAAATTTATGTTGTTACAAGTTGGTATCAGAGCCTTGGTTTGTGGGATTTGGATGCACCTTCGGGCGTATCTGAACTCAAACTAAGGATTTAAAGAATTTCTCATAATAAAACAATTTTTCTAAAAAGAGTAAAAGGTTTTGAAACGTACAAAGTAGATTAGTGCATATGGTCAGCCAGCGCCCGAAGGGTGATTTCCCAAAATACCCTTACATTATGTCTTATGAGATACGATATGATATGTTATGCATGCTAGAGTAGGCTAGGTACTCATATTAGGACTAGAGTGGCCTGATTTATGATGCCTTAGCCTAGGAGATTTCTGTTGCAGTGAGATGCCTGAAAGTGAGTAGGTAGCAGGGAGGAGCTTATGAGAGGTCTGCTAGAGAGTAGCCAATGTATAGTGAGATTAGAGTACTTGTGATTCGGGATCCTAGGAGGAGGACTTGGGGTGAATGCTGATGCGGTGTGGACGGTAGTGTTGGGCCCGTACTACGGAAGATACCGGATCAGTGCGTAACCCAAGTAAGAATCCTTAGGGTACAAAGAGCAAGTAGGTTTGAGTTATCGAGTGTGAGTATACTCGAGCGGGTCTCTGACATTTTATATTGTATTTCAGAGAGACATCATGGTTGGGACACGCCACACACCTGAGAGTAGTGGTGTTAGTGATGAGCAGATCTGCAGGTTGATGCATGAGGAGGTGGTTGTGGCCATTCGGGCTGAGATACCGGAGATGTTTGGGTCTATCAAGACCACGCTGATCGATACTTTTGATGAGCGATACCCCGCTCTTACTGATGTTGTTGTTGCTGTGGCCACCGCAGCCGTTGCTGCTGCCAGGCCGCAGGGGGGTGACTCATTGCTGTATCGAGAGTTCAGTAACACAAAGCCACTAGAGTTTGATGAGACTCAGGATCCGATAACTGCGATGAGATGGATTTCTGACATTGAGGGGTGCTTCTACACATGTTCATGTCTGGAGCATCTGAGGGTACGGTTCGCGTTCAACCAGCTTCGCTTGGAAACGAAGGACTGGTGGAAGTTCGTGACAGCGCATTTCACTTCTGTAGAGCTTGTCGCGGTGACCTGGGAGAGGTTCACCTCTATGTTTCGAGATGAGTACGTTCCCCCGGTGGAAAGGGAATGGTTGGACCAGGAGTTATTGACCCTCAAGCAGGGTACTGAGTCTGTTACTACGATTACCTGGATATTTCACGAGAGGGCGATGTTTTTCCCTGAGTATGTGTCTACGAAGCATGATTCGATATCTGAGTATTCTGAGGAGAGACATTCGCGAGTTTGTGGCGAACTCAACGTACCGGACATTTTCCGAGCTTCAGTAAAATGCTCGGAAGAGGGAGATTGAGCCCGAGACTCAGGCCAAGGAGGAGGCGGAGTCTCAAGGGAGGAATTGGCGACCGACACAGTCCCAACTGACAGCCAAGCGGGCAAAGCCCACCGATTTGAGATCGGGGAACTAGAGAGTAGGGTATTGCTACAAGTGTGGCAAGGAGGGGCATATGGCTAAGGATTGCCCCAAGGGATTTGCGGTGTGCTTCCACTGCAACCAGAATGGCAATCGGAAGGCCGAATGTCCACAACTGCGTGGGTCGGCATAGGGAGCACCGCAGGGATCTGTCCCTGCTGCCGTACGAGCTACTAAGAGTCGGCTAGTGAAGGCCGAGGCGCCAAAGGCTCGCAGGAGTGCCTTCTAGTTGACAACGGAGGAGGTCCGCACAACGCCCGATGTTGTGGCTGGTATGTATTCTTTCATCTATTTATTTTGAGTTTGAGATATTGTGCTTATATTATGATATGCGTAGGTACTTTTCTTGTGAGTTGTGTACCTGCTTTGTTGTTATTTGACTCAGGTGCGAGTCGATCTTTTCTGTCGTTAGCCTTTAGTCAACACATCGGTATCTGTCGAGAGGCATTGAGTCGACCTCTACAAGTTTCCATAGCTGACGAGCGAGTGGTATATGCTTCTGAGGTGATTCGAGGATGTGTTCTCGAGATCTTCGGTGTTGAGTTCCCGATAGATCTGGTCCCGATTGCGATGGGGGATGTCTATGTCATCGTGGGCATGGACTGGTTGAGTAGATTCGGAGCGGTCATCAACTGCGAGCGATAGCTGGTGACCATACGAGACCCTATTGGGGGAGTGCTTACGGTGTACGACGAGGGTATCTGTTCCAAGTCAGTGTTTTGTTCGGCTGCTAGAGCGAGGCACAGTCTACATCAGGGTTGTAGTGGGTTTGTGGCCTATATGATGGACACACGAGTGGCTGCAGGGAGGCCGAGTTCGGTTGGTGATGTACCGATAGTGAGAGAGTTCCCAGATGTCTTTCCCAAGGAATTGCCAGGTGTGCCTCCCGAGAGGCAGGTGGAGTTTCGTATAGATTTAGTTCCGGGAGCGGCGCCTATTGCCAAGGCACCCTATCGCCTTGCGCCGCCAAAGATGCAGGAGTTATCCTCATAGCTTCAGGAGCTGCTGGGGAAGGGGTTTATTTGACCGAGTAGCTCGCCGTGGGGAGTGCCGTTCCTTTTTGTCAAGAAAAAGGTTGGTTCACACCGGATGTGCATTGATTACCGGGAGTTGAACAAGTTGACGGTCAAGAACAGTTATCCCTTACAAAGGATCGATGATCTGTTCGATCAGTTGCAGGGAGCGTCTTGGTTCTCCAAGATTGATTTGAGGTCTGGATATCATCAGATGAGGGTGCGGGATGAGGATATCTAGAAGACGGCGTTCAGGACTCGTTATGGGCATTACGAGTTCGTGGTGATGCCTTTTGGGCTCACCAATGCACCTGCAGCATTCATGGATCTCATGAACCGGGTGTGCAGGCCGATGTTGTCTCGTTCGGTGATCATGTTCATTGACGATATATTGGTGTACTCGAGATCCAGAGAGCAGCATGAGGAGCATTTAAGAGATATTCTCGGAGTTTTGAGATTGAAAAGGCTTTACGCCAAATTCTCCAAGTGTGATTTCCGGTTACGAGAGGTCCAGTTCTTGGGGCATCTCGTTAATCAGAATGGGATATTGGTCGACCTAGCCAAGATTGAGGCGGTGATGAATTGGGAGGTGCCGAGATCCCCCACCGAGATCAAGAGTTTTCTAGGGTTGGCCGGCTATTATCGCAGATTTATCAGGGATTTCTCCAAGATTATCGTTCCTCTCACCAGATTGACCCGGAAGGGCATGACTTTCAGATGGGTTCCAGAGTAGCAGGCCTCATTTGAGACTCTTCACCAGAGATTATGTGAGGCCCCAATGTTAGCCATTCCAGAGGGGATGGAGGATTTTGTGGTATATTGTGACGCATCGATATCGGGTTTGGGTAGACCTGGCAATGGGGCGGGTTTGGAGCGAATCGACTTTGATCCAAACCCTTTTAACAAATTTCAAAATCCGATCCAAACCCGCTCCATAACCCGCATGGTTTTGAACAATCAAACCCATACCCTTATCCACCGAATCAGCAGATATCCAAACCCGCCCCGTAACCCGTAGGTTTTTTGAATAATCAAACACATTTTACTTAAATCATAAAATCAAATTTATTAAATAAAAGTAAGTTCTGATTTATAAACACATTATGTACTCGAGGGCTTTCTATTTGAATTAAAATCATTATTTTATTTACTTCCGATTGGTTTTTAACCGTCGATTGCATTGATAGAGAATAGCAATTACACACTTTCTTGCGGTTGATAAATGGCCTTATTGATTTATAAATGAAATTGATGATTACATGATGAAATATAAATGAAATGAAATCATGACTCCTGGGAGAAGACTGGAAGTCTAGAAAGTGAGTCCTCAGAGTCCTATGTAAAAACAATTTAGTCTTTGGTCTTTTCTCTTTGGAATTCTGATTGGAATTTAATGTAAACTTTAGGCAATATAAAAGATAAATTTATATTTCTAAAATTTATATGGGACGGACTATAAACGGAGCGGATCGGTGATGATCCATACCCAACCCTTTTAATAAAAGGGTTAGCGGGTACGGGTCGTTAACGGGTAAACGGATCAAAAACTATGCTCCAAACCCATATAATTGTTAAGGGTTTGGATCGGATCAGGGTCAAAACCCGCTGCATTGACAGGCCTAAGTTTGGGTGTGGTGCTTATGTAGAGAGGGCATGCGATAGCGTACCCATCGAGGTATTTGAAGCCTCACGATGTGAGATATCCCACCCACGATTTGGAGTTGGGGGCCGTGGTGTTCGCCCTCAAGATCTGGCATCTCTATTTGTATGGGGTTCGGTGTACCATATACACGGACCATAAGAGCTTGAAGTATTTGATGGATTAGCCCAACTTGAATATGCGCCAGAGGAGATGGTTGGATGTGGTAAAGGATTATGATTGTGAGATCCTGTACCACTCAGACAAGGCTAACGTAGTAGCCGATGCCCTGGGTCGTAAGGCGGAGAGTGCCTCGATATGATGCATTTGTATGAGGTTGACAACGATGACTCCGGTGTTGGATACCATTTGAGGGGCCCAGGCAGAGACGGTGAGACCGGAGAACCACAAGAGAGAGCGGGTGATCGGGCAGATATCTGAGTTCGTTACTGATAGTCGAGGGCTTATGACCTTTCAGGATCGGATTTGGGTGTCGTTCGTGGGTGGGGCACGTACCATATTGATGGAGGAGGCGCACCTATCGAGGTTCTCGATCCATCCTGGGGGCACTAAGATGTATTTGGACCTAAAGAGTGAGTATTGGTGGCCCTGTATGAAGAGGGATGTTGCATGGTTTGTTGAGAGGTGCTTGACCTGTCACAAGGTTAAGGCTGAGCACCAACGTCCACATGGCAAGTTGCAGCCACTTGAGGTTCCCCAGTGGAAGTGGGAACAGATTTCTATAGATTTCATCACTAAATTTCCGAGGACCGCATGGGGTGTCGATGCAATTTGGGTGATCGTTGATCGGCTAACGAAGAGCACTCATTTCCTTGCTATCAGTGAAAGCTCTTCTGCAGAGAGGTTAGCGGAGATATATGTGAGGGAGGTGGTATCGCGGCATGGAGTACCGATCTCGATTGTGTCGGATCGAGGTATACATTTCACTTCCAGATTCTGGAAGAAATTACATGAGGAGTTGGGTAAGAGGTTGCATTTTAGCACCGCATACTACCCACAGTCTGACGGGCAGAGTGAGCAGATGATTCAGACGCTCGAGGATATGCTTTGAGCATGTGTGTTGGACTTCGGAGGAAGTTGGGACATGTACCTACCATTGGCTGAGTTTTCATATAACAATAGCCACCACTCGAGTATTCGTATGCCTCCCTTCGAGTTGTTGTATGGGAGGATATGTCGGAATCTCATCTGCTGCGGAGAGGTAAGGAAACGAGTAATGGGAAGCACTGAGATAGTGCTTCAGATGACTGAGCAGATACAGAGGTCAGGCAGAGATTGCTGACAGCTCAGAGTCGCCAGAAGAGTTATACGGATAGACGATGATCCGAGCTTGAGTTTCAGGTTGGAGACTTCATACTCCTTAAGGTATCTCCTTGGAAAGGAGTGATCCGATTTAGGAAGAGGGGCAATCTGGGGCCCTGGTACATCGGTCCTTTCAAAGTGACCGTGAGGGTGGGCAGGGTAGCGTATCGTTTAGAGATACCTGCGGAGTTGAGTCAGTTACATGATACCTTCCACGTGTCTCAGTTGAGGAAGTGTATATTCGACGAGTTGGCGGTAGTGCCACTAGAGGATATTCAAATGGATACGAGCCTGAATTGTGTTGAGAAGTCGATCGCGATCCTGGATCGGAGGATCAAGGTTCTGAGGAACAAGGAGGTGTCCCTGGTTCAAGTCCAGTGGAACCATCAGAGAGGGTCTGAGCTGACTTGGGAGCCGGAGTTGGAGATGCGGGAGTAGCATCCATAGTTGTTTGCAGAGCGAGACTTCGAGGGTGAAGTCTGATTCTAGGGGGAATTGTAACATCCGGAATTCCAGGTATCCTATTTTAATTAATTATTTTGTGTCAAGGAAAGGAACTCAACGAGTTGGCACTTAAACTCGTCGAGGTGGTATCGTGGCGTGGAGTGCCGATCTCGATTGTGTCAGATCGAGACGTACGTTTCACTTCCAGGTTCTGGAAGAAGCTCCATGAGGACTTGGGCACGAGGCTGCATTTCAGTATTGCCTACCACCCACAGACAGATGGACAGAGTGAGTGGACGATCCAGACACTCGAGGACATGCTCCGAGCATGTGTGTTGGACTTCGGAGGAAGTTGGGACCCTTATTTGCCGTTGGCTGAGTTTTCCTATAACAACAGCCACCATTTGAGCATTGGTATGCCTCCCTTCGAGTTGTTGTATGGGAGGAGGTGTCGGACTCCCATCTGCTGGGGAGAGGTATGGCAGCGAGTGAGCAACACTAGAATAGTGCTTCAGATGATAGAACAGATACAGCAGATCAAGCAGAGGTTATTGATAGCTCAGAGTCGCTAGAGGAGTTACGCGGATAGCGACGATCCGAGCTCGAGTTTCAGGTTGGAGACCTCGTTCTCCTGAGGGTATCTCCTTGGAAAGGAGTGATCTGATTCAGGAAGAGGGGCAAGTGGGGGCCCCGGTACATTGGTCCGTTCCTGGTGACCACGACGGTGGACAGAGTAGCGTATCATTTGGAGCTACCTGCAGAGTTGAGCAAGATACATGATACCTTCCACGTGTCTCTGTTGAGGAAGTTTATAGCCGGCGAGTCGGAGGTAGTGCCACTAGAGGACATTCAGGTGGATGCGAGCCTGAATTATGTTGTGAAGCCAATCACAATCTTGGATCGAAAGATCAAGGTTCTGAGGAACAAGGAGGTATCCCTGGTTCAAGTCCAGTGGCAACATCGGAGAGGGTCCGAATTGACTTGGGAGCCGGAGGTGGAGATAAGGAAGCAGCACCCAGAGTTGTTTGCAGAATGAGACTTTGAGGACGAAGTCTGTTTCTAGTGGGGGAGAATTGTAACATCCGGATTTGTGAGTATGCTATTTTGATTCTTTAATTTTTTAGATTCATTTGAGGGACTCTACGAGTTGGTGCATCAACTCGTCGAGTTGGGTCGTGACTTTTGATGCATTTTAGTGACTAGACTCGCCGAGTTGGGTATCTGACTCGACGAGTCAGTGCTGAAGAGGAAAACCCTAATTTCTCGGGTTGAGGACCTATTTAAAGGTCCTTACAGCCTTCATCTGCGGCCACTTACTCCCCTGAGAAACCCTAAAGAGCGAAGAGAGCTTAGAGAGCAAGGGAAAGGCTAATTCTTCATCCTTTTGGTGTGATCTTGCAAGAAGGAGTGGGAAAGACCAAGCTAGATCGGTTGTGGAGCTTAGATCTGTGTTGTTCATACAGAGATTCGCTTCTGGGGGTACAAATCCTTTCCCATTCTGTGTATTTGATAGATTTCTTGAATCTAGGGTTTCTTTGCATCTTTTTGAGTTGGATCTTGAAGCATGTGATGTCCCAAGGTGGTGTAGATGTTAGATCTGGACCATGAGAGGTCGAAAAAGTCCTAGCCTTCCAGCTTTATGCTGTTTCATGAGAGTTTTGTGAGTAGGTTACTATTTTAAAGGTTCTTTCTCCATTTATGGCTTTTTATGTGTTGCATGAACGTAAAGTTTGAACCTTTACGTGACTTTTGGGTGCTAGAAGGTTAGATCTACTAGTTGGAGATGCAGATCTGACCTCAGAAGGTCGTTTGAGTGTTGCCATGGAAGGAACTCGCTGAGTCCATAAGGGGACTCGATGAGTCGACTCGGGTTGCCCTGTGATTCATGACCAGTGGTAGCCCGTCGAGTGGAAGGTTCACTCGACGAGTCGAGTGAGGTTTAGAAAGACCCAGAGGACACGCTTGGACTCGCCGAGTAACCTATGTGCACTCGACAAGTCTGGTCAAAGATGACCGTTGACTTTCATTGACTTTTAGGGTCTAGTCAATATTTGGACTTTTGAGCCATTGGAGGGGTAAAATGGTCTTTTACCCTCCTGATGGAACTTAGAGAGGGAATAGCCTAGCTTTTCAGAGTCATATTGATAGAGTAATTATTTTATGTGATTAGATGGAGGCTAGATCAGTATTTCCGAGTTCGAGATTTACTGAGTTACCCAAGGAGAGTCTTCTCACTATACTTTACCTAGAGACCTAGAGTTGTAATTAGGGTTATGTGCCATAGTATGTCGTATGCTATTATATCATGTGATATCTATGTGATTATTTGTTATGTGTGATCCAGAGTTTATAGAGTTAGGACCAAAAGGTCCACAGAGTTAGGACCAGAGGGACCATAGAGTTATGGGACTGGAGGGTCCCACTAAGACACTTTGACCAGAGGGTCATACAGAGTTTTAGCCTCGAGTAGCTAATATGTGTTGTATGTGGTATTTTGGGGAACTCACTAAGCATTTATGCTTACAGTGTTATGTGTTATGTGTTTCAGGTACTAGCGACGATTGCGGGAAGGCGTCGACATGTTCCGTACACACAGACTGAGGATTTTATTTGTGATCTTGGGATATGTTTCATTTGATGACAATTGATGAACATGAGATTGAGAATGTTTAAATAATAATTATGTTGTTTGAAAAATGAAAAATTGTTTTGAAAATTTATTTTGTTACACAGTTAAACGAGTACTGGAGGATGCGAATATGAAGATTGAAGAGATTCGTCTAGAAATGATGAAGAAGGTTGCTAAAGTTGATCAGAAGTATTCTAATATTCACACTAAGGTTGATATTGTTGCTGATGCAATTACAAAGCTAGTTGAGTTCCACAATTTTCTTCTTACCAAAGTTGATTTGAAGTCAGAAACTGATTCGAAGGAGTTTGTTCATCTGCAAGAGTTATTGGGAGGATTAAAGGAGTTGATTTCGAAAATTGTTGTTCCTACTTCTTCTTCGACTTCTCATGATTTAATATCACAAATGATTTCTTCGTTGGAGTCCCATTTAAAGGATGATCTTGATCATTTGTTGAAATTTGTTAATTTAATGCTCACAGCTGCCCCACCTGTTTTCATAGGGGTGCAAGGGGGAGAGAAGGGTGTTGGTGCATCAAAAGATTCAGATCAAGGCAATGTTGTTGGCAAAGTGATAACCACACAGATTCACACTCCGTTTCAAATGTCCACATCAACCACTTCAACTACCACGACTTTGAAGCCTTTAACTAAAGGTGTGGTTATTGGTTCATCTTCTGGTGGATCAAGTTTGAAGCCACCTCCATCAAAGGAAGAAATGCATGGAAAAGGAAAAGGGATTTTGTATGAACCAACAACAGAAGAAAATAAATTGTCCATAGAAAAAGAAATGGAGAAACAAAGACAAATTCAAAGTATTCTTCGACAGAGACAGAGTGATCCTCCTGGCCTTGTAAAAGGTGATCCAACAGTACCTTATTGTTCTGAAACAATTGAAGATTCGGTTTTCAGTGGAGTTATGCATGAGTTTGAAAAAGTTCCTAAAAAGAGCTATGATATTGAAAAAACTTATTTTAATCAGTTGGACTTCCCTATCAATGAGATGATGTTTATGTCAGCTCAATATCAAACTGTTGATAAGTTTGAGGATAATGAAGAATTAAAGAGGTTGAAGCTTAGATTTCATGCTGTTCTGGGTAAAAGAGAAGAGGATATTTGGTCATTAGTGAAGATTGTGAGGGTTCCCAACATGTCAAAAGATGTTTTATTCGAAGGGGTGTTGCAGAATTACAGGTTTCATTTTGTTCGAGCCAACAACGTTGCTTTTGACTTCTCCATAGCAGATTTTCCCTTGATGAATATTCATGATCTCATCAGTGTTGCAAGAATATTGAAAGGTGTGGATGTTTCGAAGCTCCAGGTGACAAGTAAAGAAGACTTTCTAATTGGGTTCGCACATATAAAGTTCTTTATCGACAATTACTACGCTTGTCTTGCTATGCCAGATGTGGAGCTTGCTCTTGCAATGGGTCGTCAAGTCACAGTGCCCCAATCGATGATAAAAGGTCAAGGAGGTCTTAAAAACTTTGAACACAGAGAAATTTGTGTGAAACCTCTAGGTGTTGTTTTTGTTAGGAAGAATAAGAAAGGGAAAAACACCAAGTTCCTTTTTCAAGTTTGTGATGTGGAGAAGTACACCACTTCTCAATATACAAATCTTCTTGTTTGTATAAATAGTTGTAAAAGGAATAATGATGGTGACAAAGCTTAGATACGAAGAATGGTCAATTGGTACTTAGAGATCATAAGAGTTTTACATCAAGTGCACTAGATGCTAATGACTTAGGATTCAAAACTGCTCACAAAGGGGGAGAATGTTGAGGTCGAATTTAGTTGTGAGGTGTCGAAGTGTCCTTTGTCTCATGTTAGTTACGAAGTCTATCTTGTATGTCTACATAAGGGCGTGTTTGTATGTCGAAGCGGTATTGTATTTGACCTTATGTATTTTTTGTTTACTTCTATCATTCCTATAAATAGGAATAAGTACTAGAGTTAGAGTAACTTCTAAGAGCTTTCGCTATTCTTACTATAAACTTTCTCGGTATCTTTCAGAAGTATAATTGAGCCAACTAGATCTTATTTATGATTTTGTGTTCTTGTTTTATTCATACTCTGATTTCATTTTCATTACTCGATTCACATTGAACTACAAAAGTAAAGATGTTTTTGGGTTAATGAATTGGGTTTTTTTGAACTTTAAAAAATATAAAAAAGACTATTATTACAACTCCGTAAATATATATACAACCGAAGTACATCTATATAAGAACAATAATAACATCCGTAAGTTATCCAAAAATAACAAAAATCTTTTAGATAAGACTAAAATCTTGGAAAATTTTACAAACTCTAACAAAAAAGTTCAAATTTATTTGAATACGCCAATTTGGAATAAAATTGTATTTTTGATAAAAATACAATTCTTAATTCAAACGTGACAAATAAAGTTTTCTTTATTCTATTTTTGTACCAATTTTTCTAACAAAAGTTGTATTTTTACTCAAATATTTTGTACTAGTTTGTTTTTTATATGAACCATTTTTTTACATCTAAGCAAAGAGTTTTTCTAGAATTTCACCATTTATTTGACTCTCTAGAAACATACATATATTTAAATACATACACAAAAATGCTAAAACTTTGCTCTGTAATATCGTAAGACTGGTAGGAAAATGTTTGGGTATGATTTTAATCTAGTCAAAGAAATTAGTCAAAGAAATGAAAAGGATAAAGCTCAAGTGGTTAACAAAGGAACTTAAATGTAAATGGTAAGTTTAAGGCTAGTTGATAAAATAAGAAATGAAATATCAGATGATGTTGGTATTAGAGTATTTTTTATTTGAACTTATTTTATGATTTATTATTATTTGTTTTATATTATTTATCATTTAGTATAAGTGGAACTATAATTTATTTGTTTTTTATTCATCACTAATATACATTGATCGATCAATATACATTGGATGATCAAAATATTCTTATGTATAATATATTTAACCCCTCATATTTTAATCATATTTTATTTACCCTTTAACTATATCTTATTTTTATGTAACTCTCCGATTATCAGGTATGGATTTAAATAAAAGGTTCTTTGGTTTTAAGTCTTACTCGACGAGTTGGTTGCCCTACTCGTCGAGTAGCAACGGGGTGAGATCGCATGTTAAGTGACCTACTCGTCGAGTCCAAGGAGGGACTCGACGAGTAAGAGTTGGCAAAGGAAACCCTAAATCTCGGGATTTTGCACCATATTTAAGGAAGCCTCAGCCTCCTTTGGCCTCCTTACAGTCTTTGAGAGCTTAGTGAAACCCTAATTCGTGTGGTATTCCTTGTGGTGTGTGTTAGACCTTGGAAAGAAGATTGGCTTGGAGGGAAGAGCTTGAAGAGCAAAGGAGTTGAGGCAAGGAAGGTGTGGGAAATAGAACTTACCTCATATAGCATCTTTTGGAGTTATTAAGTTGCAATCTTTACTCCCCTTTTCTTCTAGATCTCTTTGTGGTTGATTTCTAGGGTTTTATGGATTTTTGGGAGTCACATTGGTGAGCTATGGGCTAGATTTGAAGTTGTAACTTCAGATCAGGACCCTTCTCAAGTTCTAGAATCATAAAGTTTCTGTTTTGGTCATCGTTGAGGCCCTCCTTGGGCATGAAACCCCATTACAAGCTTAGATTTGGCATTAAGAGCCTTGTTAGTCATGCATGCACGTAAAGTTTGCAACTTTACATGAAAAGCATGTTCTAGAAGCTTGGATCTGTGATTTGGAGCCATTACATGGCTTAAATAAGTCCGTATGGCTTAAGGACCGAAGGAACTCGGCGAGTCATATGAAGATGGCCGATGAACTCGACGAGTTGATAAACAACTCAGCGAGTCCGATGAAAATTGCCTTAGACTCGACGAGTTGTATGGAAAACTCGGCGAGTCGGATGAGTTTTCCCCGAGTTATGAATGCATGTGTAGCCGATGTGTTGCAAGAAGGAAATTCGACGGGTAGCCTTAGGGTTTCGATCGAAAATTGTAGAAACTCGACGAGTCACCCGATGACTCGGCGAGTGGGAAAGAACTTCAAAGAACTCGGCGAGTAGCCGAGGGTACTCGACGAGTTAAGGTCAATAGGGACTGTTGACCTTGACTCATGACTTTGACTTTGACTTTGACCTGGGGTTGACTAGTTGGTTTATGGAGTACTTGTGAGGTTGAGGATTTATGAGTATGTTCCTACTATGGTTATAGGTGGAGGAGTCTTTGGCGTTATGAATGCTAGCGTATGATATTTATGTGCACATGTGTGTTGATTAGTTGTTAGGTTGAGGCGGTCCTGCTTTGTGTTGAAGGCCAACACACCCTATGAGCGGTTCGGGGAGACTGTAGGCCCACGAGGCGGTCCACTCATGCTGAAGGCTCGGTATAGATTTAGTTAGACTGTAGGCCCTGTAGGGCGGTCCAGTCGGGCCGATGGCCCAATATGCATATTGATTGATTGATTATTACTGATATGATATTATCAGTGTGGTGTTGGTATTTTGGGGGTAGCTCACTAAGCCCTTGGGCTTATAGTTTTCAGTTATTGTTTCAGGTACTTCAGGAGATCGTGGCAAGGCGAAGGCGTTTTTGGGACACTCTGATGAATAATGATTTAAAAACAATTTGTAAACAAACACTATTTGGGTGTAAATTGTGATTGGAAAAGTTTAAATTTGGTGTAAAATTTATGAATGTTACATTTTATATATTTTTAATTCATTTACTAGTTAATTGTTCAATCAAATATTTAATGACATTTTATTTATGAATTATAAATTTGCAATGATTATATAATCTTTTCAATTTTTTTTTTTATAATTATGACGGATTATTTTTTTTTTTCCGTAATTTACATTTATGAAATAAGGATCAAATATATTTCTATTGATAATATTTATTTGAATATTTTCTATTAAAATATGATGTGTGATTCAAAAATGACTAATTAAATTATGAGATTCTATAGAATGTTTTAATAAGATAAAGATAGATTAAGTAAAATTAAAGAAAAAAGCTATAGAAAGAGGTTAACTATTGGAGATGTTATTTAGTTATATGTTAAATTTAATAGAATAATGATGAGAATATTTTTAAATGATAGTTTATGTTAACGGTTGAAGATGCTCTAATATTCTTAAAATATAATTAAGGGATAATGACTTAATATGGTGATGTATTTTTCATTTTGTACATATTTACTCGCTGAGTTTTTTTATCCATATTTGACAATTTAATTTGTTTTTTTGTCCACATTCAATCGTTATAACATGTTACTCCAAATTAAGCTAGAAAAATGACTTAATATTATAGCAGGCTACTTCAAATTAAACTACAAAAACGACTTAATAGGGTAATATACATTTCAGTTTGTATACATTTAGTCCTTAATGTTTTTGTACACATTTAGTCTTTGTGATCAGTTTCTATATATTTTGCTCAAGGCATCCTACGTGGGACAATCATGAGTGAGATGTTCTCATATATGGTTCGTCTTTCACTTATATTGGTAAACTAATTCAAGAATTGTTTAAATAATGTCGGTGCCCTAGTTTCTTCAAGAAGATGATATTTTCGGCTTCGGTTTCATCTATCTTCATAGAATAAAACAATCTTGTTGTCTATTACGGACATAGATGAAACTGAAGTAGAATACATCTTCTCCTTGGAAAAAACTAAGATGTCAACTGTATTTAACCGATTCATGAATTAGGCTACTGATATAAGTGGTGGACGAGCCACGTATGAGAATACCTCATTAATGATTGTCCCACGTAGGATGTCCTAAGCAAAAACTGAAGAAATCGCTCATAAATACTAAATATTTATAAAAACATTAAGTACTAAATGTGTAAAAATTGGAAATTTATATTACCCTCCTCAGTCCTTTTTTCGTTTTAACCTGGAATAGTCGGTTATGTAAAAAAAGATAAAGAACAAGTAAAGGGTAAAATTTAGATAAAAGAAAATTCAATGACTAAATGTATACAAAATAAAAAATACATTACTCTGTTAAATTATTATATCTAGAATTTAAACAAGTTATATAAAGGTGATCTATTAAACTATATAAAGTTTGTTGGTCTATTAAGGTCCACTTTCTTATTCTTTTAACACATCCTAGTGTTGTTTCTATATCTAACCAGGTAATACTAATCAGTGATAAATGTTTATGTTTTACATGTTTTATGCTACAATTTTATGCAAGCATAAAGTTTCTAGAAAAATCTAGAATCTCAATATGCAAGAAAGGGCATGTAAACATGAAAATTTGGTAAAAGGACTAACCCTACTAACACAATTACATTTTTATCATTTTTGTAGACTATATCCTTTTTTTAATTGGTTTCTAATAAAAATTAAATGGATATAATAATATATAAAGATACGATCTGACCTCACAGTTTCGTAGCAGAAGATGCTTTTATTTGTTAAAAAAATAGGAGAAAATATAGATTTTTTTTGTTGGATCCAATTAGAACACAACATGCTTCAACATTTGGTTTGTTGCTTTTTTTCTCATTAAAATTTAGGGTTTTATGTAGAGATGTCTCATGGCAAAAATTTTGATAAAATTCTAAATGTTTTTTGAAAGCAATAATCCTATTATTTTGGGAAAATCATATAATCTGTCATTTCGTTATAAACTAAAAAACATTTAATTTTGACAAAATATTAAATAAATGAGATTTTTCTGTTCAAGAAAAACATTTTGGACGTTATAAAAAAATTTACCAAAATAATATGACTTTTCTACATAAAACCCTAAAATATATACAAAACATCCCAACTTCAAGCTTTGCGTTGTCCTCAGTATATAAAACTAAATAAAATCATAAAACAATAAAATAAAACTAAACAAAAGACAAATTAATATACAAAACAAAATAAATACATCCTCATTTTTGTCAGGGATTGCATTTGATATGATTGTTCCAAACATATTTTCGGTCCGATGCTAAAGTAGAAAATAGGTCGTTCAATATATATATATATATATATATATATATATATATATATATATATATATATATATATATATATATATATATATATTAGACATGAATTGAATATTGCAAAATTTTTAAATAATGTTAATATCATTGTTAAATTATTACCAGATTTGTTGTAAGTATTTAAAAAGAATATAAAATCTCAAATGGGATTTATTGAGAGTTCATGAATTCGATGATGTACGTAGGCACTCCATTAGCAACACAACTATAGTACCGATTACTTTAAAATAATATATATATATATATATATATATATATATATATATATATATATATATATATATATATATATATATATATATATATATATATATATATATATATATATATATATATAGACTCAGGTTATTTTATTCTAATTAATTATTGTGTAGATATCGTATGCTATGAAAATTACTAAGAGAATAAGTTGTTTAGCAATGTGAATACGTTTAATCTTACATAACTATTGTCATTGACACACACTAATTAAATCGTCTATAAGGTCATTATACACTTATTATTATTATTCTCATTTCTATTAGAATGTTTGTCAGGATGTTTATTGGGTTGTATTCTGTTAGGATGAAAATGAATGAAAAACGATGTGTGAGAACAAAAATAAATAATAATTAGCGAGAACGCATGAAAATGACGATATTTTTGTAAGGTTGAACGTATTTGCATTACTAAACAACTTATTCTCTTAGTAATTTTCATAGCATACGATATCCGGACAATAATTAGTTAGAATACTTGAACATATATATATATATATATATATATATATATATATATATATATATATATATATATATATATATATATATAACCAAAATTGGGGCCTAAAACTACATTTGGGCCTGGGTCGTCGTCTCGGTTTCCCCGGACGGGCCTGCCATTTGGAATTTGCAACATGTCTTTTAAACCCCTTGGTTACCCTAGTAGATATATGAAGTCTCTTGAGGGTTTGAAGTGAAAACACCCATAAAGTTAACGACCCATAATAACGCTATGCTTAACTTCTTCAACTAGAAGCATACCTTAGATGACAGTTCAAGGAGGAGCATATGTTAGTTAACATTCTTCACAGCCAACCATGTTGTCGCTGAACTTACTTTTTGTGATCGGAGGTGAATATGACTTTATATCATTCCCTTTATTTGCAACGAGTCTGCATGCCAGAGTTTCACTCGGATTATATGGTATGCCTTTTTCGACATTGTTTAGCCCCAACCATTTATTTTTAAGCCTTCCATAAGGGCATTTAAAACATTCTTTAGAAAGCTAAGCATGATTTTTTTCACATGAGTTTCTTGACTTGATGGTTGGTATCATGAAACACTTAAATCTTTGATTTGTGGGTGAGTGTCGTATTATTCTTCTTGTTTCCTATCTTTTGTTAGAACCGGTAAATAGGTTAATGGTGGTATGGAAATCAGGATTACTTGTAGATCATGTAAGGTCACTTTCTGAATTGATATTTCGACCCTATGTTTTGGTATCACATGTTTTTTTTTTACTGTGAATATTCTTACTTTTAGACACATAAATAATTAAACATGACAATTGATGAAATTTTGTCACAATGATGACTGTGACTATTAGATAGTATTTATCACACTTATTATATAAAACAACGATGAAATGTGTGAACATAGTTTGCAATGGTGACAGTTTTGAGCTAATATGTGACTAAAACATTACTGAAATTTGATTAATGACGCCATTAACCAAAACTGTGACAACCTTATTTTCAAAAACTGTCACCATAGGTCATTTTTGTACTGGTGTCTATGACATTTTGTGCAGTTGTATCAACGGTTTCCTTTGCTTCTTTTGCTTTCTGGTTAGCCAAGTCAGTGGCTTCTTGTGCTTTTTGAGTGACAGAATGCTTATGCTCCTCCGCCAAGTCTTCAGCTTCTTTTGCTTTCTGGATAACCAAGTCAGCGACTTCTTTTGCTTTATGGTTCGCCAATTCAGCGGCTTCTTTGGCTTTATGAGCAACAGATTCCTTGTCCTCCTCCGCCAAGTCAATGGATTCTTTCGCTTTCCGAGCGACAGAAACGTTGTGCTCCTCCTCCAAGTCAACAACTTCTTTTGCTTTCTGGGTAACCAAGTCAGCAACTTCTTTCGCTTTCTGGTTAGCCAAGTCAGCAGCTTCTTTCGCTTTATGAGCGATAGAATCCTTGTACTCCTCCGCCAATTCAGCGACTTCTTTCGCTTTCTGAGCGACTATATCCTTGTTTGCCTCCGACAAATCAATAGCTTCTTTTGCTTTCTGTTTAACCAACTCAACGACTTCTTTTGCTTTCTGGTTAGCCAAGTCGGCTGCTACTTTCACTTTATGAGCGACAGAATCCTTGTACTCCTCTGCTAAGTCAGCAGCTTCTTTCGCTTTCTGAGCGACGCAATCCTTGTGCTCCTCTGCCAAGTCAGTGACTTCTTTTGCTTTCTGAGCAACGGAATCCTTGTGCTCCTCCGCCAAACCAGCGGCTTCTTTTGCTTTCTTACTAACCAAATCAGCGACTTCTATTGCTTTCTGGTTAGCCAAGTCAGCCGCAACTTTTGATTTCTGAGCAACGGAATCATTGTACTCCTTCACCAAGTCAGCAGCTTCTTTTGCTTTCAGGTTAGCAAAGTCACCAGCTTCTTTTGCTTTTTGAGCGACGGGATCATTGTACTCCTCCGCCTTCGGTGTTGTTTCTTCTATGTTTTGTTTTTCTCTGTCTGCAAAAACATCATCGGAAACCACTGGCGCCTTCTCCTTGGTTTCATGATTTTTTCCAGTCACATCATCTTTGGCACTGCCGAGAGTGTTGGTTACCGTTTTAACTATGTTTTCAATGATACCGGGGTCAGATCCTGTCTCATTTTTCTGGTCAGATTCAGTTACATCATGAGGTGAAGCCATTTGATGTCAAGATCAATGTATGCACTCTAAACTTTGATTTAATAGCAAAAGTATGGAACTCGATTGGAAGATAGAATTTATGAGTTGTGAGTGGAAGATAAGGAAATATATATAGGTTGCATGGTTGATAGATGAAAATTCTTGATTTTTCTAAGGGTCATATATGTCATCCATCGTTGATAACTTAAGTTTCATGTTTTAAAACAAATTATAAACACAATATATATTTTACATGTGGAAACGATCTAATCCGTCGACAACATCAATAATGAATCATACTTCATACTTTCACGAGAGAAGATTTTATTTGGGATCCGCCTATTTTTGTATTAATAATTAAATAATTATCGTGATATAAACATTAGACAAAACTGAAAGATTGGTCCGCGTTTGAATATTGAATAAGGTCCAAAAAGTTTTCAACTTGCATGAAATGTCCAATATCAAGGTCTTTTTGGGTTTGTGGTCCAAAAAAACTTAAAAAGACGGTTATACCCTCTTACTTTTTTTGTATTTTTTATAATTACTGTAATACCATTTTAATTTAAAAAAAAATTATCCTCTCTCTCTCTCTCTCTCTCTCTCTCTCTCTCTCTCTCTCTCTCTCTCTCTCTCTCTCTCTCTCTCTCTCTCTCTCTCTCTCTCTCTCTCTCTCTCTCTCTCTCTCTCTCTCTCTCTCTCTCTCTCTCCTTTGAGACAGGTTCATCTCAACCAAACCCACCACCACCCAACTCACAAACCAAACCCCAATCTCCTTACAAGTCAAAATCATACCTCCCACCATAATCATCTTCGTCTCCTTAGGAACACTTTACAAAGTCGTCCTCGACTTCGACTCTATTATCACATTTAGAAAGATTTGTAAAATCATCACCCATGGTGGCCTTCGTGGCAATCGGTGGTTGTTGCCGATACGATTTGGTTTTTGGTGCGGCAACGAAGTTTTCGTTTTTCATGACTACTTATGTTTAGGCAGCTTGGAGGAGTTCCTATATGGTAAGCAATCCTATAATCAAAAACTAGGGTTGTTAATTTTTACCTTTCACTGACTTCAATTTCGCCGGAAGCGAAGGTTTTCAATTTACGCCGTTAAATTGGGAAATCAGATAGCAAATAGCGCTCGGAGCAGTGAAAGCAGTAGCGTCAATTCATAGTCAAGGTCTTCTCTGCAGGGTTATAAAATCATCTAACTTCTGATAAAAAGCGACTTCTCACATCGTCTTTCCAGCTATGAAATGTCGTATCTTATCTCTACTTCCATGGTTATTAGAAGAAACTGTGGTTGAATAGCGCCTGAAGTAACACAAACACAAAGTATTTCAAAGTCATTTAGTCAAGCGTCGCATGTTTACAGTTTTGGAATTTTGATGTTGGAGATTATCACGAGAAAGAAACCTTCGGCGACTAATTTAGGGTAGTATGTAATGGAGAAAAGAAATAGAGAAGGGCGGAAAGGTGTTCCCGATAGACGAATGTATGGTGTTGAAGAAAAAGTTTCCGCCTCTGGCATGATTATGATTGCGGAGAAAAAACGAGAAAGGAACAAGGGTGGGGAGAGAGAGAGAGAGAGAGAGAGAGAGAGAGAGAGAGAGAATTGGGTGAAAAGCGTAAAATCGTCTTTTTAAGTGTATTAGGGACCAAAAACCAAGAAAAACCTTGATATTAGACCTTTCATGCAAGTTGAAAACTTTTTGGACCCTATCAATGTTTTTTGAATACCACAGGGACCAATCTTGCAGTTTGGTCTATACATTAATTCAAGAACAATATATATTTTACATGAAAAATATATCCATGCCATCGACAATGATAAGCTTTCATACCGCATAATTCAATCAATACATGATATAAATTTTCAATTGGTCCACGTTATTTTTTATAATAAACGAAATCTTCAAAAATGGTCACCGTGGTTCTAAAAGAATCGAGCTCGGTCATTACCTTTTTTTTTGTCTTCAAAGATAGAAACCATGGGGATCATCCTTGAAGACAAAAAGTTAATGACCGAACTCGATTTTTTTGGAAACCATATGGACAATCTTTGAAGATTTATCCATAATTAAACTATTAATGTGTAAAATATGTACTAACAAAGGGAATTTTGCATTAATAGACTAAAAATAAGGTAATCAAGTTGTCCTACATGATTACATAAAATAGTCATTCGTTAATAAGATATTGTACTTAATATTCTGATAATGACCCTTTGTAAATATTCACTTGCGAGTTGGTCAACGTCATATGTGCGATCTTCGAAAAGACTTAAACTTGTTTAACTTTCAAACACCATGTCAAAGAATTTATACTCTTTTGAGTAAATTCCATTTTTGGTCCCAATATATAGAAGATATTTACAATTGTGTTCCTAAGAAGCTCTCTTGCAGTTTCGATCATTATATTAGATTTTTATAATGTTTTTAACACATGTGTCCAAGTAAAATGACTATTTTTAGTTCCGAGTATAGATGATTTTTGCATTTTTGGTCAGAAAAATAATCGTTTTTTAACAAGGAAAAAACATTAGGACAAACATCGAATATGTACAAAAAATAGCATGTGAACAATTTTTGGGTCCAAATTTGCAAAAGTCAGATATACACACAGACCAAAAAAATTACTCTAGAAAATTTATAATCAACTTCTAAGTTTTTCAATTCCTTTTCTAACGTTTTTTGCCTCTCACATTGTGCTTTTTTTATATCCAAGTGTTGTCAAGGTAAATATGAAGTTTTAAAAAACATTTAAGAAAATGACAACAAGTTTGGAGAGATATAGGGAAAAATAAATAAGACCAAATCTGTAAATATGTGGGAGATGAAAAGATTTACTCTCGATCAGATGCCTAACTATACCAAAAACATATGTGAATATTTAAATACTTTGATTATTGGGAAAACAAAATCTACTATTTTTAGCATCCAACTTTTATCCAAAACAATTTATAGGGGTAAATGGTATAAAATAGCAACATGCATCTTATATAAAGCACCTAATAAGATTGCACCCATGCTCCACACAAAAATTACTCTATAAGGCTATTTGGTATATCCTCAACGGAGGGCTTCATGGTCCACTGGCCACCCAACAACTAACATGAAAACCAGCACGATGGTTAGTGATGGCTAATGGTAGTGGTCATTTGTGGTGGGGAGGATGATGGACAACGTCCAGTTAATTTATTTCTCTCTCTAACTCTCCCAACATCTTAAGTATTTAATATATATATATATATATATATATATATATATATATATATATATATATATATATATATATATATATATGTATGTATACTTAGGTTCATATAATTATTGTGTGCATGTGTGCCTAAATATGATCCAATCATTTTTTGATTAATTTATTAATTAATATCTAAATCAAATATCTATAGTTAAGGAAACTAGTAATTATCTTTAATTCGAAATCCACTATTTTAGTTCATGTTATTAATCCCTAACCCGTGCTATCATTATTATAATCAAAACGAATCTCAAGTCATAATTTTCTCATATTCAATCTCCGATCACAAACTCCGTATCATCGTTGCCTCCTATTTTTTAGTTTTAGTTTTTTTTTTTCTCACTAGTTAAAGGAGGTTGATTTGATAAAACTTAAAGGCCCACATGCAACATATATTGGTTTCTTTCTCAATTCTCATTTTTCATTCTTAATTTGTTGCTTTTTAAAATCAATTTGAGCAATTGGATTGGAAAAATGGAACAAACATAATGTCGATTTTGAATTTAATATAACAGGTAGCTTTATCTATTGTGATGTTTGTTTACAAAATAATGTTTATATTGCTTTTTGGAAATAATTCTTTTTGTTAAATTGGCATTTTGATAATGAATTTGGAGTTTGATTTGAGTGATAAAAAAGTTGTGGTGTAGCAAACATGCAAGTGGATTTTTATTCTTGAATTCTTCAATAATACTTGAATTCTTTAAGAATTTTTGATTTATTCGGATATGCGTATCGATTTTTATTCGAGTATTCTTCAAGAATATTTGCATTCTTAAAGAATGGAAACTTGTATTCTTCAAGAAGTTATTTATTTTATTCTCAAAGAATGTAACCTATGAAATTGATGTACATTTGTGAGTATTGTGTAAAAAGAATTTTGCATATTCTTTAAAAGTATGTTATAATACACTAGGTATTAAACCCATGTATTACATAAGTTAATTAAAATAAATTAAATATAATGGTCTAAATATTTAAGAACTTTGAAATTATAAAAAAAATAATTAATTATTGAAATTGATTTTTATATATTTCAAATTTAAATAAATAATTAAAATAAACTAATAGGCGTTAATTTCGGAATTTTGAAATAATAAGGTTCATTAATGAAATTGATATTCATTTATTACTATATTTATTGTAATTATTACATTAAAGTATTATATGAAATTTATTAAAATAGAAAAACTCATAAAATGATATGTGAAAAAGAAATTAATTTATAATAACCACAAAATGACATTTGGCAAATTTAGTAAGAGTGTGACATGTGGCAAAAGAAAATCTTCATTTATTAAAGTAGAGATTTAAGTGTTCTTAAGGAATTATGTGTGAAAACAATGCTAGGTGTAATTTATAATTAACTAAAGTCGTATTAAATTGAATTTAGTAGATTCTTTAAAAATACTACATTTTTTAAGAATATTAGGAGTAATTGAAATAAATTAAAATAAGTTTAAAACGTGATAATAAAATTCAGTCAAACGTACATCTTAAAATTCGTCGTTCCAAATTTGTTTAAAATCAAAATAACTAATAAATCATTCTCATGGTTTCAATGTAAAAGGTAATTAATATTTTCTTACTTAATTATCATCATGCCATTGTTATCCTAGTCCTTCATTATTTTAATCTAATGGACTTAATTTGGTCATAAAATCAAATTATATTTACAATTCATATTTAATACTAACACTATATATATATATATATATATATATATATATATATATATATATATATATATATATATATATATATATATATATATATATATATATATATATATAATCAAAAAATAAGAGTATAGTTATCTGGAATGGTAGGTATACCAAACTTTAGTGGTTGTGCATGGTAATGAGGTGACCGTTATGTGGCACCCACCACATTTGTAGTTAGTGGTGGGTATAACTGTTTCAACATAAACTTTAAAAGAATCGTTTAATCATAATATACAAGTTACAAGTCACAAAAGAAATCTATTCCAAACAACATACATAATATATTAACCAATACAATGTTTTACATATCTTCTAAACTTAAAGCAGATTGAAACTAAATTGTTAAAAGATAAACTCAGTGAGCTTGATCCAACAACCAAAAGAGAACTATAATTAGATTTAGAAAACTAAAAGAATGAAAAGTTGCAACAAAATAAGGTAATTATCACTTATAAAGCTAAGCCATTTAAACTTCAGTCCGTCAAAGTTAGTTATAAGTCATAAATGATTATTGCTACTTCAACGTTCCATATAAACCCTTTTATTATCTACACCCTTCCTCCTTCCGATACTTCATACACAAGAAACTAGAAACAAACTAACTTAATGATTTTTATGTAAACCCCAAAAAGAGTAAATATAATAACTATAAATAATAAAATCCCAATTTATACTTCAAAGTGTAGATTAGATAAAAAAAACATATTTTAACATAATGTTTCTACACAGTTCCAATGCAAAACCTATTTCTTCTAAAACAATCATCCAACAAAACATTTTTTTAGTCAAATAACTCTTATTTTTTCTAAAGCTGCAAGATCATGTTGTAAGATCAAATCGGGATCATAGTATCATTCCAAAACAATTTATCTATAAGTCTAAAACATGAAAAATACATCCTCATCAAGCAGATGATCATTCACAAGTTAGAAAACGTTTAAAATGTTAGTGATTTAGAGCTAATACACTATGTTTGTATGTATCAATATAGGTGTACATCATAGTATTAAGGATTGGTTGCATGGTCTGTGTTTATAATCTCTCTAATTATTAGAGCCACCAATTGGTATCAGAGCCACTTTGCAAGCTTGGTTAGATTATTAGATTATTTGATATAATCTTGATTTTTGAAAAACATGGATGGAGAAAAACTAAGTGTTGTTTTATGTATGTGTGAGTGAGTGTGTGTGTGTGTCTATATATATATATATATATATATATATATATATATATATATATATATGTGTGTGTGTGTGTGTGTGTGTGTGTGTGTGTATGATGTGCATAAACTAGCCATGGACCTTTTATGCTTTTTGTGCTGTTGTATGTGTTTAGTTGATAAAATGGTTGTACTATCTATTTATTCATATTATATATAATAATTAAATATATAGTTTATATTTTTCTGTTTTTGTAAGTAATTGATTAGTTTTAGAAATAGTTTATTTTTATAGAAATATAACAAGATGGAGATGATGACCATTTTGGAGGATCGAGTGTCGCCACATGATTTTATAAATTTTTTATAACTTTAATAAAATTATGAAATTTTGCTAGTTGGAGCTGTCAAAGCAAGTGGGAGGACAAAATGTATCAAGTTAAAGATTTGGTCATATTATGTCCCTTATTAATGGACCTGGTATTTTTTTATGGCTCAAAAAATGTGACTAGGTGTGTTTGGTTTATGCACATATGTTTTAATTTGTTGTGATGCTTGTTTTATGTTTATATATTATGCATCTTTGTAAAACTAGATTTTGAAAAACAATATAACATTTTAAACATAAAAATGATAACAAGGAGCTTGGGTTAAATGAAATTTATCTTTTAACATAAGATGGTAAAATGGTTTTAAAAATAAAATGAGTTTTATCATTTAAAACTAGCTAACGATAAATTTTGCGATTAAAATTATATAAATTTAAAATTGAGATTTTAGAAACCTATCAAACGCTGAACCTTATTTTATAAAAGGAAGGTTAATTAAAAGGTTTATAAATATCCTTTAATGATGAAACGTCCAAACTTAATAGTAGATATTAAATTTAAAATTTGATCGTATCGATTATATAAAATTTTGATTTTATAAAAAAACGTTGCTAAAATGTGATTTTAAATAAAAGTATATCATACTTATTGGATGCATGCAATAAGTATGATATCATATGATTTAAAATTAGATTTATAAAAACATCAAAGACCCATTATTAAACTCATATATATGCTATCCTATTTGAAGCATTTGCATATCATTTGTATACACTAGTGGGATAAAAGGTCTCCTAAGCACTAGTATTATCTTTTGATGGCCAATATGTATTCATGATTTATATAACTTAGTTATAGGCCGATTACGCCAAGAATTATATATTTGACTATAATTGATATTCGATATGTACCTAATTGGATTCAATGAATGAAATACACGTCACCTAACCATTTATTTGTTTTGCAAGTTGGATCCTAGACTTTGATAATTAATTTTTTTTTATAATGCAGACATTAATTATTGAAGATTTAAATATTAAAGATACTAAATAAATTTTTATAAAATTTTGTTGATGAAAAAAATCTAGTATTGTTACCATGCATCAAGTTTCTTTTGTTGATTTATAAGATTCTATAACATGAGATGGGTACAATTTCAATGAATGGTTTCATATCTTCAGAGTCAATCTCAAGAGAGGTTAGAAATTGTACATTATTGAAGGCCCTGTTCCTGATAAACCCACATTTACCAAGAAATCTAAATATAACCCATGGTGGAAGCATTACGTGATGTTGAAGATGCTTCTGAAATGGGTCGTCGACCTTTGCTCGTTCATTCGAAGTTGGTCAAATGGGTCATCGAGTCGGAATGGGAATGTTGGTCCTTGTTTATGGGTTTGTTTGGATCTTGGTAGTCTATGGTATTATGAACAATTTTCCCTTCCTCCTTACGAGTCGAACGGGTGCTCTTTGAGGTTAGAGGCTCGGTCTGAAAATTTCCTTACTTAATAGGTCGTTCCATCGACCGGAAAATTCCTGTGTTCTCGTTGGTACTAAGTGGCATTGAGGATTTGGCTATGGGAATGGCTTCAAGAGTGGAGTCGATTCCGAACTCAACTTGGCACATTTGTGATATTTCCGAAAGGGTTTCGGGAACATCTCGAGAGGTTATACACCTCTGAGATTCCTTTGAGCTCTTTTTACTTCTTATTTCCTATTTCTATTGTGGCTAGAAAAGAGTGTGCTACCTTTTTCATAGGTACTTATGGGTCCAATTGTAAGAGATGATTCAGAGGTTTGTCATTATATATTGAATGAGTTTCGTTAATCGGTCGGGTAAGCCGGAGGATCTCTTCATAACGTATGAAATTGGTATGGCGAGGATCAACCAAATCCATGTCGAATGATGACGTCAGAGCTTCTTATAGTAATAGGTGTTAAGCCGATTAGGAAAATGTGTTTAGATTGATAGTTTTCAATGCCTTTGGTTTTATCTTTGTTATTACTACTGTGAACATTTTGTACCGCGTATAGTGAGTACGAGCAGTACAAGTGCTCCAATTTTTAGTGATGAAATTTCATAATATGATCCTTACTAGGTCCCTCTATAATCGCTTGGTGTACACAGGTCATGTATAATTAAGATTGATAAGATTTTCGACTGAGTGACTCTGCCCTAAATCCACAACCAGAAAAGGAACAGGAAATAAGCGGAATCAGGCACTCTAAGCCTTTAAAATCTCAATTATATATGACCCTAATGTATACACTAAGGAATCATAGCTCACCTTCAAGGACCCTTAATTTTTATATGAATGATATGTTTCGTTTTGACTAGAGAGTAATTTATAATTATTTACTAAAGCTTTAGATATCTTTATTGGGAAAACGTACCGCTATTCACAGGTAATTCCGGGAGGGTCTCTCCTGCGGTGATCATCAGCACTCTTCCATCCCCACCAGATTTCCTTGTTTTTGGAAAATCCCTCCTGAAGTGTCCAGGTTTTCCACACTCGTAACAGGTTTGGCTTATTCTAATGTCGGGGACCTGGAAGATTGGTTGTGCCAGTGCCATACAGAAACGGGTAGTGTGCCCCTTCATGTTTCAATTCCTGCAGTGTAACTCTCGGCAGACTCCATAGTGATGAAAACCGCACTTGTTTCATTTTGGGCGAATCCTAGCATATTGTCTCATTGGTGTTGGGGTGACAGGTGGTGTGGCAACATGAACAACAACAATGTATTGTTTCATTGAGGTCTCTTGAGTTGGCTATCCATTTTTCTTACTCCTCGACGTTCGCTTATGGTCGCCCCTTTTTTTTGGCTCAGGAATAGAGGCCATTACACCTTGGCGGACTCCATGGTCCACAAGTATCTGTGCCAGATGCTTGGCACTGTCAAAAGTAAGTGGGTTGGCAGCTATTACGTTCCCTTGGATCAGGGGAGTTAGTCCCCAGATGTATCTCTGCACTTTCTTAGTGTCCGAAGTGACCATTCTGGGACACAGAATAGCTAGGTAACTGAATTTGGCTATGTAAGCAGCAGTGTCGAAGTCTTTCATCATCAGATTCCAGAGCTCTTGTTCTACTTTTTATACGTCGCCTCTCGGGCAATACTCTTCCCTCATCATGGCTTTTAAGGTCTCCCAGTCCATTGAGTTAGCCACGAAAAGGGTCAATGATTTTACATGGCCATTCCACCATGTAAGGGCCCTATCAGAGAAGTTTCAGGCTGCAAACTTCACTTTGGTCCCTTGTAGGCACACACATATTTCAAAAATCAACTCCGTTTTCTCGAACCATTGCATTAGAGCGATGACTCCTCCAGTTGCATTAAAGGATTTGGTTTTATAGTTCATGAAGCCTTTGTACGAACACCCCCTTGGGTGTCTGTGGCTTTACCCGTGGTTCGAAATGTTAGCACCACTACCCATACCACTAGTACCACTTACTTGGGTTTGAGTCATGGTGTTTGTTACTGTGGCTGTTACAGCAGCCTGAAAGACAGTAGAATCATATTGTGGTGGTGGCGGCGGTGGTGGATTTTTGTTGTGTTGTTGTTACGTCTGATATATCAACGAGGCAGCATCTTTCTTTCATAGAGTTTAAAGATGAAAGGTTGGTAAGGTATTAGCAGCGGTTATAAATCGAACGTCATAAGAACTAGGTTGTCGTAGTTTTGTGAGTATCATGCTCCGGAAGTGTTTTCGTAAACAATTCATAATAGAAGTCTATGTGAAAATAAACTTATGAATTTTTAATAGTGACCTACCCTCACTGAAATTCCATGACTTAATTTGTAGTTATTAGTTGTGACGAAAGGCATTATAAACCTAACACATAGTGTGAGTAGTGTAATCACTGACTCACTAGGTTATATTAGTTTCTTAGTTATTAGTGTGACGCATAAAGTGCTCTGCCACCTCACATGTCTTGCGAGCGTTTCTCTCTATCTGATTTCCTCTCGGAATCCTCCTCCTGTACTCCTTCTGGTTATGCCTTAACTCCTCTGTTGGCTGTGTGTGATGTCTAGGTGTGTCATTTGTGCAAGAATGGGAGTGTCTAAAGAATCTATGAGATTTAAATAAAAACAATTATATTTTTATGGGGTGATCCGTACCGGGTCCTCCTATAATCACGCAGTGTATACAAGTTGTATATAATCAAGATCGAATAGACCTTCAAATAAGTGATCCTACTCTAAGACTACATCCAAACAAGGAAAAGGAAGTACACATTACTAATGATTCTGCTGATTTTTCTATTGTATACTAATATGAAATCTTGTATTTTTATAATAGATTGATATATACTACGTATTAAATCTATAGAACTTTACGTTTGTTACTTTTAGTGGTTAATGATCGGTGACAATTTTTGCATTTGTTACATTCTCCCCCCGTTTAATAAATTTAGTCCCCGAAATTCGACTTGTAATGCCAAACACGGATGCACTATTTGGAAAATCTTAGTGAAATAGAATGAATATATATATATATATATATATATATATATATATATATATATATATATATATATATATATATATATATATATATATATATTCTTCAAATCTTATAACTATTTCTTTTCAGATAAATCATTCTATTCCATTTATCTTAAGGCTCTTCACTCGTTTTGCTTTGTTGATACATACTGTTAGAACTTCAAGGCATTGTAGGTAGTTTATTTTATTAACGTTGGCTGAGCATTTCTTACATTGAGTTACTATAATCGATCTTTTCACTTGATATTTGCCCTATACAAAACTTCATCGGACATAGTAAGGTAGTTTAGAAAGTTATGCATGATGTTACTTCACCGTTAGGACTGTAGCTAGCAACCGCATGTCTATCTATCGTTCTTATTTTATTAACGTTGGCTGAGCATTTCTTACATAGTAAGGTAGTTTAGAAAGTTATGCATGATTTCTTTTGTTGTTATTATTATACCTATATATATATATATATATGTGTGTGTGTGTGTGTGTGTATATATATAGACACATATATACAGTTACATAGGTTTTTTTAGATAATCCGGGTAGAGTTATAACTAAGTACTATGCTTATCCTTATAATTTAGTTTTATAGAGAGTAAATCGATTCCCTAGGGTTCTCCATCGAAATGAAGTTTAGAACTGATTTGGATTTCATAGTGATAGTGCCCTCAAACAAGTACTTCCTTGTACATAGTGTTATTGATAGTTCCCTCAGACAAGTACTTTCGGAGACATAGTGGTATTGGTAGTGCCCTCAAATAGGTACTTCGTGTTACATAGTGGTTGTGATAGTTCCCTCAGACAAGTACTTTCTGATACATAGTGGTAGTGGTAGTGTCCTCAAAAGTACTTTCTGATAAAGAGTGGTAGTTGTTGTCCCCTCAGACAAGTACTTCCCGATACATAGTGATACTGATAGTGCCCTGAGACAAATACTTTCTGATACTTAATGGTAGTGGTAGTGCCCTCGGACAAGTACTTTCCGATACATAGTGGTGGTGGTAGTACCTTCAGATACGTACTTTCTTATTCACAATGGTAGTGATAGTGCCATTTGACAAGTACTTTATGATACTTACTCTTAAGTCCACACTATAATTCGAAGGGTTTTTAAAATAATTTTTTCTAGAATTTTCGAGGGATTCAATGTATTATAACAAGAGTTCTACTTAATGATATCTAATAATCTGGCAAATACTGTTACATGCTGCTAAAATTAACATTTTTTATCGCATGATTCCTCCCTATTACGGTTATACTTAGATGAGAGCTGCGCAATAGAGCTAAATCACACTTTCTAAAACTATTTAGTTTTAGAATCATGTAACCTACATATCCTCCTAATAATTAGTAACATGTGTTTCTTAGCTTTTACTAGTTTTATGTTTTAGCGAGTGCTTAAATATAGTGTTCATAAAACTATATCATCGTTTAGTTTGTATGCTTATTATTTAACGGGGACATACCAATTTCTAGGGAAAAATCTGTTGGATTAATGTCTAAGTCCATAACTATAATTGGTGAGACTTGACCCGACCCGACATGGTCCATTTGGGTTGTATGGCATCATACATTTGGATACACCATAATGAGAGAAATAATGCTTAAGGATTATTAATATATTATAAGTTCTAATATATTAATAGGATTATTTAATTAGTATTGATCAAGAATTAATTTAGAATTAATTAAGTGATCAAAAGAAGACTAATTAAATATATGGGTTGATTGTGTAAATCATTCATACTTGTATAGTGGGCTAATGCTCCATGAATTATCAAGTTGGGCTAAAACCCATAGGATGCTCCATGGTGTATTTGAACCCATGGATCCAAGGAAATGGAAAGCCATGACAATTAGGGTTTAGCCTAATTGTAACACTATATAAAGATCATACTCTTGGGAAAATCGATCACTATGGATAATAGAAAGGGCTAGCCAATTTTCATGATGTGTGAAGTTCTCTCAAGTCATTCCATGTGTATTTGGTGTTGTGTGAACCATTTGAGGTGTCACACTTGGGGCACTAGGCACTCAAGCTTCATGAAGACATTCTACATCAAAGAGGTATGTAATTCTAACTTGATATAATCATATGAATCAATGTTATTATGCTAGTTAGGATGAATACCTTGGAAAGTTCATATTTGCATGTATAATAGAGAAAACATATATCCAAGGTATTTAGGGTTGAATGTACACTTAGGAGTGTTAGAATGCTCAAAACCCAACAGTGGTATCAGAGACTAGGCTTGTTTTCTTGTTATACTTGCAAAATTGGCTGAAAAATCGAGTTTTTATGTTGTCTGCCCAGCAGACTCGCCGAGTCCAAGGCAAAATGCATCCAACTCGCCGAGTTTGTTTGTGCACTCAACGAGTTGGACCCCGAGACAACATATATTCGACTTTTTTGGCTGGAATTGGACTAGGAACATTACCCTAAGATGTTTTTGGTCTTATAAACTTGTTTTTGATGTGGTAATGTTCATGCTAATCCAATTTCAAAGATAATTGTCAATAGATTCATGTTTTGTATTAGTTTAAGGTTTAGACTAATTACATGAAAAAGTTTGATTTGAATTATCTTGTTCTTATGAGTTGCTTAGATTAATAGGAAGTTATGTGAAATTGTTTTTTTCAATCCAAACTAATCTAAGAGTTGATTCTAAAATGTGTTTTTGTAACTTGTCCTCAAGTTATATGAAAAGTCACATTTAAGTTTCATAAACTCATAAAAGTTGGCAATGGTTACAAAAAATGAAGAGTCTTGTCCACAAATTATGGAGGTTCAAGAGTCACTTCATTAAGTAATAAAATGTGTAACCTTAATTAATTCCATAAGTTTCAAAATAAAGAAAAGTTACATTCTTTTATTAGTTTAAAGTCTTCCATAACTTGTCCTCAAGTTATGGAACTTGAAGAGTTTTTTTAATTAAAACTACTTTAAACACATAAGTTATGGAACTAATTAGTTTTGAATAGTTTCAAAACTTTCCCTCAAGTTTTGGAATTGGAAAAGTTTTCTCTTATGAATACTTTAATTCCAAGTTTAGCCCTTAGAATTTTAAAAGTTAAAATTCAAACCTTATACTTTATAATATTATAAGCTAATAATATTTATATATATGTATAAGAACAAGTCAGTCTTACCGTTAGTAGGCCTCATTCATGAAGCCGGTCTATAAGGGGGGGTATAAGGTTACTGCCTATAAAATGGCAGTTTAATGGGTGTCCACTCTCACCCACCGCTTCCTTGATTGGTGGAGGGTCGTTAGCCTAACGGGTAGGACAAGGACTATAATTCTCCCTTCATTAAAATTATTAATGATAAATACAAAGTAACTAAACCTTTTATAAATACCCAATCTTAGTTACTTAGGAAAATATGAATAAGGTGCTAATCCATGAAATTACACTTGGCACTTTGCTTAAGTCGTTAGTGGAGCGTGTGTGGTTAACCGGCACACTAACCTAGACTTAACAAGGTAGGAAAAGGGTAACTTAATATTTATCATAGTATCGGTGGAGCATGTGTGGTTAACCGGCACATCAATTAAGGGTTAAATATTAAGGGTACCCAGTATATTTGCATGGTTACTTTAGACCTTGTTTTGTGATCCTCGGCATCCCAGTCACAAAACCTAAAGGGCACACTCGAGATTGAAGCATGCCATTGAAAAGTTCAGTGGATCTCAAAAGATCTAGGAGTTTCAAATCCAATTAAAACCTAATAATACATTTCGTTTATCTTGGTGGGATTATCTCCTCCTGAGTGACCTTCTCCAATAGAAATTCCCTTGGCTCGGGAGGAAGGCATTGAACTTTGTTCTTGAGCCAAATGCATGGCAAGCGTCACAAAGGCAACATCATGATCAGGCTTGGGAGGAAAGAATCCAGCGGGAGTTGAAGAACCACCAACTTCATAGGTGGTGCTAGGTCCTTCATTGATAAGTCCTGATGAAACAATAGGAGTAGTGGTTGATGGTTGTGTTGGAAGGCCATAAAGTATATCAGAATCAAGAATTCCCTATCTAGGATCACATCTTCTTCTTTTTAGAGGAGGTTGAGAGGTCTGGCTTGTTGTATGATCACTCTGAAGTGGTTTTGTGGTAGGAGAAACAATGTAAAGGGGAGGAATCCCCGACACTATCTCCATAGGAGTTGCTGTGTCAACCACTTGTTTGGTAGTAGGAGGCGTTGATTAGAGAACATCTTTTGTTTCCCGTATCTCTGTTGCTGGATGAGCAACATCATGGATATTGTCAAAAAATATGTCGAGATTCTCATTTGACAACAGGTTTGCACTGCTTTCAAGAGAAATAGTAATATTATCCCTATCAAAGCAGTCATATCGACATCTTTAAACAAGTCGTTTTCATCTTCCATGACTTCTGTTTCATGCTCCATGGTACCTTCACCGTAGTCACTTTGAACACTTACTGATGTCAGATCATGTTCCTCAGCCACAATTGCATTAGGAACTGTTGTATCTTCTTCTTCATCGTGATCTGACATCATGATAACGTCATCATCTGAAATCACCCTCTCTGAAGACGTAGGCTCAAAAGATAACTTGTTAGAAGATCCATGAGACTCAGATGTTTCGTTCAGTTCAGCACATTTTCCAAACTTCACAAGCGGATACTGTCCTTGGAATACAACCTTTCCCTTGTGATTCTGCTTGATTAGCCCAACAGTATGTGGACCTAGAGACTTCATGTCTAAGTTATCTCCCTCCTTGACCATCTTGGGGAATTGTATGTCAATGAAAATTTGGATGAACCTAGGATACATTAAGAAAGTATCTCGGGTTATTGTGTTGATGTTTACCACGAATTCGTCTAAGATAAACTTCGAGAAATTGAAGTCTATCCCTGCAACAAGTGAAGCAATGGCTCCCATATTCCTCAGTGAGATCTCGTCAGCACCAGACCTTCTGCCAGAAATGTAGCTCACAAAGATGTGAGCCAAAAAACTCCAGTACTGTGGCAGAATCTTCTTCATGGTAGGAGGAAAGTCGCCTTCATAACCCATCTTTTTAAGAATCTTTTGGATGTCTTCGATCCCAATCTCAGTGGGAAAACTAGGTTGATCATCAATCAGCAAAGCTTCCCTGATGAATTGTTTAGTTATATCAATCTCGCATCCCTTCACGTCTGCTTCAACAATAACTGCTCCATCATTATCCCTTTTCATCTGGGCAGTCTTCCAGAATTCGCTGATGATGTTCTGATAAACGACAGGATTTACCATGATAGCAGAAGCCAAACAGCATTCCCTTAGCCTGTGGATCATCTACTTGAACTCTCCATGTGCAACAGGAGGATCCGCCAGTACGATAGCCAAATTGTGCACGTCAGCGAACTTCAAGTTTGCCATTTGATTTGCACTAAAATAAGCCATGCAAGAAAATAAAGATATTTGAACAATTAAGATTTAAGTTTTTCTTATTTAATCAATTTAATTTTGGCCCCAAAAATAATTTTGACCTAATGAAGTTTACGGTCAAATTAGGGTTTACGGCCGTAAACCCATAGCCGTAAGCTCATGACCGAAAACGAAGTTTACGACCGTAAGCTCTTTGGCCGTAAGCTCTGGCCGTAAACGCCGAAAATGGTTTTTCTTCGATTGAGGCCTCAAAATCTGTCGATTGGATGAAATAAACACATATTGACGGTCGATTGTAGCATACCTTTGAGATGCACCGAACAATTTCACAAAAAAGCGAGAATTGTTTTTTCGAGATGAGAGAGAGAGAGGGAGAGTTTACAGTCGGAAAGTAGAGAATGAGGAGTGGAAGAGATTTCGGCTGTAAACAAAACCTTTTGAGAATTAAAAATTAAAATTAAAATTAACATAAACTAAAAATAAAATAAAAATAAAAATAATTTCTAAAATTTAGAATTTAAAATTTTGACAATTATAAAAATAAAATAAAAATAAAAATAAAAATAAAAATAAAATAAAATAAAATAAAAGAATACTAACACTGAATATAATTTTGTGACACTGTGATCAAAGTTGTTAGACAATCTTAATCCACTTGTCGATACCTCTACCTTCATGTCTATGTCTGGTCGATCGCCGGTATTGTGATCCACTTAAACACGAAAAATTTGTGATAAATTTGGACAAACTAAGAAAGACAAAAAAATTTTGATCCTATATTCTTAGATAAATTTCCTAGGGACCACTTAGCTAACGACGACCAGGGATATTGTTGTCCACCTAAATTGAGCAGCGAGATCTACAGACAATTTGTAAGTGTTCAATTTTAATTGTACTAGAACATGTTTCCTGCTTCCTGATATGCTCCAGTAATCAAAGACTTCTAGAATACTCCTTACATCGGGTGAGCAGACAATTATTAAGAGAGAAGATAGATTTAGAATGCATATGCTATACACCCAGGTCGGATCTCTTCCAATCACGCAGAGGGTGAAACATATGACTAACTGAAGTTTTGGAAGGATTGAGAAGAAGAATGATGCATATATTGTGTACCAGGTCGGATTGAAAGTCATGCAAATGAGACAGTATATGGCTAACAGATAGAAAGAATTGCATAGATGGAAGATGCAGAGAGATAGAGTTGCATATGTTACAGTCCAGGTCGGATCTCTTGATCATGCAGAGGAGGCAACATATGACTAATAGACAGAAAGAAAGAGAATAATCTTCTACAGACCTAATTTATTGGAATTCCCCAATCACCTCATAAATACCGGAACTAAGGACAGAACCCACACATCGAGGAAAAGTTAATCCACAGTTCTAGATACGAGTTCTTTTAATGTGACTAGTAGATTCCCATGTATATCTCCCTGCATAGCCTATCCGAGCGTCGTATTGTCAGGCTAAATGGATTTAACTAGGTCAAGATTTGTCAAGTCTTTAAATTCCTTAAGTTCAACTCTACATAGTCAAGTCCATTTTGAATCTTTTGTGCCTACCAGCGCATCGAATCACAGAGCGTAAATGATTTAGTTTTGGTACGTTACACAGATTTAGATTGCCTGTTATCACTTGATAATATCGCTTCCCGTCACATCACCTACACATATTTTTGATTTTCTGATTTTTTTTAATGTTTTTGGATTTTTGAAATTTTCAATTTTTGTTTGGTTTTTGTTTATTTCTCCCCTTAAATGTGTGCATGGGTGAGAATGAAATCACTAAAATGCGCAAATTTAAACTAACCTAACCTAAAACAAAAATTTAATCCTCAAAACGAATCATTTTCAAAAATCCCACAAGCACATCGAATCGATTTTTGTTAAAAGGCTTGGTGAACAGATCTGCCACATTATTAGCAGTGGGAACCTGTTCCAGCCAGATGAGCGAACACTAATAAAAATCTCTGATAAAATGAATTTTGATATCAATGTGCTTGGTTTTGGAATATTGGACAGGATTTTTAGCAATTTGAATCGCAGCCTCATTATCACAGTAGATAGGGGTTTCTAGATAATTCAAACTGTAATCCAACAGCTGATGTTGGATCCAGATAACTTGAGAGCAACATGCAGATGCATCAACGTATTCCTCTTATGCTGTTGAGGTTGAGATGGTATGTTGTTTCTTGCACTGCCATGACACCAGCCTGTCTCCAAGGAATTGACACCCTCCTGATGTAGATTTGCTGTCAAGCTCACAGCCTCCATAATTACTGTCAGCAAAAACATATAAATCAAATTTGGAATTTTTCAGATACCAAAGACCTAATTTTGGGCTGCCTTAGATATACCGAAAAAATCTTTTGACAGCAATAAGATGTGAAAGTTTAGGATTAGCCTGATAACGTGCGCATTGACAAACTGCAAACATGATGTCTGGACGACTTGCAGTAAGATACATCAACGGTCCGATCATCGATCTGTAGTGTGTCTGATCTACAGATTTGCCATCAGTATCTGGATTCAACAGGGGTCTTTCTGCCATCGGCGTCAATGCAGGTTTTGCGTCTTGAAACCCGAACTTCTCAAGAATATCCTCCACATACTTAGCTTGATAGAGTAGGATTCCGGTTGAATTTTTTTTTACCTGAAGCCCCATAAACATGGTCATCTCACCCAACGAACTCATCTCAAACCTCTTTTTCATAACACCTTCAAACTATTTGCATAGCTGTAGACTGGTAGACCCGAAGATAATGTCGTCAACGTAGCTCTGTACTAGAACTTGATCATTACCAACATGCTTGATGAATAAAGTTTGATCGATAGTGCCAGGAGAGTATCCATGCTCGAGAAGGTGCTTTATGAGAGTCGCATACCACGCTCAAGGAGCTTGATGTAACCCATACAACGCCTTGTCCAACTTGTAGACATGATTAAGAAACTTCGAGTTAACGAACCCAGGGGGCTGATCAACATAGATTTCTTCCTTCACCTTGCCATACAAGAAGGCTGTCTTGACATCCATTTGGTAAACCATGAAGTTCATGTAGGAAGCATATGCAAGGAAGATACTAATAGCCTCCAAGCGAGCCACGGGAGCATAAACCTCAGTATAATCAAGACCCTTGACTTGTCGAAACCCGCGAACCACCAATCTTGCTTTATTGCGCACTATAACGCCAGAATCATCCTGCTTGTTTCGATACACCTAGTCTGTGTCAAGAGACTTTTTGCCCTTTGGTAACTCAACCAATTTCCAAACCCCGAGCCTTTAAAAATTATTTAGCTCTTTATGCATAGCATCTACCCAGCTGGACTCATTCAAAGCCATTTCAACATTCTTGGGCTCTATTTGAGAGATAAAGCAAGAATAGAGACATGTATTGACATCTCCACTCTGACTTCTGGTTCTAACTCCATCACCCACCTAACCAATGATGTTTTCGATCAGATGATCACGTTGAATTCTTGAAGGTATCTCTTGGCTTATATCATTGAGTGAAACGAGAAGACTGTGAATGTTGAAACCTCCATCATTTGTTGATTGTTCCACATTAGATGAATCTGCTACAAACTCATTAGAAATTTCTTTAGGAAAGAGTAGTTCCATAAAAGTTGGAGTGACAGCGGAAGCATCTATAGACATGAACTCTTTTTCAACAAAGGTAAGAGGTGTAGCATCAGTATCTGGAGTATCATTTTGAACTGGAGACTCTGGACTACCAAGTGGAACAGATGACTCCCCCTCAGGTGGAGCAGATGACTCCCCCTCAGGTGGTGAAGAGGATAACGTTGGAGGTTTGTAAACGATTTCTTCATCTTTGTCTTTAGAAACAATCTTCAAACTAGAGAAAGACCCAGATGAACAATATGAAGACACATTAATGGACTTGAAGAGCGATGTGTAATCAAATAACCAATCAGGGCCCACTCGAGCATCTGTTTCATTCTCCTCCAACCAGCGCACGTCGAAGGATTCTACAATCTGCTTTGTCTTCTTATTGTAAACCCTATTCGCGGTGCCTGCATCATATCCTATGAAATAACAATCATCGAATTTGGCATTGAACTTCGGGTTGGACTCCAGGTGAAGAAGGGTGCAAGGGCAGCCAAATACACGGAAATGACTGACTGAAGGCTTATGACCATATAGAATCTCATACGGTGTCTTCATCTGAGCTTTGTTGATTAAAACACGATTCTGAATGTAGCAAGCAGTGTTAATCGCCTCAGCCCAAAAGAAAACAGGTAACTTGGAGTTACACAACATCGTCCTTGCATCGTCTTTTAATGTTCTATTTCTTCTCTCAGCAACACCATTTTGTTGTGGCGTGTGAGCAGAGTTGTATTGACGCACAATTCCCTTTTCTGTGCAAAAATGATCAAGAACTACATTCTTGAATTCTGTTCCATTATCAGTACAAAGCGCCTTCACCCGGTTGTTGGTTTGGTTCTCAATCATCACGATGAACTTCTTTAGCATATCAGTAACCCCAGCTTTGATGGATAAGAAGAAGGCCCACATAAAATGAGAGAAATCATTCATCACAACCAGACAGTACAAACTTCTGTTGATGCTTAGGACCTTGACCGGACCAAATAAGTCCATATGCAATAATTGGAGCACCTGACTGATTGAGTTAACCTGTTTTGGCAGGTGTGGTTTTCTCTGATGTTTTCCCTAGGCACATGACACACACTTCTCAAAATTTATAAAGTAAATAACAGGTAAGCCTCGGATCATATCATTCTTTGCAAGACGATTTAGGTTCTTGGCGTTAGCATGACCGAGTCTTCGGTGCCACATCATTGCGTTTTGTTTTGAGACCTTTGAAAAGAGGCAAGTGACTTGTTCAGGAATGTTGTTGTTCATATCAATAATATACGCATTTCCACCCTGCTTTGATTTGACAAGAATCCACTATTCTGGGATGACAATGTCTGGCTTGAGAATCATGCAATCTTTGTCGGTGAAATGTGTAGAGTAACGTTTGTCACAAATCTGATAATAACTCAACAAGCTGTGTTTTAAGTTGGGAGCAAAGGTGACGTTCTCAAAACTCAGCTCTCCATTTGTTATGGTTCCTATCTGAGTGATCTTGCCACCTTCTCCGCCCGCGAAGGAAACATATCGCCCATTAAAAGATTGAATGTTGCTCAATTGGGAGATGTCTCATGTCATATGCCGGGAGCAGCCGTTGTCAACGTGCCAAGGTCTGACGACATTCCTCCGCAACTGTCCCTGCAAAATGAGCACGATCATTTAGATTTGGGAACCCAGGTCATCACTGTCCTAGGTTGGCCCTTTACTTTCTCCGATTGATTTTTTTAAATCTTCAATTTTGAATCATCATTTCTAATCTTTTTAGAGGATGCTGATGATTGATTGGAAGTTAATTTGGGCATCCAATGATATTTAGGTTTCCTAACAGTCACAGGTGGTTTTGAAATATGTTTCTTATTTGTTTGCATTGAGCATCTGGATGTTCTACCAAAAGTGGTTGAAGATCCAGAACTGCTCTTTGACGAAACCGATCTTGGTGGAGCCTTGTTCGGTTTTGGCAAACTGTTTGGGACTTTGTTATGAAAATATTCTTTTGAAAAACTGCCCTTTTTCTACTTCGATCATCCTCCCAATCATCATCCCGAGAACGAGTTCTTGAGGACTTTCTAGTTCAAGACCTTCCTCTAGATTCGTTCTCTCTTCTTGGTGACATATAATGTACAAAAATCCTATTTGGACAATTCCTAGCTATATGACCACCAATACCACAATTAAAACAAATCTGCTTATTATTATTAAAACTAGTACTGCCTTTCTCAGATTTATTTTCTTTACTGACACCCTTACTTTTCCCACAAGAACATGTGCATGAAGCAGGTTGTGAGATAAGTGAGGGTGCATCAGATGGTGTGACTTGTGGAATTGGTGTGTTTTCATTAGAAGCATCACAAACAACAGGATTATCAAATAACTCATCAAACATTTCAAAAAAATTTAATTCAACATCAGCAGGTGCAGAAGTATCACAAAAAACATTGTCATTTTTAACATCAGAAACCATAAATTCTTTATTTGGAACCAAAACATCAGGTTCAGATTCAGTTTTGTTATCAGAAACATATCCTTCAACTTCGTGCTTTGACTGATCTAAGGATTGATTTGCAGGGGAAGTAGAAATGTTAATACATTCAACATTAATAAATCCTCCTGAAACAAAATCGGATGGCTTGCCATAAACCATGAATGGCTCGTTGGCAATCTCCTCTTTAGTCAAAGGGTGATACTGACTTGTTTGATTAAAAGGAGGTACATTATCGTATCCCAAACCCTTTTGTTGGTTTAGTTTGAACTGCAGGCAATGGTCAATCATGTTGGCAACTACCTCGCTTGGCACATCAAACTTTTTGAAATCAAAATTTGCAGTTTCAAGTTGCCCTTTTAATGTATCAAGCTCAGTAATTAACTCAACATCCTGTCTCTTGATATAATCAAAATTTTCACATTTGTTACTATAGTCTTCTTGAAGTGTCCTAAAGTCCTTTATTTTTGTTTCTAACTGGCTCTTTAGGGGTTTTTGTCCTTTTCTAAGTTGATAGCCCTCATATCTAAGATCCTCTACTTCTCTACGTAATGATTCTATTTCATCACGAAGAATTTTAACATAATCAATACATGCCTGAGACCAAGAAGGTAAACTTACCTCACTTTTCTTGGGTTCGGAAGTAGAAGATAACATCAGTGCAAACTGCAGCTCCATCATCTTTTCTTCAGAATCAGCTGCAAGATTCTCCACAGGAGCATGATCATTGATTTGGACTAGGTGAGCATTTCAGGTTTTGAAATATTTAGAGCCTGAATCTGGTCCTCCCAGTCAAATGACTGAGCAACCATAGCAGTTTCACCATTGACCGCAACACCTCCACGATTGTTTCCCACTGCAACCATCGTCCTGTCATTATTCAACCTTCGATCTGGTTTCGGGCACTCACGAGCAAAATGACCTGGCTCATGACAGTTGAAACATCACAGCTTCCCCTTGTTGAACCCTACCTTTTTATTAGCATTCATCCCACGGTTATTCTTCCCTGTCTTTTTAGCAAACTGCTTCGCCCTGAATACTGCCATAGCAATTTGCCACGTAATATCCATTTCTTCCACATCTTCTGGATGAATCTGATCCAGATCAGCAAATGACAACCGAGGTGGAAGCTCTCCAGCTACAAAAGCATTATAGCAGTTAACAAGTCCTGTGGCGAGAGCAAGATTATCATCACTTTCCTTTGTGTTTGAGGAAGAGGCTACAACTGGCACATTGGAGGAGTGAACAGTTTGTGGAGTAACAAACGATTGGCTTTGAGAATGAGGCAAGAATGGCGCAATAATAAAGGTTTGAATCTGAGGTTGTTGAACATCAAATGCTTGAACTAAGGAAGAAATGATTGATGAAAGGGCATTGTTAGAAGAAATTCCGAGATTTGCATTCGAATACGAATTCACATGGTTAATCTCTCGCTGTTTATCATCAATATCACAAGCTTTGATGATCGTCATTGTTTCAGCAAGAGTGATGCAATTCAGATCCTTGGTCTTCTTAATAACAACTACATGCATATTCCTATGACTTTGGAAGGGCATTCAATAGCTTTTTATTTATCTCGGACTTGGTCACGAAGATCCCAGATATGTTCATCTCAATAGTGAGAGTTGTGAATCTTTGTAGTTGTGCCTCCAGGGTTTCTCCAGGAATGTAGTTAAACATGTTGAATTTCTGTCGCAACATATCATGGCGGCTTTCCTTCACGTCTTCATTTCCTTCATACACCTCAATCAAGGCTTCCCACAAAGCTTTAGCTGAAGTATACTCTTTGAAACCTTGAGCTATATCCAGAGATAAAGCCATGGTCAGAGTGGCCAAAGCCCTTTCCTGTTCTTCAACTATCTCAAAATCTTCATCTATATAGTTCTCAACTACTTTGTCAACCAGTTGTCCTGCAACAGTGGTGGTAATTCGGACAGGACCCTTGATGATGCTTCTCCAAACTTTGAAGTCTTTCATTTTAATATACTTCTCAATCCGGTATTTCCATTCAGGAAAACCATCTGCAGACAGCAGTCTTGGGATACGTGTGGTTGTGCCCATGACAAAATCTAGTTCATGATGATGTGTTTGAATTTGAGAATCTATTGATTATTAAATTTTAAATCAAAAACTAAAACAAGAAGAATGTCAAAAATGCGTTTCTAGTCAGATAGTTTACGGCCGTAAACTGAGTTTACGGTCGGATTTCTGGTCCAAGAGTTTACGTTCAATAAAGATGCACTGATTACTGTCTTTGAAGATGAGTTTTCGGTTATTGAAGATGCTTTGTTTATGGTCCAAGAACAAATTTTATGGTCTTTGAAGATTCTTGAGTTTACGGCTGTAAACTGAGTTTACGGCCGTAATCACTTGGCAGTAAACTCCCAGAAGTTCATGAAAACACGAATTTAGAGCAGATTTGATCCCTTTTAGCAATGAAAGTACCAAACCCAATCTTGAAATATGATGAATATTAGTTTAAACAGTCTGAAAACTCGATTGAATGATGCTTTGACACTGGTTTTGCTCTGATACCAATTGTAAGGTCCCAAAAACGGATCTTACCAATGATCAAACAATCAAACAATCAAAGAGAACACGAATTCGAGTAGAAGTAGAATAGAAACAAGCTTGCACACGCTTTATAACTGAAAAACGTCAGGTACAACTTGTTTGCAGTGACCGTGAACTCTCTGGGATCAACAATTGAGAATGACCTACACAACCTCTATTTATAGGGAACTTGGGCCGGAAACAGGCTTTACGGTTGTAAAGGGGTTTACGGCCGTAAACACACTAGAAAGCCGTAAACACCAAAATAACCTACTATTACATCATAAAGACTCAAAAGAACTATTACAATTGAAAGCCTAGACCAAAACACCAATTGGACCCTACACTTCCTGTGTTCTTATTATTGGCCTTTGCACAGTTTCTTTTAAAGTGACCAGTTTCTCCACACCAATAACATGCTTGACTTACACCAGCATTGGTAGGTTGATTGGTTTGTTATGTTGGCGTCCTGTAATATCGAGAGGTGTGCCCCTTCCTATTGCAGTTAGTACAATGCATCTCTCGATAGGCACCGTTGTGATGAAAATTGCATTTATCACATTTCGGGAGATTACCCACACATGGCTACGTAGGTGCTGGTATGCAGGAGTGGTAGCGGTATGAACTGCCACAATTTGTTGCTTCTTTGCGGATTCCTGATTTTGTTACCCTTTCCTCTTGTTTCCAGAATTTCTCTTGTGATCATTCCTCTTTTTTTTATTAGTGTCAGGAGTAATGACACCCTTTTGCACCCCATGGTCAATAAACTTTTGGGCAAGACGCTTGGTGTTGTCAAACGTTAATGGGTTTGCTTCAATCACATTCCCTTGAATCAAGGGAGATAATCCCCAAATGAACCGTTCTACCTTCTTACTTTCAGAAGTGATCATCCTTGGACACATAATTCTCAGGTCGCTAAATCTGGCAGTGTAAGCTTCAATAACGGAGCCCTTCAAGGTGAGATTCCATAACTCTTGTTCGAGTTTCTGTACCTCACCCCTAGGGCAGTACTCATCAAGCATCATGGTTTTGAGGTCGTCCCAAATCATTGAGTTCGTCAATAGGAGTGTTAGAGCCTTGATGTGGCCATTCCACCAGCAAAGGGCTCTATCAGCAAAAGTACAGGATGTAAATTTATCTTTGCTTTCCTCCGGGCAGCCACATATCTCAGAGACTGACTCTGTCTTCTCAAACCATCGAGTTAGAGTTATAACACCTCCATTTCCATTGAACGGAATTGGCTTTCCTTTTGTGAAGTCCTTATATGTGCATGCTCGTTGAAGCCCTTAATTAACCCCATGGTTTGAACTGCCCGTTCCATTTCCACTTCCGCCTCCATTTGTACTATTGTTGTTGATAGATGCCAGAGCAGCAGTGACTGCGGCTGAAACTGCTGCCTGGAATATGGTTGAATCCATTTTTGTTGGAGGCGGCGGTGGTGGTGTTGTCTCGTTGATCTTTCGTCGGTTGTATCTTTGGGGCGGCATTCTACTGCCAAATGTGGAATTTGATAAATTTTTTATAAGGGTTATGATGTGGATACTATTGTAATGAAACATCGCGTTTAGATATGTCAGGTCTAGTGATTTTCGAGCATTATTTTTACATACAGTTGAATCTTGTCTTACAAAATAGAAATGAATAGATATGATGTAGTAGATAACTACATCCATAAATAAAACACACGTTTGTTTCATTAATGATAAAGTAGTGGTACATAACTTTTAGGAAAATTGACCTTTATATGGTCTACAATACATAACAATCTAGCACCATAACGACCCTCCGAATAGTGTAATCACTTAGACATAGGTTCGGTCCTACATACAAAATAAAAGAAAGGCATAGCACTAACACATACCCAAACATCTAGTCTATCATAGCTGGTGAGTAGGATAGATCCTACTCACGTCGAATAGTCCCCTACAGTGCCTGGGATGAAGTAGAAGCACCCTGCAGCTCGGCTAGTCGGCGCTCGGCTACCAGTACTCTCTCCTTAAGAGCAGTATGTCTCTCCTGATATTCCCTTACTTCCGCTCGTGTGGTAGTAAGGTCTTCGACGAGTCGGTCCATAGGGTAGTAATCCCTCTCGAGGTCTCGATTGTGTGCAGTTGTAACCTTGATTGCAGCCCTCATCTCCATGACTCGGTGGGTTGTCGTCTGAGCCTGGTCTCTGATTTCTGAAATCCTCCAGACCATGACGGGAAGGGCTCGGTCTGCGGGCCCTCCATGACAAAGGTCATAAAGTCCTAGCTCCATCCCAAAAGGTGGGAGTTGCCCTTAATGCCGGCTCCATCTCTCAAGATCATAGGCCCAGGGGGCGTAGGTCCATTATAGCCCCATGGCTGTGCTGCAACCCTAGACATGTAGGGAGGATCGATGACTTTAGACTCCGCGTCCGACTTATCATCCTCGTCTTCCTCCTCATTTTCTTCCTCTACTACCTCTTCGACTTCTTCCTCCGACTCATCCTCCAAGATTTCCTCAGGATCCTCCATGATCCATCCTGCATTCCCCTGGTCGGGGAAGTAAGGATCTCCAGGGTGGTGAAAACCTGCCATGTCATCTGTATGAGAATATAAGCACAACAGGACATGTTAAAGATTCGTAAAATATTAAAATACTCCTATAGTATTTTATGTCTTTATGTTTTGTCCTTAGATCCTTCTACTTTAAAGTTGGTAAGTTTTAGATTTGTTGTCCACCTCGACCACTCCTAGACACATGTTGGTCATATCTCGAATAAATATAGTTGATCAGGCTATATTTACCCTAGATATGATTACATAACTGCCTAAGTTAATCGTGATGTCCAGCTCTTCTAAATACTTCTTATTATAACATTATTTTTCTAATATGCATGTATGTATGTACACTTTTTATAAAATACTTATATTTTTAAAGTATACTTTTTGTCAGAGTGTTTAACTCCCATTGTATTTATGGTTGTATATCATGTATGGTTAGATATACTAGTCCACTATAAACAATACCCTGATACCAATCTGTCACACCCCGAGCCAGGACGGCAGAAATATCCATAGGGCGGATGACGTCATTGTATAGTATCATAACAATTGACTATAAATGGAACATAGCAAACCACACAACATACATTAAGAGATACAAACTTAGATTGTTTACATAGTGTATTTGTTCAAAGTTTACACAACATTAACTAAAAAGTAACAATTCCAAAGTGCAACAAAAATCCAGTTCCCGATGACTTAAGTACCTGCTTACTGGTTCCCTGAGAATACAAGTCATTTTGAAAATCATCAACAATAAATTTTGGTGACTTCATAAGCATTTTTGCATGAAAATCGGTTTGTATCTGTTTTGTTTGAAAAGTATTGCATGTTTCCAGAAAATCCGATATTTTCTATAATAGTGAATTGTATGTCTTATACCAAAGACAGAAAATGTATGTATGGATGTTTCTTGGTATGTTCCCAGAAAATCCAATATTTTCTGATGTATGAAAACCTGTAGTCTTAAACCCTAAGACCGGAATAGTGATACTGAAAAATAGTATGTAGTTTTATAATTTATAAAACCAGCAGAGTGTGAGCTTCCCGTAGGCCTAGATAGTATTGTTAATCCCTATGTGAGTTACTATAACCATGCTAGATACGACTATATGTTTGTTGCGACGTTCTTCAGGCATACGAAATAGGTAAGATATTTGTCACCCTAGACGGGCACGTCTAGCTATACCGAACAACTCAGGTGTGGGGGTGTCAAACCCCGTATAGATCTATACACAATTGTCTCGCTCTCCCTTAGGTAGGTACGATGAAGATAGTGTCTCACTAGAGCATTAACAGATTTACACGAACTTCAACTCCCTTTTATTATATAATGAAATGACTTCACTAGTGTAAATTCATGACATGTGTTTTGTGAGGCGTGTTTTACAGGTTACATGATATGTAGTTTATGACACGCGTTTTAACAGTTTCATGATACATGTTTTATGACGTTTGTTCGGTGACACGCAAATTATTCTGTCAACAGTTTGTCTTGTAATCTCTTTTGCGCAAACTAGTTATAAAACTTTATATAAGTAGTTAATAATAGTTATGTCTAGTAGTAAACATAACATTGTTTTCTTGGGGTTTTAAACCATCCAAAAATAGTGATGACAAATCTACGACTATTTTACTAATAAAATTATTTGTAAAAGAAAAATATTAAATTTGTAGTTTTGTTTAACACCTTTTTACCGGTTTGTAAATTTGTAACACAAAATATTTTTATTTTGGGTCAACTCTAGTCAATCACAATTTTTGTGTGAAAAAATGATAACAAACACATGTGTCAAAATTTTTATGTAGTTAACAAGTCATATTAACCTTTTATACAAGAATATGTTCCATGTTCATTACATAGTCATAGTGCATGAATTTGTCCAATGGACAAACACATTTTAACTTATAACAAGTTTATGAAACACAATTTTTAAGTGTGTAAGCATGAAGTTTTCTTCATCAAATGCACAAATCATTCCATACACAAGTTGGTGCATGCAAATATCCAATGGGTAAACGAAACTCGACTTGTATCCCCCCCCCCCCCCCCCCCCCCCCCGGCGAAAAACATGAAAAACACAAAAAAAAACATGGGGCTATGAAGCTCACCTTGGTATTTCGTGAGTTGTAGGAAGGAAAAGAGGAGAAATGTCGAGCCTATACTTGTACACACTTGAAGAGCTTCTCGAAAATCAAGTGTTTCCAAAGAACTACACATGAAAAAGTGTGTGTAAACATGGAGTTCTTAACTTAAAGATGTGTAAAACACTAGAGGTTTCCAAGAAACTTACCAAAAATTCCTAGGACCACGTGAAGAAGTATCACTCCTTGAAGATGGCTCACAAATTTTTTGGTGCAGCTAGATGAGAGGAATTCATGAGAGTAAAGTGAGTGAAGAATTGTTTGGTGTGTGTATGTGTGTGTATCTTCGGCCACAAATTATTAAGGAGGGAATAGATTGGCCTTGTCTTGATACATGATGGGTACTAAGGTGTCTCACATGGGAGTTTGATGGTTAAACACTTGCCATGCATGGTTATTTGCTAGACAAAAGGATGAAAAGTCATGAGGTGTCAACATTAATTCTTTTTCCTTTTTTTTTTGTCTAAATCCCCAACCGAAACTTCACAAGGTTTTCAACCCTAGTGGGATACCCAAGGGGGTTTTCGTTCTTAATGGCCCATTAAGGTAGGGTTATTGGTTTTTCGAGTGGTTATGGGAGTTTTGGCTTAATTTGACCAAATGAAGGAGTTTTTGGCCAAAGGAAGGCCCAAGAAGGGAGTTTTCGGCCTACGGTATACGGCCCGAGAATTCTTAAGTAAAGGCCCAAAATTGATTTTTGTTTAGCTATTGGATTAACTTGGGCTTATAAGAGGCTATGACAAGTTGATTCTTAGTGTATGCACATATGTATTCATATAACCTTGTTGTTTTGAATTTAAATAGCTTAATGAAATAAGGTTACATAGAGGAATTATTTGTACATGAATACAATCTTAACCCTAATTTTGCTAGTTATGACACTGTCCCCTCTGCATGATCGGAAGATCCGACCTGGGACACAGCATATGCATCTTTCTATCTCTATTCCTCTATCTATGTTAGTCATATGTTTCCCCTCTACGTGATTGGAAGAGATCCGACCTGTGATACAACATATGCATTTTTATATCTATCTTCTCTCTCAAATAATTGAGCACTCACCTAAAGCAAAGAGATCTTTGGAATTCCTTGATTGCTAGGGTATGTCGTGAAATGGGGAACACATTCTAGTGCACTTAAAATTGAATTAACCAAAGGCTGATTGTAGATCTCGTTGTTGAATTTAAGTGGACAATAATATCCTTGATCGTCGTCAGCAAAATGATCTATTTAGGGATATTATTTAGTAATATAATCACAATGTCTTGTCATTTATAATTTGTCCAACTTGTCACTGTCCTTTGTGTTTAAGTGGACCACAATATTGGTGATTGACCAGAGCTAAACATGTAGGTGTGTGCTGATAAACGATATTAAATTGTTTGACAACTTTGATCCCAAAAAGTTTTAAATTTAGTTATTATTCTTGTTTTTGTTAAATTTATTCATATGTTTCCTCTATGCACAAATTAAGGGGGAGAATTAAAAAAATCAAACAAAAATCATAAAATTTAAAAAAAAATCCAAAAATATGTTTAATTCTGTTTTTTTTCTTTTTCAGAAAAATCAAAAATCCAAAAGTATTTTATTTTGAGTGTATTTTTAATTTTAATTTTATTTATTAGTTATTTTTATTATGTGCTAAGTTTATTTTTACTTTTATTTTTTATCTCTAAGTTTCGTTTGTCTTATAAAGTGAATTAAAAAAAGAAGAAGAGGCTCATGGAGATTGTATTGGAATTTTCTGAGCAAGGAGAAGAAACTTGGAAACGAGTTGATGGTCATTACACTTTACTCTATTTTCACAAGGAATTGAAGGATTGAAACTGTACAAATTTGTCAGTTAGGCAATATCTTTCAAAGAACTGTCATATTTAAGGAATTAAAAGTCTCAAACTGTACAGATATCATGGAACCAGGGCGATGCACCTCGTAAGCCACAATTATCGTTGAATGTCTCGCCAAGGTCCAAGTTAACTTGTTTAACTTGAAAAAATGTATTGAGATATTTGATCTAGGATATACAGGGGATAACATCAAAAAGGCCATGAGTAGTTCTCTGATACTCGACAAATCGCAGTACATTCCTCTGTGTTCACACAGATACTGCAAGTAGTCACCTTCTGAGCCAAGGCTGTGTCCTTGAATAACTGTGGTGAGCAGGGTCTTTATGACTCTGTGGTCCATAGGGACTTTTTAGTCATGGTTACTTTTCAAGGCGCAACGGTGATCATTAAAGAATTCTCATTCGAAGGAACTGGAAGTGAAGATTATTTTTCAACATTTAATCTTTCAACCCCAGAAGCAAGGTGAAGTTGTGCTTGAAGTTATGTGACATATTGAACATATTGAATTGAAGCCTCCTCAATCAATTTGCTGCTATCTATGAACTTGCTAAAGTGATCCAGACGATTCGGTATCTCTGTTATTATCTCTGAAGTATTTCATAGCTGAAAGTGCTAATTTTCAAAGAACCTTTACAAGAAGATTCTACATCCAATGTGTGTTCAAAGTCAAATTCTTAGAAGGAAGTCCAACTATTAAAGATGAAGTTATTCATGAAGAAAATATGTATGTTCATCTTGAATTTGTGAAGAATTCGAAGATAAAAGTTGAAGCAAAGAACAAAGAGAAGATTGTTAGGACATAACAAAAGAAAGCTACAAACCAAGGAGGAGATTATTAGGACATAAGAAAAGAAAGCTACAAACCCAGGGGGAGATTGTTAGGACATAAGAAAACAAAGCTATAAACCAAGGGGGAGATTGTTAGGTCATAAATTATGGTTTATACATTTCTTTTCATAAGATATTAGAGTTCTTGGTCTAGGACCGAAAACAACATGTTTTGGTGTTGTTTGGACCAAAATCACATGTGATTTTGGTTAGGCTTAATATTGTTTTGTTTAGGTTTTGGGCTTAGGCTTTGTTATTAGGTCTAGATATAAATAGTGTTATTTAGGCCTTGTAAAGAGGGTGAGACGTTGTTGGGGGCTTCCATAAGCTTAGAATGAGATTTGGAGAGAAATAAGAGAGAACCAAGTGTAATTAGGAATCTTATGTACCCGACTATTCAATAATAGTGTGCATTGAAGATTAACCATTGTGTTCTTATTCTATATTTCATCTTGTCTAATTCACTTGATTGGGATTCTGCACCATCAAGTGAATTTGATTGATACATCGTAGCATTTTGGGTTTTACAGATCCAGTTGTTTCCGTAATAATTGATGGGTTTTGAGCATTCTAACACTCCTATGGTGTACATGAAACCCTACAAACCTTAGATCTATATTTTCTCTAGTATACATGTAAATATTAAATATTCCAAGGTTTCATCCTAACTAGCATATTATGAAGCACCTTTACTACAAAGTTCTAGTTAGATGACATACCTTTTCATGTAGCTTGATGTCTTCAAACTTTAAGAGCTTAGCCCCAATAGTGTGGAAGCCTCAAGTGGAATCACAAATTACCAAAACACCTTGGAAGAACTTGAGAGAATATGTATGCACACTAAAATCGGCCCACTCTTATGTCCTCACATACTAGTACCATTTCTTGTGCTAACCTAAATGAACTTGGCCCAATCCATATATATATATATATATATATATATATATATATATATATATATATATATATATATATATATATATATATATATATATATATATAAGAGTCCATATTTAATTAGTTCCTTTTGATCACTTAATTAATTCTAAATTAATTCTTGATCAATACTAATTAAATAATATGATTCCATATTAATATATTAGAACTTATAATATATTAATATAAATCATAAATATACTATTCTCAAAAGAGTATCCCTATAAATTGTGCTGGTGAAGTGCAACCCAAATGGACCATGTCGTGTTGGGTCAAGTACATACCAAATATAGTTATGGACTTAGACATTAATCCAACAGTCTCCCACTTGGATAAGTCTAAAAACTATTATTGAGTATGCTTTCAAAACCTAACTGGCAATCGTAGCTCTTAAAGCCGTTGTCGAACTCTGACCTTTGTCAATGACTTGTCCATTAGATAAAGGATCATATATTCCTCCATTCTAGGTATCATATGGACTGATACATGGATTATCAATCATTCTCTCTATCCATTTGTTGTTTCCCGATTTCTGATTTATGACGACTGACTGATTGAACTAATCAAATCAGTCCTGGCTTGGCCAAGCACTCACATGTGTCATCATTAAATCATCAAGGGCCCCATAGACATCGCTTTTATCCTGAAGGTAAAAGGAATGGATAAACTTCGACTCATATGGCTTGTTCTACTACTTGTTGAATCATACACAAAGACATGTTTTATAACATCGAGTTACCGAATGCGTTTTCATGAAATCAATGTACAACCAACTCATAGTAACAAGTCATATCTCTAGGTTTGAAGAATATAAGATATTATCATCTCATGATCACTCGTGATAAAATCCATGAAGTGATTCAAATGAGTACGAGCTAAATCCAATACTCAGAACTTATGAGCACTCATGAGTTTTGTAGCACAACTTTGTCCACCAACTTGGACCTCTACAAGAAAACCATGAAAGTCTTGATTCATATCTACTTCCAACATATGACCGACTGTGGATGGTTTGAATAACTTAGTCATTCCAGAAGAATAACCTAGTTATTATGGAAGTCAAAACATGCAAAGTGAAACACAAGAATAAATGAATCAAATATGGTATCACACCCTATGAATATAAATAGACCAGTTTTATTTATCACCATGCAGATTACTCATTATTCATTGTTTCGGTTTTATCAACTTTATACTTGAATTAAAAACATGAGTTGTCCCATGCTCCAAGCATGTACACTATGTTTTTGTAAACAATATCTTTGCCATACACCAAGTATGCACTCTATGTTTATCTATGATCCTTACCTTGTGAACTAGATCGATTGATCATAATTTCAATGATTCCCTTTTCACACTTCCAAATCCTTGTCGTAAATGTAAGAATTCCTAACATTTATCAAAATCTGTTTAGATTTTAAACTTATATGCATTGTTCATCTTGTAATCGTTATGCACAAAGCCACAAAGACTTGGCAAAAATCATTACAGAGTATTCCAATGGAGAGCAATTCCATGGAAACGATGTCTCAAATTCAAAGCGCATTGCTTTGAACATGCTTCTTGCATTAAGTTTCTTTAACCTTACACAGATTGCTTCCACCTATGAAGACAACTCTATATTCTGATTTTTACTACCACTTCTGAACAAAAGTTGCCTCTTTTCAGACTCTGTCAATATGGTCCTTCCAATATTAACAGTATACTTCCAACTGTCCTTGAGCAACCAATCTTTGGTAAACCTTAGATTGTCCTCGACAATTGCTTAATCACTTTAGTCATATCTGATTGTAGACATTTTTCTCCTTAATGCCCCAAGGCATTTGGAAAATTCAGAACGGATAAATATTATAGCACATGTAATCGATCTTGTACCCAAAGTAAATGGGACACGATTCATGATGTTTCACATAAAGACATGGTTCTAGACCAGTCTTTTGCCATAATAATTTTTGTTTGCCATATTCTCAAAATTTGACTATGAAAAGGGATGTCGTAATCATAATCGAATTTTGAGAATGCAATATATAGAATTTTCTTAAGTTGAACCAATCCAACATGAAATTCATATATATATTCTTGACTAAAGGTGATTAAAATCTCAATATAAGCTCTTTAGAATGATTATAAACTCAATCTAAGCTTTTTAGAATTGAAATGAAGTATAATTTCCTCTCCCTTAATTATAGCAAAAAAAACTTTTTCAACCCCTGCAACCTCACGAATTGAAACTTTTGTTTTCTATAATTAACATTGCAAACTTGCAATACTTATCATAATTATCATGCTCCCACTAACATGATGATTATTAGCATAACACTTATGCTCCCACTAGCTTTGACAAGTATCCAGAAATCAGCTGGACCTCTAGAAGTCAATACTTTATTGACATTCTTACCAAAGTTCAGATTTCTGATACTAGATTGCTTTGATAAGACTTTATCAAAATCATACACCTTATCTTAGATAGATCATTGGTGTGTCAAAACAATTTCAGAACTATGAAAAGGGATGACATAATCATAGTCTCAATTGTTTAAACCTTTGTCATTTCTCATAAGTCCATGTTAGTGTGTCGGTTAACCACGCACACTCCACTAACGACTTTAAGAACTCCAAATATCACAATTGCTATCTACTTAAAATCTACTTAGTGAAAGAATTTCCTCACCATCATTTTCATGAATCAGAGAGAAACCTTATGACACTTAGATTTTATGGTGTATGTGTTCTTATCCATATGAATTTGTCAAACCATAATCACAAGACTAGGTTAGTGATAAATCCTAACTCATATGGATTGAACTTGTGCAATCTTAACTTCTTGCCACCTAGCAGCACAAGGGCCTACCATTGCTTCCAAGTAGTTATGCAAACAATTGAGAACATGTAGAACTCAAATATATATAGCCAACTTAACTGGAATGGGAACAAAAATGTCAACACGAGAGGTTATAAACCTCTAGTTGTGTGCTGGCGATGAAATACAAGTTTTTATTCTTTATTAGTTCTTGAAACCATTTCAGGATCTTTTAGACTCCCACTATCTTCTTGAACAATGAGACTTTCTTGTCAAATATTCAAGAGATAGTTTGGATTCTAATCAAGATAAACACTTCACACAATTGGCCTTAGTTGGTCTTTGTTTTATCCAAAACATCACAACTTACAAATTTCAAATGTACAAGAATAGAAAACTTTTACTCTTACATTTGACAAGTGTTTTAAACCTTCTTTAATACATCTCACTCAAGTTACAATCTTAGAGTATAACTCTAAGAATTGTTTTTGGAACGAAGTATGAATCATCTTCTTGATTTAACCACTTTAACAATTCATAACTCCTCTTCTTAACTATTAGAATGCACTTAGAGGATGAATTGTGATAAGGTCTTAAAATCATTAAGATGCTCTTAAAACATGATACTAAAGTACTCTCCCATCTTTTTATATTTGAAAAACTTTTATCCTTCTGCCTAATTTGATTCTTCTTATTCGTTTTGTCATACATTGAAACTTTTCCAATGTTTCAGAATTATACTTAAGCTTGTAAGTATAATCATATTTACTAAACCTTAGTAAATGATGGCAAATAGCCTTATCCATCTTTTTTGGTGAACTTTGGCTAGTGCACAAGAATGTGTACTTGATCCCATAGTCCTTCTCTTGAGACACATATACATGTGAACACGAAACTAGTCTTAATTTTCCAAAGTTGAAAATTCTCATACATCACACTAAACAACTTGTATGATTCCAAGTTTCGGTCCAATTGAAACTTAGGTGATGAGAATCTTTCCTTATTTGGTAAATTTAGACACTATCATAAATGAAAGAATCAAATTCATTTTTCCAATGTTGCTAGAAACATACAAACATCAAGTTTTCATAAATGCCATTGTAAGGAGATATAAAATAATGTAAAACAAATTTTTATCTATTTATCAAAATGCAGAAAAACTTTTTCCTTACAATGTAACTTTAAATGAAAACTATGCTATTACATGTTTCCTAGTAATCTATCATAACTCCTAAGCAGTAGCTCAAGAATTTAATCTTCAACCAAGCGAAAAAAATCCATCTTCGCGATCAAATTCAGCATACTCTTTCTTTAAGTTTCCTTCCCTTTGCTTGATCCTGCTAAATATCAAAATGCAACCGAGTCACATTTTGTATTAAGAATCATCAACTGGGAACTTAACAGAGTTAGATAGTGGACTTACCTGAAGCATAGTCAAACTTTTGATTCTTCTTTCTTTCAGGTAGCTTGGGCAGCTGCGCTTCCAATGCCCTTTTTCTTCACACTGAGAACATGTAGACCCTTTAGGAATGGTACAAAAGCTATTCCAGACTTAGACTTTCTATTTACCTTCCGGTCAACCGGGTTGACCAAGGTCGATCCCTTTTCCATTGGGAAGAGAAAGTTTTTCTGAACTTCCAATGTCACCATTGTACATGTCCATGGAAGTGTGAGAAATATACTTTCCATCCATATTTGCTTGACTATTGCACCAAATCATTTCTTATTCAGCAGCAATAAGCAAATAAGAAAGATCCATTAGGGTCATGTCGTGATCTGTCAAATAGTAGTCTTTCTATATGACTCAGGAAGTGACTGAAAGACCCAGTCAATAGTCAACTTCCATGGGACAACAACACCCAACATTCTCAACCTATCACTGTGTGAATTTAGTCCTAAGACATGAGTGCACACAGGACTTCCAATTTTATGTTTTATTGTGAGTAAGGATTGAGTGATTTTAAACTTTTCAAGTCCTTAAACTTGTGGGTCAGGGAGAATAACCGGAAGATGAGGAGAAAGAGAAGTATGACTTCCATGAGCCAAACTCGGGAAGTCACATTAATTAGGAAAGCTTGATTTGGGAAGATTATTGTTGTCTAAACCAGACATCAACAATGGGAGAAATTCAAGTAAAGTTGATTTAAGTCCTTAATATAACACCCAATATGAAATATTAAGGCTAGGACCCAACAAACTATTTATAACTTGGAAGAGGGATGCCGTAATCCAAGCTATAAAATATTTGAAGGTAGGTGAATGATGATTCAACAATTTCCACCAAGATAAATGAAATGTATTATTAGGTTTTAATTGGTTTTGAAACTCCTAGTTCTCTTGATACTCATTGAACTTTTCAATGGCATGTTTCAATCTCGAGTGTTCCCTTCAGGTTTTGTGACTGGGATGCTGAGGATCATAAAACAAGGTGTGAAGTAACCATGCAAATATACTTGGTACTCTTAATATTTACCCCTCAATCGATGTGCCGGTTAACCACACACGCTCCACCGATACTATGAAAAATATTAAGTTACCATTTTCCTACCTTGTTAAATCCGGGTTAGTGTGTCAGTTAACCACACACGCTCCACTAATGGCTTAAACAAAGTGCAAAGTGTAATTTCATGGATTAGCACCTTATTCACATTTTCCTAAGTAACTAAGATTGGGAATTTATAAATGTTTAGTTACTTAGTATTTATCATTAATACTTTTAATGAAGGGAGAATTATAGTCTTTGTCTTACCCGTTCGGCTAAACCCTCCACCGGTCAAGGAAGTGGTAGGTGAGAGTGGACACCCATTAAACTGCCATTTTATAGGCAGTAACCTTATACCCCCTTATAGACTGGCTTCGTGAATGAGGCCTACTAATGGTAAGACAAATTTTGTTCTTATACATATATAAATATTATTAAACTTATACTATTATAAAGTATAAGGGTTGAATTTTAACTTTTAAAATACTAGGGATTGGAACTAAAGTTTTAATTATGACGTTACATGCTCCAAAACTTGAGGGCAAGTTTTGTAAACTTTCAAAACTTTTCATTTCTCATAACTTATGAGTTAATGGATTATTAAAATGAGTGACTTTTCATCTTATGTAACCATTGTGTTCTTTTAATGGATTTAATGACTTGTGACTTTTGGTTATTCATAACTTGCGGACAAGTTATGGACTCCCTTAAAACACATAATGATCAAGAATTAAACTACCAAGAAGGTTACAAATAATTCCTATGATTATCTAAGATCATAAGTTCAAGAACATGCATATCTTTTTAATAATTTCAAGAATCATAAAGTTACCCATATAAAACTTGAAATTTTGATAACAACTCTGAAATTGGTTTACCATAATCATTACCACATCAAAAAATAGTTTTTATAAGTCCAAAACATTTTAAGATAATGATTCTAGACCAATTCCAGCACCAAAAGTCGAAGATATGCTGTCAGGGGGTCCAACTCGCCGAGTGCATGAACCAACTCGACGAGTTGGTTGCATTATTCCTTGGACTCGTCGAGTCCATGAGTGAACTCAGCGAGTCCACTGTCCAGACAGCAAGATAACTTCGAATTTTCAGCAATTGCATCAAGTATATAAGAAAACAAGCCTAGGCTCTGATACCACTGATAGGTTTTGAGCACTCTAACACTCCTATGGTGTACATGCAACCCTATAAACCTTGGATCTATGTTTTCTCTATTATACATGCAAATATTAAATATTCCAAGGTTTCATCCTAACTAGCATATTATGAAGCACCTATACTACAAAGTTCTAGTTAGATGACATACCTTTTGATGTAGCTTCATGTCTTCAAACTTTAAGAGCTTAGCCCCAATAGTCTGGAAGCCTCAAGTGGAATCACAAATCACCAAAACACCCTGGAAGAACTTGAGAGAATATGTATCCACACTATAATCGGCCCACTCTTATGTCCTCATACACTAGTGTCATTTCTTGTGCCAAAGGCCTCTTTATATAGTATGGAGGATTAGGGTTACATCCATGTAAACCCTAATACCCATGACCTTTCATTTCATAAGATCCATGGGTTAACACTCCATGGACTATCCATGATAGCTTAGCCCAACCTAAATGAACTTGGCCCATTCCATATACATATATATATATATATATATATATATATATATATATATATATATATATATATACATATATATATATATATATATATATATATATATATATATATGTATATCTTTACTAACTTATAAAAGAAATCCTACTACTTCTATAAATAGATCCAACAAAATAATATTATTTTTTTAAGACGTTCAACTCTTTAACCGTAAAGTACAACTAATCATGAATAAAATAATATTAAATTTTAATCTGATTACCTTTGAAATCTTATCTCTTCCAAAAATTTGACCCGATCTCTTATCCAATTAAAATAAAACAAATAATCCATTATATAGGCCCTTTTATTTGTAATTTTTTTAAGCTTTATTTATTATTTATGCCCTCTAATCGAAATTGACCAGTCAGTTGTAAAATCAAATACTTTGTTTAATATTAAGAAAAAATATCTATATATGATTTATGACTAATAGAAAATTAGTATTCCATTTGTTATTCATGTTCTATGAAATATGGTTGTATTAATTTTATTATTTTTTGGTTTAAAACTTTAGATAGTAAAGTGGATAATAGGTTATATCCGTTTAGACTTATCTGTATCAAGCAAACGGGGTTGTTAAGATTAACTTTGATTCTCCCTTTTATTGACTTTATCAATACCAATAAAGGTATAAACAAGTCACTTCATATGGATGTGTCCTGATTTCTAAAATGAAGGACTATAAACATACACTACACACCAAAATATTTATTTTCTTTTGTATTGCGAAGGTTACATTTATTTGTTGACGTAAAACCGATCGATAACAATATGCATATGTTTTGTGTTACTTGAAATCTAACATGTTTCCGTATAGAACTTATTGCCGAATGAGAAACTATTTTTCGCCGCCGCTTTGCGCGGGTCTACGGCTAGTGTGTGTGTGTGTGTGTGTATATATATATATATATATATATATATAAGTGTCCATATTTAATTAGTTCCTTTTGATCACTTAATTAATTCTTGATCAATACTAATTAAATAATATGATTCCATATTAATATATTAATATAAATCATAAATATACTATTCTGAAAAGACTATCCATATAAATTGTGTCGGTGAAGTGCAACCAAATGGACCATGTCGGGTCGGGTCAAGTACATACCAAATATAGTTATGGACTTAGACATTGGTCCAAAAATAATTTCATCAACAACATAGTTGTTAGGAAGATTGTGGCTCGAAATATCAACGACAGTGTTTGGAACGCTAGAGTGGGATTCCGGGGTCCGATTCAGGTCAAGGTTTGTCAGAGGTGGAAGAGGTGTGGAATCGGAACACTTGACAACTATGGACTGAAACTTAGGAGTCAGTGATGTGAATTGGTCTGAAGTCTCAGGAAGGGGTGACAAAGGCGAGATAGGGGTGTCTGAATGTTTGCGGTTCGGAATGTGTCCCATAAAAGTTAGGTTTTGCAACTCCTTCAAGGGACGAGCAATAGGTTTCGGAAACTCGCTTTCGAGACCACGTGCTTTTGACCAGGGATGACGAAAATTATGAGTCATCTGTTCATTTGCTTCAAGAATGTCAATGGAATTACGAAAATTATAAATGAATTCACATTTCTCTTTAAGAATGATACATTCACCTTTCGACATTACAAGCTCACGTTCTAAAGACTCTATTTTAATTTTTTATCCTCCAAACGTAACCTAAGACGACTCAGTTCACTGTCCATCTTCTCAGTGGCTTCTATAGCAGACTCATAGGCTTTATAGATTTTACCTGTTGAACAATGCTTCTGCCTGGTGGATCGTTGGTAGACATGTAGTAGTAGTTTGGTTCAACACCTGCATCATCTCCCTCTAACCTAGATAACCAGTAGCCTTCATCACATTTAATTGTCTGTCTAGCCTTAAAAAACATATTTTTGCCAGTACTCACATCATCATCATCTCCAGAAGACAAATATCCTTCTACATCTCTTGATACAATGGTAACAAATGCCTTTTCACTTTCTACCATCACTTGAGCACGACGTGCATAGTAATCAAAGTCCTTAATCTTGGGTTTATGTGTGACTTCAGCAAACCAGTCTTTGGCAAAATGTTTTTCATGACAACATTTGTGACAAACAATCATGGGTTTGTCTGACTTCGGAGTCTGTGAAGATTCTGAGGTGTGATTTTGTGTAGAAATGTTAGGATTATAAGCTGGTGGGTTTTCCGAAGGTTTGTTGAATGGTTAGGGATTCCTTTGGTGAGGAGAATGGAAACAGTTCTAATATGGCTTCTTAAAAGGACGCTTGTATTTCATGGAAAGCAAAGCAAACTCCTATTGGAAGCGGAGTTCGGAGTCTATTTCTTCAGGGTCGAGGTCACCATTTATTTGATAGTTGGTGTTGGTAGGAGTAGGTAAAACTTGTGGTGAGGGTTGAAAAGATAGGATATATGGGACAGGGGTCTGAGACGGATAGGTTTGGAATCTGAGGATCATAAGAACTGACAAGAACTAGAGGACCTCATGTAAGTTCTCGTAGGGTTTGTGCAACATTTGATTCATGACCTTGAAGCTCATAGAACAGTTGGTAGAGCTTCAGATTTTTTAGAGATCCATTACTCTAAAGACACGTTTTCACATTCCCCCATCCCTTTCTGAGGCGGTTAATGAACTTTAGGTTGTATTCCAGTGGAGTTTGAACTATCTCATGAGTTGTCATGTTGATAACGACGATTTGGTATCTATTTGAAGCCGAGGCACCAGATTCACCAGCAGTTGTAGTGAAAGTATCGAACTCGTTGACAACCGAGGTTAGATGCTTGTCTTTCATATTTTATGATCCCTCGAACAGGTCTTGAAATGTGTCCCAAATCTATTTAGCAGATTTGCACAACTTAATGTTCTCAAAGAGAGAAGGTTGAACACCAAACACCATTTCAGAAAAGGTAACCTGATCTGCATGCAACTTTTCGATGTCATCAGCAGTAACAGGTTCTTGACATTGTTCATCTTGTCCCATGGGAGTTGTAGCAGTATCTCTAACAGGTGTTCAAATTGGAACATGTGGACCTTCTTTAACGGATCTCCTGATAGCTTCACCTTTTTCTTTACCAATTAAAAATCTTTCCATTCTAACTTTCCATTCATCATACTCTTCAACAACTAGCAGTGGAGCACAAGAAGGGCAACCCACACTATTTGCTATTTGCATTGAATACATTTGTTGAGAATTAGAAGCAGCCATTGAAGTTAAGATATCTGAAGAAAAAGTGGTATGTAGAAGAACTTTTATCCTAAACACATAAATGATCGAAAGACCATGGTAATCTCAATACAATTATAATTTGTTCTTATGGATTCAAAGGACAACCACTCAAGCATTGATATCAATTGTGAGAACAAAGATATGATGTGCAAGGACAATGTTTGAAAAATCAAACCTTGAATTAATGCTTAAAATTAATGTCTGCTTTTAATTAGACGTATCAGTCAAGTCCTGTAATACCAGTTGAGAGTAAAGAGAGAATTCAACAAAGTACTCAAGTCATAAATGAAGAACTGTGAGAATAATCAAAGTAAATACAATAAATGAAGAAAAATCTTTTGAAAGAGTTTTATTTGAGAGAAAAGTGAAAGTGAAGTAAATGTAATTATAGTTATCTTTATAGCAACAATCTATAATATTCTTGTCATTAAAACACTCCTTATATAGGAAAGGAGGAACATTGTACAATCTAGTGAAACAAATCAAGGACTGGATAATAAACAGCTTCTGACAACTGATAATCCAAGGTTACAGAAAGACTCAGTTCTATGGAATGTCTAATCACACAAATGACAAGAATAATAAATACATAAACAAACACTTGAGCTTGGATCATTCCTTCATCTCGGAACTTGCCATACTTCAGACTGTGACTCCATCTCGTACAACAACACATTTCGGACTCAAGACTAAGTTTGGATCTTCCAAAGTTTGTGATTGCTAGAGGTTCACTTTTAGGTTCCAATATTCCTCACCATCACAATCTTCACCAAAGACCATACATCATCTTCATTCTTTCCCAATATAGCATGAAAATTAATCTTTAGGTTTCTGTATTCATTTTTCCTTTGAATTTATCAGCCACTTTGAACTGTGGAGATGTGAACAACATTATGATTGGAAAATCAAGTTGATTGAAGTCCGAATTTTCAGTCTCAAAGATCTTCTTTGGTCTTTTAAGAAATTCATCATTCTTCCCCAAAACTACAATTTCAATCATTTCATAACTCCAACGCTTTTTTGGGTCACCTTTGTTCAAACCTGGTGGATCATTCTCTCTATCAAAAATAATGTTGTTCATCTGTCTTTGTCTTTCTAACTCAGCTTCGTGTAACTTCTTCTTCTCCTCATTCGATTGTTCAATGAGAATGACTTTTCCTTTGTCTTTCGGATCAAGTGTTAAACGCATTTTGACAGGAGCATTAATCAAACCTCCTTCTCCCTCCTTAATTGAAATACCTTTCTTTGGAGCTTTTAGAACATTTTCTATTCTAATAGTTGTTGTAGTCGAAAATATCATTATAGGCTTCATGGGAACTATAGTAGGAATTTGATTTGAAATCAGTTTCTTAACAATTGATCCTTTATCTCCATCAGAATCTTTTGAGGATTCAACTCCTCTATCTCCCCCTTGCGAGACTTGCACAGCATGAGGAGCATTGTTTGGTAAACGAAGTACCAAATCTGGGATTGGATCTAACTCTGTTTTAATGTTTGACTCAATGTTTGAAATCATCTATGAAAGAGATTCTTGGGAGATGATTGATTGATTCGAAAGATCAACCTTTAAGAAAGTTTCCTTAATTCCATATAGGAATTCATCAATTTTTTCAAACACCTTTTCATCCTTCTCAGACTTAGCTTCAAACTATTTTGTGACTCGTTGTTGAATTCAACCAACCGAGTAACAGCACCAACAAGAACATCAACTTTTCCATGTAACAATTTTTAATTTCTTCCAACTTTTTGACTTCTTCTAACATTATGGATTTTATCTCAGCAAACTTGTCAACAAGAGACTCTTTCGTTTCATTGACCTTTTACATAAAAAGTTCACGACGTTCCTTAGCAACATCACGAAGCTTTTGAATTTCATAATCATAGTTATTTGAATGAAAAGCTAATCTTTCTTCTTGTTTTTGCTCAACTCCCTCAATAAAGTTTCGCAAACAAGATTGTTGTTATTTCATCAAATAATCCATGTTGACCCCAGTCACATAATTCTTTCCTTCGGTATCTGGTGTTATTTGAAGAAGAGAATTGAATTTTTAGTTGAGTATCTTGAATTGTTTACCTAACATGATCGATTCATCAAGAATATTTTATTCTTATGGGTCGAACTGAATCTCTACAAAAAAAACCATGACATCTTCATCATCATCTTCGTTTTCTTAATATGACCTTTTTAGTGGATTGAGATGAAAAGAGAGTGGTGATAGGTTCTTGCATGACACCAAAAAATGTTGGTGAGATAGTCGAAACAAGAACATAAGTAGATATTTTTTGAAATTTCAATGGAAGTTGAGAGTGTAGATTCACTATTGATTATCCATTCATCCATGTTGATATTTGTGTCTGTATTAGATAAGTTCACAATGATTCCTGAAATTTCGAACTCCTCCATAATGGACTTGGTAACCCGAAACCCCGAATGGTATGACTTTCACCATTTCATGGATAATTGGAGTTTGATGTTCACCGGAAGCGACGTTTACACCCGTATCAGATAAGTTTATAGTGACATCAGAAATCCATATATCCTCAAAATTCGACTTGACAGGGGTATCCTTTCGCGGTGAAACAAGAAAATAATATTTGATTCGAATTTCTGAGCTATCGCTATCACTTTCATTCACTGTCTCGTCATTCACATTATCAATTGGAAATTAAACTTGATCATGCTTTATTCTATATCTGTTGAGCAACATCCAAAGCTCGACGCTTCTTAGATGCTGGAGATCCAGGACATGAGATTTCACAAACAAGAACTCCCATCCTTGTAAATTGTAACTATCAAACCTTCTTTGGACCACCCTTAAAAGAAACATGTTGTGAAGATTTTACAACCTTGGGCTCAACACTTTTCACTATAGATTCCGGAGTAGCTGTTTTGAGTGGAAAATTAGAAGATTTTTTGCTTGGTTTCTTAGTTCTTTTAAGAACCCCGGTTTTCGTCGATATGGTTTTTGTAACAATCTCCTCATCCACAGCTTGTTGTTTTTTAACTAGTTTCTTGTTCTTTGGAGCCTTAGAGACTTTCGATGTTCCTTCTAACCCTTTCGATAAACCTTTGAGGGAAGAACCCCAGTTGGGTTAGAAGAATCAATAGAGGCCAAATATTGTACAAGCAGTTGTTTTTAAGATCCACAAGTTTGAGCATCAAATTCAGAATGCGAGCAACATATGTAAAAACATTAACATCATCCACAAAAACTCTTGGAGCAGCCATCGTTGGAAATTCTGCAGTATCAACGTCTGAGGGGACCAAAATATTCTCCTTAATGTAGATGTCCTTAAGAATTAATCCCCAAAATTGAGCGCTCGACACACCAAGTGCAAGCTTCGTATGAGAAATCAAACTCCCAAACTCTTCCTATAGACATGAAGTATTATCAACGTTCAAACAATAATACAATCCACCACGACTGAGTATACTTCAAGCATGGCCTTGTCAAGCGTAGAGCTTCTTCATGTCAAGCACCTTAGAATGATTCCAAACAAGAAACTCCATACACATGGAAGACTGGACTTCTTAAAGTGGATAATTGAAGTAAGGTTATGTTGATGTCCCATTTCATTAAACATATGAATCACTTGATCATTCGAAACTTCATCGAAAGTACCTGAAGTTGGTAGTCTTAGAATTTGAGCAAACTGCTTCCGAGTGAGCTTCTCTGTTTTAGAATTTGAGAGTTGGAATGTAACCACCTTGGTAGTTTTGTTGAACACTATGGTAGAATCAACAAGAGACAACCATTCCAAAGGTATTGAAAAAGAAGCAGAGAAAGCATACGATAGAATAGAGTTATTCAAGGTTTAAATACATATCTATAACTCTTCAGGGGTGGTTTCAAGATACGAAACTAGATGAAGATTTGTGTTTTTGATCTTCATCATGGGTTGCGAAACCTCTTTATCATTATTGGTTGACTGATCAATATTGCATGGAGAACCAGCTATTGAGGATAATTGAAGTAGATTTGGAGAAATTTTAGAAGCGATGAATAGTTAGGGTTCTTGATGGTTAATCAGAGAGCATAAAGAGAAAAAGGAAATCATCGTCTTCCTTTTATAACTTGCACGATTTTTTAATACAAACCCATACCAATATGAAAATCCCACGTGGAATGTTGGTTATTTAACGGGCACCATAAAAATCGCCACATAATAAAGTAATCATCACTCTTCTCCTTGATTCCTGTGAAAATTTTAAACCGACACCTCAACCAGATTTTTAACTTCCCCTAAGCAAATAAGAATTGTCAAAAGTTTTGATACCAAGAGAGACTGGACAATCGTCGACTCCAATATAAAACAATCCTTTGACATGCAGGTTGGGCTTATTCACTTTTGGGATTGAGAAATGAAATCATATGTCAAACTTTGAAAATTCATAAGACTGAGTTCGTATTACTCATATCCTCGAGGATTTCAGTGCAAATGTGCGCCAAAGAATGAGATATAAGCAAATTTAGAAAAATTTCTATCGTCTGATATCAAAGAACCTTTGATACGAAAGCGGAATGGATCTTTGGCAAAGATCTCTTCATTCAATATCAAGAGAGATGAAGAATTTCTTATGTGATTTCCCATGAATTACAATCGAATACTAGTTGATGAGTATCGAAGGACCTCTTTTGCTTTTGGTTTCGGTGGTTGTTTCAATTTCACACAAGATAATAAGTTAACATAAGTGTGACTGTGTGAGACATTTGTGCAAAATTACTTGATTGACCAGTGTAGTCAAGAACAAGTATGGTTGATGATTAATATATTAACGAAAATTTAGAAAAGATATTCAGACAAAAAATCTCATCTAAAAAAAATTAAAAATCAAGATCTTTATGGGAAAAAATGTCTTGGTGTTAGAACATTTTATCAAGATCACACAATACGAATAAGAATGAGACTTTGAGTATCGAAATAGTTCAATGAACCAAGTGTTTTTCTAAAGCTTAAAGAAAATTGTTCACTGTTAATCCATTGATGGTTTGGTTTGTTGGGTTTCACCATCATCACGAAAGAATGACTCAGGATCATAAACACAGATGTGTGGCATATCTACATCATGGTAAGTTTCGACCAGAGATATCGAGGATATATAGTGTAATGTGTGTGATTGTGAAAGAAAATTTCGGTGAAAAAGATTTGATGAAGGAGCTCATTGTACTTTTGCGTAAAAAAATTGACCAAGCAGAAACCTATTGACTCATCATGATAAGAGTAAGGTAGCTCGTCAACTGATATGAAAACAACTTGATTAAGAAGAAACTTTCATGGTGAAAGTTTCATTAAGGCTTCGAACACATAGAGTCTATGAGCCTTGAGGATAACATGTTGTAGCATGCATCTAGGTATACTTAAATAATATATAGTTTCGAATCATACATGTTCCCTTAAAGAATTTGTTCATGTGGCATGCGAATGAACATCATGTTGTTTCAATGAGATTCCATCAAAGATAATTATGTAGTACCAAAGGAAATAAAATCTTTTTGTATTTTTAATTCTTGAAAAGAAAAAAAATATATTTTTGGATTTTTTATTTTATAAAAGTAAAAACAAAAATAAGAAAATATTTTTTGAATTTTTTATTTTTGGAAAAAGAAAAAACAAAAATAAGAAAATCTTTTTGGATGTTTGATTTTTGAAAAACTAGAAAATAATAAAAGAACGTAAAACCTTACCTAGATATTTTCGACCCATAAGCTAATCAATCTTCAAGCATAGGTTGAGCATCAAAAGTCTTTCATCAAATGTGAATTGTGTACTGAACGATTCAGAAGGAAGTTGAATGCGAACGTAGTCAAACGCTTAACATGAACAATAACCTCTGAACAGAACACAAACAACCGAAAGTGAATTAAAACACACAAAATTTAGACCTATTAATCAAAAGTAGTGGAAATAATCGAAAGGAAGATAAAACATAGGTTCAAGTGACATTCAAGAAAAATTTGGAACAAAATATGCATCCATCATTCCCAGTCCGTTCAGAATCCTTAAAAATGATTTTTCATTTAAAGGTTTTTTGAAAATGTCAGGAAATTGATATGTTGTATTGACAAAATCCAGCTTAATATTCCTCTCCTCAACGTGGTCTTTGATAAATCATAATGAAGAACGATATGTTTGGTTTTCGAATGTTGGACCGGATTATGAAAAATGATAATTGTGCTTTAAGAATCGCAATATAAAGGTATCTTCTTCATGTTCATCGCATAATTATGCAATTGCAATTGTATCCAGATTACTTGTGATGTGCACGCCACAACAGCAATATATTCTACCTCAACAGTTGAAATGGAAACACAAGTTTGCTTTTTCAATTGCCAACTTACAAGTTTCCCATCAAAAATTGGCATCCTCCAGTAGTGCTCTTTCGATTCAATTGGCATCCACCCAGCTAGACAGTTATAGCAGTCCAAAATCAAATATCGATCAAGGGCCAATATTTGAGATATAGGTTATCGCGGTGGGATATCGGTATTTTTATATCATGCATAATAAATATATATAAACACAAAACATATATAAAAGTAATATAAAAAGTTAAAACTCAAAACTATCAATGTTCTAAACATAATCTTATGTAATTCATGGAATCTTCCTCCAAGTCCACATCAACCAAGGCATCCAATTATTTTATCTAGATCTTCCACATCAACTCTAATATCATTATCATCATCATTTGAGAATTAAGTACTTAACACATCAACATGATCAAACCTATAGAAACTAGCAAGTTAACACTTAAGTAATAATTAACATAACAATAAGATCGGTTAATAATTAAAACATGAGTTTATGACCTAAAACTAAAAATTAAGTACTTAACATAATAGCAGGTTCAGTTAAGTTAAGACCATAAGACTTAAGGCCATGACTTAACACTAAAAAAAGCAAGTAAAATTACTTAACTGATATCCCACTTGGAAATCACCTGGAAATATCGGTTAAATATAGGTAAATATCACCGATTTTTGCGGTTTGATATTTTGGACCGATATTTGACACCGCTATTTTGAAAAGTATTGATAACTGATCTCCCACCTGGAAATCACCTGGAAATCGCTGATATTAACTACTTCGCCACCTAGGTCTGCATCATAAAATGCTTGAATAAAATTTTTTGTCTTCGAAGGATACCACAATCTGAATGAAACCGTACCTTTGAGGTATCAAAATATATTCTAGAGAGCAGTAATATGGGGTTCTCTGGAATTCGATTGGTACCTAGAATTATTACATACAACAAATATAATATCAGGTCAAATTGTAGTTAAATACAAAAGGGAACCGATCGTGCTCCTATACGTCGTGAGATCCACAGCAGGCTTGTCCAACGAAGGACTTAAGTGTGTGTCAACAGCCATAGGTAGTTTGACTTTCTTGCTATTTGTCATGCCAAGCCTTTCAAGCAAGTTTCGAGTGTATTTTTCTTTATGGATAAATATTTCGTTGCTGCCCTGATGAATATTTAAACCCAAAAAATTATTAATTTTACCTATCATACTCATTTTGAATTGACTTTTAATTAATGCCTCAAATTCCTTATACAATGAAGGATCAGTCGAACAAAATATGATGTCAGCGACAAAAATTTGAACGAGAATTAGATGATCCCCTATTTTCTTTTGACATAAAGTAGGATCAACTAATCCTTGTTTAAATATAGCGATTTTCAGAAAATAAAATTTAGAGTTGCATACTAGGCACGAGGTGCTTGTTTCAATGCATAGACTGCCTTGTCTAAAATATAACACTGATCAGGATATTTATTGTTAAAAAAAAACTGATGGTATTTTAGACATATATTGTTTCTTCCATAACACCATTTAGGAATGCACATGTTACATCCATCTGGAAGACATCAAAATCCATGTGAGCTACATAAGCCAGAAAAATTTGTACTGCCTACAGTCTTCCAGAACACTAGTCTTGATTTGTTTTGAACAATATTACCTTCTTTGTCATTTGTATTCGTAAGAAACCACTGTAGACCAATTATCAAAACAACGTTAGGTTTAGGAACCAATCTGAAAACCCTTTGTCGTTCAATTCAGCAAGTTCAGATTGCATTGCAACAACCCAATCAGGATGTTCTAATGCAACCTTCATTGGTTTTTGTTCTAATTTTGAAATAAAAACATTAAACATACATAATTCTTAATGAACATTCAACAACTCATTTTTGGTTCTAATCTGGGCTCATGTCCAGATACCCAAAATTTGGATCACCAAGAATCTGTTCTTTCAGATGATCTCTTAACCATTTTTCCATCGGTGGATATGCAGTATCAAAATCCAAAGGTGCATCTTCAAAGAAGTCTTCAACATCTGAACCTTCACCTGCAATAGAGATACTATCAATTTCATCATGAAAATGATTATTTTGATCATTACCATTATCATGATTCGATCCACTTCCCCCCCCCCCCCCTAATCAATGGAATTGTGTTGTGATGCTCCCCTCGACATCAACATTGTTAGACATATGCACCCCGTCATCATGAGCTTGATTTGTCATATTCTCCCCCTCAACATACAAATCATGACTTTCATTTTAAGATGAAGATATCAAGTTCTCCCGCTCTACTTGATCATTAGTCAAAACATGTATACTTTCGACATTTACTATTGAATTTGATGAAGAATGTGCTTCGTTTTCTTCATTTGTGACATTCGAATCATTAGAGTATTTCGATGCTTCTGGAATTTGATTATCATCAACATTGATCTCTGCATTAATTGCCCTATTAGGGATATCAAAAATTAGATCAAGATCAATATCAAAAGTATGCATTTATTTAGATTCAACATTTGGTTCAATAATAATTGGTTTTTGAATGAATGGTTGTTCAATTCTCTATAAATAATGATAATAGAATTTGATATTGAAAGTTTCTTATATATTCCTTGTTCTTTTGTTAAACACCCTATAGGCTATAGAATTTTGAGAATATCCCAAGACAATTCCTTCATCAGCTTTCGACTGAAATTTGGAAAGATTATCCTTGAGATTCATGATGAAACATCTGCATCCAAAAACATGGAAAATTTTGACATTAAGTTTCCTTTTGTTTATTATTTCATAAGGTGTTATGTTAAAACAACGATGAATGAAAGACTGATTTTTCATAAACCAAGCAGTCGGAACCACTTCTGCCCAAAGGTATTATGGCAAATTTGCATAAGTGATCATCGTTCTCGCCACTTCACACAAGGAACGATTTCTCCTTTCGACAACACCATTCTGTTGTGGTGTGTATGGAGATGAAAAATTGTGAGAAATGCCCAGTTCTGTAAAAAATGAATCTAAAATTTGATTTTTGAACTCCATTCCATTATCACTCTTTATCTTTCAAACTTTCCTTTTTAAGCTCAATTCAATGTTCTTGATAAAGTCAATCATCACTTGAGCAGTTCCATGCTTCTGTCGAAGAAAGAACGCCCAAGTAAACCTTGAAAAATCATCAACAATATCAAGTATATACTTCTTCTTATTAAGTGACTCAACAGTCGAAGGTCCACAAATCAATATGAAAAAGTTCCAAAGGTTCAATGATTTTGGAATCAATTATGGCCGAATGACCCTGTCGATGTGGTTTTCCCTCTTCGCATGTAGCACACAATGAATCACTTTCAAATTTTGAAACCAAGGTAGACCACGAACAAGATCATTCAGAGAAAGTTTGTTTAGATTTTTGAAGTTGAGATGAGAAAGATGTATATGCCATAACCAGCTGAGATCCAAATATTATTTGATTAGCAAACACACTGATGGAATGTCCATAATTGGTTTCATGTCGAGAGTAAACATGGCTGCCTTTCGTTTCGACTTCAGTAGAATGTCTTTCGACTCCTTGTTAGAAATTGTACTTCCTTCCCCTCAAAAAGAACTTGATTACCTGTTCCAAAAACTAGTTGCGAAACACTAATCAAATTGTGCTTTAAACTTTCTCCGTAAGTGACTCTTCACCGGGAATTTTCGATTTGTTACTTTTCCATAACCTTTGGCTTTACACTTTTGGTTGTTTCCAAACTTGACAACTCCATCATGTGATGCGAGCACCCACTATCGATATACGAATTTTCATCATATTTCTCGTCACATGGTACCTCAAATCAGTTACAAATATTTAGGTCCCCAAGACCTTTTGGGTCCTTGGACATTAGTTTGAAACACATTGTGCAATGAAGAACCTAAAACCCAGTTACAAACTTTCGACTTTATATTGTCAATTAAGTCAGCTTCAATTACTTTAGGAATCAAAATATAATCATGCAATGAAGAAGGTTCAACTTTGATTTTCTCTTTTTCATCCTTTATCTGAGAAACACCAATTTTCTTCTTTGGAATTTCTTTCCACTTTTACACCGTTGGTGTAGACTCTCAACATGAAGTACTTTCATTCATTAAATAATTCTTGTATGCATTTTAAATTTTATCTCGAGAATACTTTTGTGATTGATATTGCTTTACTTTTCCTTTAAGCTAATGATTGATGTTTTTTAAAATCATTTCTACCTTTTGTCAACAAAGCTTTCATCTTTTGTTTCGAATCAGGATTTGGAAAATTTTGGATTTTTAGGTTTAAAAGACTCAGTCTTCCTTCCTTTAACTTCCAATTTATCTAGTTGTCCTTTAGGAAGTGACCATTGTGAATGTTTTTTAAAATGATTTTGATCTCGGTTTTGATAACCAAGACCGTTTTGTTGATAAATTTTTGATTTTGAGAATTTCTTTGTAGACCATTTTGTCGAAAGTTATTTTGGACAAAAAAAAATTTCTTTCAAAAATCATTTTGAGGTTGAAATGGTTTATTTTGAAAATTCATTGCATTTTGTGGAAACTTCATTTTTGTTTCAAAAGATTTTGTCTTAAAAATTTTTTGTTTGTGAAAAGTTTTCTCATTTTTTCAATAAGCTTTATTTGTGCTTTTAATTTCAAAATTCCTTTATCAGAAGCCAATTTCTCTACACCTCTTTTTGAAATTTTGTGTTTTCACATTTTGTGGTTTTGAATTGGGCAAAGAATCAACACATCTTTCTTTGTTTTTATTATTAACAACATATTTTTCAATTTTCACAACCCAACCACATTTAGTTCTGTTTTGTCGTTGGAAATCTTTTGAGTTTTTGTTCAAATAATTTTCTATTGTATTTTGATTCGAATAAAATCCTTCATTCATAGCAACCTCATTGTCCATATTTACCAACTTGTTCAATTCAAGAGCCACATGATTACCATTTCTTTTGGTGGGAAAAACTTGATTTGGAAATACAACATCTACTGAATCCTTGAACCTAGGATAAACCACTACATTTTATTCGAGATAATGTTCTCCTTATCTTTCAACACTTTCATGTACTCCTCTGAGTCTTCGAAAACTTGATCTACCACAACTCTTGAAATTGGTTTCTCGTTCAAAACCTCATCATTATCACTCATGTAATCCTCAACTTTAATATATTCATAAGAATCAAAAGTTGTGGATGTCGAAGATTGATCATTGTTTAGTTTTGATATTCAATCATTACATTCTTTGACTTTAGACATTGAAGTGACATTAATGATAGATAATTGTGAGCAATCGACACATTCCTCTTCCTAAATTTCACTGATATTTTCAGAATTATCTTCGATATCAGCAAAATTTTGTTGAGAATCAAGTATCTACTTCTTAGTCATGTTCAAAATCTTGAGTTGTTCTTTTTATGGTTAAGGTCTCACTCACAATATTCACAAGATCATTAGCATTCAAACATTCATTAATATTCACAATAACATATGCATAAGAATCATTTCGAATTTTACCATAATCTTCTATCTTGATTTCATTCATATGTGATTTCATCTATATGTTCTCTTTTAAAAGCAAGAATAGGAAGTAGCTTTCGATGTTGTTCACTACAAATCTCAGCATAATGATGCAGTTTTTAGGTAATTTCGCATACAACCTTATAGAAGTATTAAAATAGATGTTATGTTGTTTTAAAAACATAATATTGTCCATTTGAATAGAATTTCTATCTACTAAAAGATTAGTAATCCTTAAATCTAGAGATTCTACTAAACCCTTATTTTCTTCTAGTTTATTCTTACCTTCATAATAGAGGGTTTTGCACCTTTCTGCTTCACTACTCATGGAGATTAACATGTCATTAAGATAAAACACATATTATCAAACTCAGATAAAACATCATTAGAAGAAGGTGAAGGAATTTTAAATGAGATTATAAGATCACATACCTTTGCAGTCATTGTTGATTTGACATCGTCTTTTGACACAAATCATTTGCCTTAAATCATCTCTTCTTCATCATCCTCACTTTCGTCATCAAACTCCTCCTTTTGCATACATTGCACCAGGTGGGGGTGGCACATTTCCTCATCACCTGATCCAGAAGACCAGTTTTTATAAGTGCCCTGTTATTCGTAATCTCCTCTTGCAATTAGTGAAGCACCATTCGTTCAAGATCAAATATCATCAATCTTCTCATCATAGTAAGCCTCATCCTTAACTATCTCCTTTTTCTTTTATTTTTTTCCTCAGCATACAATCCTTCACTAAGTGATTATAACCATTGCAATAGTTATAATTACATCCATAATGTCACACCCCGAAAACCGAAGGAAGAAACATTTTCGGGGCTGACTCCACGTTGAGTATCAAATCCAATGCACATAGTAAGTAAAGAAAACAACCATTACATTACATATATTAAAAGTTTACATTCGTTTTCAAAAGTAAAGTTGTACATTGTTATACATATGTATATATAAACAAAAGCAAGATGTGTCTTGAACGCGCTCCATCTTCGCCAAAAGGAGACATCGGGTACCTGTCTAATACGGACCCGAGAATACAAGCAATTTGAAAATCAGCATAATGCTGGTGAGTTCATAAGCGGTTTTGTTTTGTGAAAAATGTACAAGTTCCTTTCCGTTTCTGAAAAAGTTACACACCAAGAAAATCTCATATTTTCTTAATAGTTGGTTATTGAATCCCAAAATGTAATGTAAAGATGTACATTGAAAACATGTTTACCCTTGTGAAATGTTAAGTTTAGTTATCTGGTTTGTTACACGTTTCTGGTTATGTACAAATGTTTCCCCAGGAAAATCCCATATTTTCCTAAATGTTGGTTACCAAATGTGAAAGATGTATACTGAAAACCTGGTTATCCTTGTGAAATGCATTAGTTTTAACATACACATAAAACTAATAAGTATAAACAAAGTAAATAAATTACTTAATTCATTATTACTATCAAGTAAATCTCTGTTATCCTAATTGCGAGTTCCATAACCATACAATAGACTAGATATGGAAATAAGTAGTCCACATCACCTTATGACTTTCATCACCCTTGAACCATTTCGCTTCGGCTGTAGCTAGCAGCCAGGTGTGGGGTAGTCAGCCCCGTATAGATTTATACACTCAAGTCACGCTCCCTATCTAAGAGATTCTAGTTACGGAGGCGGTCCTCCACTCGCGTATCTCTGTGGAGTGTTCACCGAGGACGTGTCTCCAGTTATATAGGATCAACAAATTTAATAGTAATAATACAATAATCCTCCACTCGCGTATCTCTGTGGAGTGTTACCGAGGACAAAACAGTGTACTAAAATTTATGTTAAAGGTTCAAATGTCATGCTTTTAACTGATAAAATATGGAAAACCATTTGTGAAATATATAAAACTTAATAGTTTATAACCCATTTCACAAATAAAATGTTTACGTGTTCTGCATCATCAAACAATTTTCAGTTATAATAATCAGTATTAAAAGCATATGAGATATGAAACACACACATGTAAAACAAGTTTCGAGTACAAGTAATCCCATGTACTTTGCTTGTATTCCCCCCTAAAAACAGAAAAAACAGTGAAAAAGGGTAGGGGTATGAACTCACCAGACGAGAAAACGCAACTGTTTGGATGCTAAACGTTGGTTCAGGGCTTAATTACGCGTGAGGTTCCTATGTAATGTGAAATGATATACAATTGTATCTAATTAGACTTTGAACCACTAATTAGACATGAATATGCATTCCAAGACGTGAAAACACATCAATTCAAGTGTTAGAAGTGATCCGGGTAGCATCTAAGGGTGTGTAGGGCCTAAATATGGAGTTTACTCTTCAGGAGAAAACTCCTTAAGGAGTTTACGGCCCATTGACCATATCCCCATGAGTTTATGGCCATAAACTCATGGATGGTGGGTTCTTGGATGCCAAATGGTCATACAATGCACACAGGGAGGCTCTAGGGTCGATTCCATGGCTTAGGAAGTGATCGGGACTTGAAATGGCCTTGGGAAATGAGTTTAAGGTCTAAGGAGATGTTATTGAGGATTTTACTACCTTAAGCTCATGAGTTTACAACCATAAACTCATGTTTGTCCATGAATTAAGGGCTTTGATGGTTGTAATTCAATCACATGTGATTCTAGGTCCAAAACCAAGCTTTTCAAGGGATTAAAGGCACCTTAACACCCTTTGGGGGGTGTTTACGGTCTAAGGAGGTGGTTTTACGGTCCAAGAATGCTCTTGGGCCGTAAAATCAAGTTTGATGCCTTTAAGGATGTTTTGGTGCATTTCTTGAAGGGTTACAAGGTTCTATGCACTCATGGAAGTCCATTGGAGGTGTTTAGAGGCAAACTAACACCCAACAAGGTGTTTAAGGTCTATGAATGAGGATTTACAGTCCAAGAACATGCTTGGGCCGTAAACTCATGTCCATGCCTCATTAGGTGCGATTTTGGGGTCCTAATCTCATGAATGCAAGTTTCTAAGTCGAATCTAAGCCCTAGAATTGTTTTGGAGGGGTTTTGAGGCTTCAAAACCCTCATATGAGGTGTTCACGGACTAAGGAGGCTCCAAATCCGTAAACACTTGTTTATGGTCCCATTCCTCATAAAAGTTCCGAATTTGAAGGTCTAAGATGCTAATTCATGAGTTAGGGAAGTTACCTTAGAGATTTGGAGCTTGTTTTGGATGATTTTGGCTAAGTTTCGGATTTTACAGAGAGAGTAGTGAGAGAAAGTTGTGAGATGGGCAAAAGTCTTCAAATTTTGCCCACACAACCTTTATATAGTGGTTAGGTTTGGGACCCGGTGAAATTCTACCCGATACTGACGATATACGATGCTTTTGGTCGCACCCAATAAAGATGTCGTAACTCGTTATGGTCGAAATTAAAATTTTACTAATATTAAATTTTGTGTATCTTCTAGAGTATTTATTATGTTTGAACATCCATTAAGTCATAATAAACAACCCAAATATTATGACTTAATTTAATAACGAAAACGGAAATAATTCGAAACGACGAATTTATTAACGAAACGAATTTAATACGACGGTTTTATTTGACGGGAACGGTTTTAGTGACGGAATAAATTACAGGTTGTCACACATAATCACCTTTCAACTTGAGTTCCTTCTTCTTCTCATTCTAACTCTCCACATCTTTCTTCTCTTCCCTTTCAACCTCATTCACTGATTTCACGGTCGAAGATACACCCTTGCAATCAGGATTATTTTTAATCTTCGCATTAAATTGCTTCTTGAACATTTCTTGACCTTGTAGTTTGAGTAGTCCTCCACTACTTCATCATCTAAATTGTATAGAATTCCATCTTCGCTATCCTAACCTTCTTCTTCGAATTCAAATTCCTTTTTTGGCACTTTCGACACCAATGCCAAAGGTCCTCCCAAACTCAATTTACATCCTTCAACAATATCATTGATCTCACTTTCATGAGCTTTTAATACATTGTATAGATTTGCAAGAGAATAACCATAAAATCTTTCTTGTGTCTTGATCATCCAACTAATCTTTCTCCATTCCTTTCTTAAACCCATGAGAAAGGTGAGACTAAACTCCAATGTTGAATGTGTAACTTAATATCGAGTACATTTGAAGATCAATTCATTTAATCGATCATATTATGATTTTGTCACACCCCAAAACCGGAACGGCGGAAACGTTCTGAGGCGGAGGACGTCATGCATAGTATCACAACAATTGTATCACATCAAGCATAGTAAACACAACCAAACATTGAATACATATATGAACAAGGTTTACATTTTCTTAGTACATAGTTTTGTTCATATCCAAAGTAAAATAGAAAGACGTGACTCTAATGCTCCGACTTCTCCAATCTCCTGAAAGTACCTGTCTACTAATCCCCTGAGAATACAAGTAGTTTTGAAAGAATATCAGCATAAAGCTGGTGAGTTCATAAGCATTTAGTTTTGGTGAAAAATGTTTCTTTGATCATTTTGAAAAGTATTACTCAAGAAAATCCTATATTTTCTTATGAAAAGAAGTTTGAAAGAGTATCTATTAGTAGAAACTAAACCATCAGTTTTAGAAATGCTGGTGTTATCCTGGGAAAATCGTATATTTTCCCTAAAAACAGGTTATCCGTCCTAGAGGTAGAGATGCAAGTTTAGAAATCCCTGTTTACTATCAGTGTATTTATGAAAATAGTTTTATTACTCAAAATAAAACAATTTAGAGTAGATTTCGTAAACCAAAGTCAGTATTTGCGAGTCGTATAACCATACTTGATATGACCGAGAGACCATTATAACATTTTTCAGGCGATAATCTAAATGAAATGGTTCTTACTAGATCTCTCTATAGATAATGGGTGTGCGGCCACACATTCGTATGTGCGGCCATACACTCGAGTGTGCGGCCACACACTCATGTGTGCGGCCATACACTTGGGTGTGCGGCCATATACTTGGGTGTGCAGCCACACACTCATGTGTGTGGCCACGTGTTTGGCCTATTTGCAACCCTAAATCTTAAACCAACCCATCCCTAATTCAAACTTTGGTTGTACAAGGCTTTAGATCAATCAAACAGGCTCAAAACAATACTAAAAGATAGCTGAAACGAGTTTAAGATTGATAGAATTGGCTAAGTGTACAAGATAGAAGTTTCGGGTTGTCACATCATCCCCCCGTTAGAGGGAATTTCGTCCCGAAATTCAAGAATAAAGTTGTAACTCGTGGACTTGGAAAATATGGGGTACTTTTGTTTCCTTGGATTCTCGTGCTCCCATTTGAATTCAAGTTCTCGTTTGGTATCCCAATGAACCTTCACTATCTGGATACGACGTTTGTCTCGTGCACTGGAATTCCTGGTCCATGAGTTCAAATGATTCCTACATGAAGTGTAGACTCTCGTTAAACTTGATATTGTCAAGGGGAATCTCAAGTGTCTCATCGGACAGACACTTATTTAGGTTATACATGTGAAAGACGGGATGTATGTTGCTAAGTTCTCGAGGTAACCTTGCTAACCTGGTCGGAGGCAATGATTACAGGTATCCCATGAAAATGGATAACTTCTCGAAGGTATACATAGGTGAGTCTCTCCTTTTTGTACTCGGGCTCTCGCTGGATATTTCCGCGGATCTTCAGTTTCGTATCCGCTGGTTCTGATTCATACTCTTCGCATGAATACCTTCGGGTTTCGAAGAGAGATGAATTTTCGAAGTTCGCATCTAATTGTCGTTACGAGTGACGGGAGTTTTGCGATCGAACGATTTAAGACAAAAGGGTTTGGTATAACATAGACTCAGTCGAACTAAACAGGATGACGTCGTAGAATCGCACGTTAAGTTTCTCCAGAAAGATCGTTCCGTTAGCACATTGGTGCCTCTGGGTGAATATCTCTGGTGTTTGTTGTGTTTGATTCGAAGTTAACAAGTACTACTAACACGAGGGTTCTGATGTCTTGAAACTATGACTTTCATGAAATGGTTCTTACTAGATCTCTCTATGATCGTTTGGTGTACACAAGTCATGTATAATTACAACTGAACTTAACATATTCACTAAGTTGTCATAACTTACTCATTGGGGCATTAAATCTTATAAGAATGCCGTGATTTAATTTGGACAAGGAAATATTCATGATTATGAGAAATTATAGAGGTTTTAGAAAAGGTACCAAAACATAGCAGGGTTCTTTGATGCTTCCTCATTCTCTGAGGTCAGACTCCTCCTGTTTCCCCATTGTTCTTCTCTGTTGGGCAGTCTTTTTTGAAATATCCTAAACTTCCACAGAGGTAACAGGTTGGACTTGTCCCAACATTGGTAGTCGGAGTGATGAACTTGACTATAGTTCTACAACCACGGGAGGTGTGTCCCTTCCTGTTGCATCTGGTGCAATGCAGCACTCGGCAGACTCCATGATGATGGTAGTTGCATTTGCTGCAATGCGGGAGATTTCCACAGTAGGGTATGGTTGGTGTGGGAACAGCAGGGATGACTGGGTACTGACTGTCCCAATCGTTGCCTCTCAGTAGGTCTTTGGGTTAAAAAACTTCCTTTAAACTTTCGTTTTAGAAGGTTAGGTGTGTCCTTTCTAGTAGGCCCTTGTTGAGATTGGTTAACACCAAGATTCAGATTACCGTTAACACTTCCACCCACATTCGTGTTGTTAGCGTTAAGAATAGTTAGGGTGGTTGTCACTGCTGCTGTGACAGTAGCTTGGAATGTAGTTAAGTCCATCTGGAGGATTGGCATCTTACCTGTGGGTTGGTTACGTTTCTTCGGAGGCATGATTCTGCTATATGTCAAGAAAAGAAGCTTGTAAACAACAATAGTTGCCCCTGGATGTATCCTAAATGTTTATCTATGCATTAAGATTTCCCGTTTTTGCTATCTGACTCTCATTGATTCGACCCACATCCCCATGATGTGGTCCTAGCAAGAATAAATAAAGATTTGATCGCAATAAAGCTCGTATACAATAAACCTTGGAACTCCTTGTTGTTCAGCTCATTGCACTGGCTGGATAACTCTCATATTTTCGTCGACTCTAGACGCTAAGGAGACTTAGCTATAAGAGTAGTTACGGGGATCAAGTCGACACGGGATTCAACTTGACGCTCGGAAGAAATCCCCGGAATGTCTTTGGGGAAGACATCAGGAAAGTTGTAGACTTCGGGGATGCTCTCGAGGTCTTTATGTGTCTCATCAACCGCATGAGCCAAGAATGCATGGCATCCCTTTCGCAGATACTTATGGGCTTTGGTGTAGGAAATGAGATGAAGGTTCGAACAAATTTTATCTCTATAACCAGTGAGGGCTTCGTCAAGGGGAAAGATTGAGATGAGTCGCCCTTTCAAATGCAAGAGACATCAGCACGATTTGGGGCTCAACCATCTCATCCCGATTATAACATTGTAGTTTTTTATGGAGACTAATATGAAATTAATGGGGAAAAGGAATGATCGTCTAAGTACATCCTATGATACCGATCTTGAGGCCAAAACAGTGATAGGACCTTGATAAAGTTGCTTAATTTGCATGCTATCGTTCTAAGGTATAATTTTGACGAAGATAATCTTTAATTGGAATATGATTGTTTCCATCATACCTGAAACTGAGATTACACATATTTCGGAACACTTGACCTAAAAGTAGGTCTAAGTCATTCTAACAGGGAAAAAGTCCTTGCAACATGAAGGACAAAGATGTTTACAAAAAAGAGCTACTTAGAACATAATTATGAAAGTTGTTCCTTAGACCGAAAAGGAAAGATGAGTAGAGTCTTCTCCTACCGGCGACGGGCACTCCTCAGATGGATCCTTAAGTTAGCCAGATGGCGCTCCATGTCAAGCAAGCGGCTCTTGTATACTATTTGGCGTTCTCGGAGCTCCATGACCTCAGCTCGAGTGGTATTTAGCTCTTGTTGCAGAGCTTCATTGTCCCTCATAGTTCTCCCATGACCAACTTCGAGATTGCGAATGTGGTTTGTTTTGGCATCCGAGTTTGCCTCAAGCTCCATAGTTCGCTGAGGGGTTGCCACACTTAGCTCCACATTGCGAGCCCATCGACAGACTATGATCGGAAGGGATCTGTTTGCGGAGCCTCCCTGATTCACGTTGTAGAAGCGACGATCCCCTTCGTACGGGCGGGGTTGGCCTTGTTCGTGACTCCATCTATCCAAGCTTCCAACCCACATAGGCGTTGGGCCTTCGAACTCAAGTCGGGGGATAGGATTTGGTATCAAGGCCACTGGAGGTAGGTTCTCGACTTCAGGTTCTGGGTCGGCCTCTTCGGGGAATTGGTCTACGAAGTCATCGTCCAAGGGAATTTCGTGATTTTCTTCTAGCTCTGCCTCGAGCCATCCATCATTTCCTTGGTTAGGAAAATATGGGTCGCCAGGGAGATGGAATCCGGCCATACTATCTACGCGAGATAAGGGGTAAAGGGATAGTTATTAGGCATCGAATCTAATAATACTTCCAATGTATTATAGTTTCATGATTGATTCTCGAGGGATGGATTCCTAGGTAAGTTTCTGGTTCGGTCGTTATAGCATCCTAAAATACTCCTATAGTAATTTAACCCTTATGTTTGAATCTAGAACTTTTTTGGTACCTAGGTAAGTTTTAGACTTGTTGCGACGTCATAGTCACTCCCAAGCACATGTTGGTCATGTCTTGAATGAATATAGTTGATCAGGCTATATTGACCCTAGACATGATTAAATAACTGCCCAGGTTTAACCGCGATGTCCAACATCCAAATACTTTTGTTTTGTTCTACTTATGACACTGGTTTGACTACTTAGGTATACTTGTACACTTTTTATAAAAATAATTATATTTTTGAAAGTATACTTTTAGTTTAGAGCACTTAGGTCCCGTAATGTTTATAGTTGTATATCATGTATGGTTCAGTATACTTAGTTCACTATAAACAAGAGCTCTGATACCAATCTGTCACACCCAAAAACCGGAACGGCAGAAACGTTCTGAGGCGGAGGACGTCATGCGTAGTATCACAGTAATTGTATCATATCAAGCATAGTAAACACAACCAAACACTGAATACATATATGAACAAGGTTTACATATTCTTAGTACATAGTTTTGTTCATATCCAAAGTAAAATAGAAAGACGTGACTCAAACGCTCCGACTTCTCCAATCTCCTGAAAGTACCTGTCTACTAATCCCCTGTGAATACAAGCAGTTTTGAAAAAATATCAGCATAAAGCTGGTGAGTTCATAAGCATTTAGTTTTGGTGGAAAATGTTTCTTTGATCCTTTTGAAAAGTATTACTCAAGAAAATCCTATATTTTCTTATGAAAAGCAGTTTGAAAGAGTATCTATTAGTAGAAACTAAACCATCAATTTTAGAAATGCCAGTCTTATCCTGGGAAAATCCTATATTTTCCCTAAAAACAGGTTATCTGTCCTAGGGGTAGAGATGCAAGTTTAGAAATTCCTGATTACTATCAGTGTATTTATGAAAATAGTTTTATTACTCAAACTAAAACAATGAAGAGTAGAGTCCATAAACCAAAGTTAGTTTATACTTATTTGCGGGTCGTATAACCATACTTGATATAACCAAGAGACCATTATAACATTCTTCAGGCATTAAGCTAAATGACATTTGTTCACCACATGCATGCCTGCCTAACTGTAGCTAGCAGTTCTGGTGAGGGATTGTCAGTCCCGAATAGATCTATTCACAAATCTCACGCTCTCCCTCCAAGAGACTATGGTTATACTAAAAGGATTTATCCCTGTACACCTAAGGGTATAGTATTTAAGTAGCGCCTCACAATTCTGTATAATCTAGTTCACTAGCGGGAAATAGCATAAAACGATGAAATAATTGTATTCTATACTCCTGAGAAAATATATAACATAAACTAAATCTATCATAGTTTATATATATTCTTTCATGAAATCTGATTTGGTAAAAACAGCCTAGAGGGTTATCCCAAACTATACTCATTATATTTTATTAGAGTTCATATAGAAATTGCTTTCTAAAAACCTTTCTGAAAGCTACGAAGTTAGATTTCTATAGTAAAAGTTTCCCTTATGCTCAATATATTAGAAAAAGGGATAAAATATTCGAATATGTTATTAAACGTGGAAATCGTTGGACCGTATTAATAAGTTTAAAACTTAATAAAATACTTTGAGTTTGGCTTGTATTCCCCCCTGAAAACATAAAATCACGAAAATAAAAGGTAGGGGTATGAACTCATCGTTTGATGTGTGATTCGAATGTAAGATCGTTAGGGATGTTGAGTATCAAGTGCAACCCCGAGCAAAAAAAACCAATTTGACATATAACGATACGTATATGGACATAATTAGTGTATAATACAACTAATCATGATAAGTGACACCCTACGGGACTAGGAAATACTTGGGAAAAGTGTTACAATCACATATGATTGTATGAAGGGAGTCTAAGGCCGGAAAAAAGAGTGTGTGGTCGGAGTGTGTGGTCGGAGTGTGTGGTTGGAATGTGTGGTCGGAGTGTATGGTCAGAGTATGTGGTCGGAGTGTGTGGTCGGAGTGTGTGGTCGGAGTTTGTGGTCGTACACCCCACACAAAGATGTCCAAAATGCCAAATCTAGGGTGTAGCAAGGCTAGTTTCATGTCTAATTCGAATATGGAAGTCCAACTCTCACTTTGGAGGGTCTTTTAGGAGTGTACGGCCCACCTTATGAAGGTCTGCGGCCGCATCCTTCAAAGAATGAAGAACATGTTGATTCAAGGCTTAGATCAATAGGTCCTTCATGTATGATGAGCTAGGTGATGGAAAACTCACATTTCTGAGGCCTTGGGAGGGTTTGCGGTTGAAGACTCTTGAGAGAAAAGGAGTAGTGTACTACCAAGGAGTGAAAGGAATGAAGGGGATGGGTCTACCCTTTATATAGGATGGGTGTGTGGTCATGGGCGTGTGTACGGTTGAGGAGAGGGGAAATGAAGTGAAAATGAGCCTCATCTATATATAGATAATGGGTGTGCGGCCACACACTCGTGTGTGCGACCATACACTCTGGTGTGCGGCCACACACTCATGTGTGCGGCCATACACTAGGGTGTGTGGCCACGCACTCATGTGCGCAGCCATACACTCGGGTGTGCGGCCACACACTCATGTGTGCGTCCATACACTCGGGTGTGCGGCCACACACTCATGTGCGCAGCCATACTCTCGGGTGTGCGGCCACACACTCATGTGTGCGGCCATACACTCGGGTGTGCGGCCACACACTCATGTGTGTGGCCATACACTACTTTTGATGGAGTGTTTGGCCTATTTGCAACCCTAAATCTTAAACCAACCCATCCCTAATTCAAACTTTGGTTGTACAAGGCTTTAGATCATCCAAACAAGCTCAAAGCAATGCTAAAAGATAACTGAAACGAGTTTAGCATTGATAGAGTTGGCTAAGTGTACAGGATTAAAGTTTCGGGTTGTCACAGATTTGATTGATTCTGTTTCCTTTTTCTTAAATTCTCCCAATTCTAACAAGCCTTGTTTAACTAAACTCTTCTTCATCTTCTCATTTCCTTGATATTTCTCCTTTATTGTATCCCAAATTTTCTTTTCAATTTTACATCCTCGAACATAATTGTAAAGTACAGGTGGAAGAGCACCATGTAATTCATGCATACATTTCTTATCTTTTTCTCTCATCTTGTTTCCTCTTGTGATCATGTCTTCCAAAGTTGCTAACATACCAACATTGTTTAGCATCTCCTGACAAAATTCTCCACTTTTGATGGATCCCATCAGATCTTCATCGACTCCGTTCAAATAATCCTTCATCCTATCAACCCACTGCTAATAGTATTCGAGAATCGACATAGGAATCTTTGTTGAGGATCCAAGCAAGTGAGAGTAATTAGACATCGTGTTCAAATTGAAATTTGCCATTATTCAACGGATTTTAAAGAAAGAGAATTTTTTTACTCAAACAAAAATCTAAGAAAGAAATCAGCCATTAATTGATCAAAAATCAATCGATCTAATGCACAGAGTGCAGAATCTATTCAATACAATCAATTCACACCAGTTTTGTAACAGCTCAAATTTTCAAATAAATTTTTCGTTAAAAATAAAACATCATTATTCGACAAAAGGGTTTATTCCAAGTTTATTTCAAAATAAAAATAATAATTCTCCAGGATCTCCAACAGTGGCAGTGTGTACGTGTCACGCCGGCGCCTTCCCACGGTCATCACTAGTACCTGAAAAACATAAACACAACTAGTAAGCATAAATGCTTAGTGAGTTCCCCAGTATACGACTTACCCACATACGCCTTCCGGCCCGGACCTTTCGGTCCACATAATATTGCCCTCCGGCCCGGACCTTTCGGTCCACATAACATTGCCTTCCGGCCCGGATCTTTCGATCCACATAACATTGCCTTCCGGCCCGGATCTTTCGATCCACAATATAATTGCCTTCCGGCCCATACACATATATAACACATAATACAAATACTCTAACACATAAAGCACATATATCATACCGTTCTTTCTAACACATATAGTCTCGCCTTCCGGCCCGTATAATCATACATCACATATAAGCACACATCGCATATAAAGCATCTATCTCTCTAGACATAGCATGAATATAACACACGCGACCTTCCGGTCTAACAGTCAAACCCTTCCGGGTGAAGTATAGTGAGAAGACTCACCTCGTAGTGCGCAGGCTATAACCTCCTCGAGCTACTCGCACACAATCCGCTAGTCCGCAGGTTCCCTATGATACCACAGCCCTAGTTAATGATCTTATCAAACAAGACAACTGACCCCTCTAAAATATATACAGGTCAACGGTCAATCTTGACCGGACTCGTCGAGTACAAAGGGTAACTCGACGAGTATAGACATCCCGACACCACTCGCCGAGTCCGAAGAACGACTCGACGAGTTCCAGTAAGTCCTCGCCGAGTCTGAAGAACAACTCGGCGAGTCCTAGTGAATCTTCAAGCTACTCGCCGAGTCTGATCATTGGACTCGGCGAGTCCTCGCCATGCAGTCAACCAACTGCCTCCTGTAATTCGCATGATTCCGTAATATATAGATATGGGACTTCCTGGACCTTTACACATACTATTACTGGGATTTAAACACTTGTAACAACTCTATAATCTATCAAATCCTTAAATGGGTTTCCTAAACCCTAGATTCGTGTACAACACCAAAACTACAGAAATGATCCGAGGATTACCTGGAAAACGTGATCCCTGCGTCCCCAACCTTCAGAGCTCAACCCCTTGATCCTCCTTTGATCACCACCTTGCCTCTCCTTGCCTAACAACCTCTTTAAGCTTCCACTAGCCTTCACCCTTGCTCCAGATGCCCACAGCCGTTTAGGTTATCTTCAATCGGCCAAAAGACGAGACATGACGGCCCTAAAGACATTATATACGATCCAGAATCGAAACGGCTAGGGTTTCAGCTTGAACAGCGTCGACTCGCCGAGTCCCTAATGGACTCGTCGAGTCCAGTCGCGAATCTGTGACCAAGACCGTGGTCCTACTCGGCGAGTCAGGCATCAACTCGCCGAGTCCCCCCTAAATATTCCCCAAATTAATTTAAAGTAATACCTGAAATTCCGGGCTGTTACAACTCTCCCCCACTAGAACTAGACTTCGCCCTCGAAGTCTCTCATTCTGCGAATAACTCCGGATGTTGCTCCCGCATTTCTCTTTCCGGCTCCCAAGTCATCTCCGATCCCTTCCGATGTTGCCACTGAACCAACACCAGAGGTATTTCCTTGTTCCGTAGAACCTTGATCTTCCGATCCCTGATAGCTACTGGTCTCTCGGCGTAATTCAGACTCGCATCTACCTGGATATCTTCTAGCGGAACCACTGCTGCCTCATCGGCTATACACTTCCTCAGCTGTGATACGTGGAAGGTATTGTGAATCTGATTCAGCTCCGCTGGCAACTCCAACCGATAAGCTACCCGACCTACCCTTGCAATTACCCGAAATGGACCTATGAACCGGGGCCCCAGTTTGCCCCTCTTCCTGAACCGAATCACCCCTTTCCAAGGAGAAACCTTTAGGAGAACGAAGTCGCCGACCTGGAATTCGAGTTCAGACCGGCGTCTGTCCGCATAACTCTTCTGTCGGCTCTGGGCGGTCAATAACCTCTGCCTCACCCGTTGGATCTGCTCAGTCGTTTGAAGTACGATCTCTGTACTGCCCAACACTCTCTGTCCCACTTCTCCCCAGCAAATGGGAGTCCGACACCTCCTACCATACAACAACTCAAAAGGTGGCATACCAATGCTCGAATGATGGCTGTTGTTGTAGGAAAACTCAGCCAGCGGCAGATGCGCATCCCAGCTACCCCCGAAGTCTAACACACACGCTCTAAGCATATCTTCCAATGTCTGGATCGTCCGCTCGCTTTGACCGTCGGTCTGGGGATGGTATGCGGTACTAAAATGCAGTTTAGTACCCAACTCCTCATGGAATTTCTTCCAGAACCTGGAAGTGAAACGTACATCGCGGTCCGAAACGATCGAGGTCGGCACTCCATGCCGAGATACTATCTCTCTCACGTACAACTCCGCCAACTTCTCTGCTGATGAACTTTCACTAATGGCAAGGAAATGTGCACTCTTTGTTAGTCTATCCACAATCACCCAAATCGCATCGACTCCCCTGGCAGTTTTCGGCAATTTGGTGATGAAATCCATCGTGATCTGATCCCACTTCCACTCAGGGATCTCCAAGGGTTGCAACTTACCGTGCGGTCTCTGGTGCTCGGCCTTAACTTTACGGCAGGTCAAACACCTCTCCACGAACCAAGCCACGTCTCTCTTCATGCAAGGCCACCAGTACTCCTTTTTCAAATCCAGATACATTTTCGTAGCACCGGGATGGATCGAGAATTTCGATCTATGTGCCTCCTCCATCAAAATGACACGCGTACCGCCCACGAATGGCAGCCAGATCCGACCCTGAAATGTCAGAAGTCCCCGCCCATCCGTAACGAACTCTGAAATTAACCCGACGACCCGCTCCTGTTTCTGCATCCCAGACTTCACAACCTCGGCCTGTGCCCCACGAATAGTATCTAATACCGGAGTCACCACCGTCAATCTCAAACATACGTCCCGCAATGGAGTACCCTCCGCCCTACGACTCAATGCATCGGCTACCACATTAGCCTTACCTGGGTGGTATAGGATCTCACAGTCATAATCCTTAACCACGTCTAACCATCTCCTCTGGCGCATGTTTAGGTTGGGTTGATCCATCAAATACTTCAAACTCTTATGGTCCGTGTATATGGTACAACGAACCCCGTACAGGTAGTGACGCCAAATTTTGAGGGCGAACACTACCGCCCCCAACTCTAAGTCATGCGTGGGATATCTCGCTTCGTGAGGCTTCAGCTGCCTCGATGCATAGGCTATCACATGGCCCCTCTGCATCAACACTGCACCCAGTCCTGAAATCGATGCGTCGCAATATACGACGAAGTCCTCCATCCCTTCAGGAAGGGCTAATACTGGTGCTCGGGTCCCCATGAGAATGTAACACCCTTTCGGGTCAATTTGGTAAGTGGCACTGCGATCTTGGAGAAGTCCCTAATGAACCTTCGATAGTACCCTGCCAACCCAAGGAAACTCCTGATCTCCGAAGGTGACTTTGGTGCCTCCCATCTCATCACCGCCTCCACCTTGGCCGGATCGACCAATATCCCTGCCTGATTTACAACGTGCCCCAGAAATTGAACCTCCCGTAACCAGAAGTCACATTTGGAGAATTTTACATATAGCTTCTCCGACCTCAGTACCTCAAGGACCTCCCTCAAATGTCCCTCATGCTGCTCCCTAGACCGCGAATACACCAGAATGTCGTCGATGAATACAATCACAGACCGATCCAGCATCGGCCTGCATACCCTGTTCATGAGATCCATGAACACTGCTGGGGCATTGGTGAGCCCAAAAGGCATCACCACGAACTCGTAATGCCCATACCGCGTCCTAAAGGCTGTCTTCTGGACGTCCTCATCCCGCACCCTTACCTGATGGTACCCTGATCTCAAATCAATCTTGGAAAACCAAGATGCCCCTTGCAACTGATCGAATAGATCATCGATTCTTGGTAACGGATAGCGGTTCTTAACTGTCACCTTGTTCAGTTCCCGGTAATCGATACACATCCGGTGTGAACCATCCTTCTTCTTGACGAACAAAATCGGTGCTCCCCACGGCGAGCTACTCGGCCGAATAAATCCCTTCCCCAACAACTCTTGAAGTTGCGAGGACAATTCTTGCATCTCCGGAGGTGCAAGACGATAAGGCACCTTCGCAATAGGCGCCGCCCCTGGAACTAGGTCGATACCAAACTCCACTTGCCTCGCAGGAGGTATTCCCGGCAAATCCTCGGGGAAAACATCTGGAAACTCGCGCACCACTGGAACCTCCTGCAATGTCTTCGGTCTCTCGGAACTCTCCCGCGTATCCATCACATACGCCACGAAACCGTTACATCCCCGCTGTAGGCATTGCCTTGCCCTAGCAGCCGAACAAAAAGCTGATCTCGAACGGGTACCCTCGCCGTACACCGTAAGAACTCCCCCACTAGGGTCTCGTATAGTCACCAACTGACGCTCACAGTCGATGACAACGCTGAATCGGCTCAACCAGTCCATGCCTACAATGACACAGACATCACCCATCGCAATAGGAATTAGGTCAATCGGAAATGCGACCCCGAAGATCTCTAGCACACATCCCCGAAAAACCTCCGTAGCACAAATCACCCTCTCAGCCGCAATGGAAACGCTCAAAGGCCGACTTAACGGCTCACGACTAATGCCGATGTGCTGACTAAAAGCTAACGATACAAACGATCTACTCGCACCCGAATCAAATAATACTAGAGCAGGCATAGAGTTCACAAGGAAAGTACCTACACATACATTAACATAAGCATAACATTTCGACCTTTAATTAAATACATGAAAGATAACATACCTGCCACAACATCGGGCGCAGCGCGGACCTCCTCCGCAGTCAGCTGAAAGGCTCTCACGCGAGCCCTCGGGGCCTCGACCTTCACCGGTCGGGTCTCAGTAGTCCGGGTAGTAGGTGTAGCTCCCTGACGAAGTTGCGGGCACTCGGCCTTCCGATGGCCTGTCTGGTTGCAGTGAAAACAAACCATAAACCCCTTAGGGCAATCCCTGGCAATATGTCCGTCCTTGCCACACTTGTAGCAACCACCAGTTCGACACGCCCCCTCGTGACTTTTGCCGCACTTCGCGCAAGTGCGACCCTTCGAACCTCCCATCCTCGAATCAGCGAACTTAATCCGCTTGGCGGCCGGCTGAGACTGGGCCGGCCGTCGATCCACCTGCCGAGACTCAGCCTCCTCCCTCGCTTGAGTCTCCAACTCAATCTCGCGCTTCCTGGCGTTCGCCTGAAGCTCAGTGAAAGTGCGATAGGTGGAGTTTGACACAAACTCCCGAATCTCCCTCTTCAAAACACCCAAATAGCGGCTCATCCGCGACTGCTCCGTAGATACCAGCTCGGGGCAGAACATTGCCCTCTCATGAAACTTCCGTGTGATCACTGCCACGGAATCAGTACCCTGCTTAAGGGTCAAGAACTCCTGAATCAACCGCTCCCTCTCTACCGGGGGAACGTACTCATCCCTGAACATCTCCGTAAACCTCTCCCATGTCACTGCCGTAATCTCTGCCTGAGTGAAGTTCACCGTCACGAACTTCCACCAATCCTTCGCTCCCAGACGGAGCTGGTTCAAGGCGAACCGTACCCTCTAGTGTTCCGGGCATGAGCAAGTATAGAAGCACCCCTCGATGTCGGCGATCCACCTCATGGCTGCAATCGGATCCTGCGTCCCATCAAATTCAGGGGGTTTCGTGTTGCTGAATTCCCTGAATGGTAATGAATCACCCCCTTGCGGCCTGGCAGCAGCCACCGCTGCGGTAGCGGCAGCAACTGCAGCTTCAGAAATTGCGGCGCACCGCTCCTCAAACTCCTCCATCAACGTGGTCTTAATAGACCCAAACATCTCCGGGATCTCAGCCCGGACCGCCGCAGCTACCTCTTCCTGAATAATCTGACGAATCTCCTCGTCACTCGCACCGCTCGAACTCGCCCCATTGCGTGTGACAACCATGATGTCTCTGAAATACAACATAAAATCATCAGAGACTCCACCAAGTACAATTGTACTCAATACGCGCCCTACCCAGTCTCCGATTTCCAGGGATTCTTATTTGAGTCTTTCACTGATCCGGTGCCTTCGGTAGTACGGGCCCAATACTACCGACCACACCGTATCAGTATTCGTCCCAAATCTTCCTCCCCAAATCCCGAATAACGGGTACTCTACTTCTAGTATGTACTATTTACTTGCACGCTACCAAATATCTCATATAAGCAATCTCCCTAGACTAAGGCATCACAAAACAGGCAATTCTATTCCTATCATGTATACCTAGTCTTCTAGCATGCATAACAATTCATAATTCAGTGCATAACATAACATCGTAAGGTATTCTGGGGATCTTTACCGTTCGGACGCTGGCTGCTCGTACACACTGTTCCACCCTTGTTTTTACCGCTTGCCCTTTATAAAATGTTATGTCCTTATTATTTTTAAGAAAAAGTTTTTCCTCAAATCCCCGGTCTGAGTTCAGTTGCACCCAAAAGTACACCCGAATCCCTCAAACCAAGGCTCTGATACCAATTGTAACAGCTCAAATTTTCAAATAAATTTTTCGTTAAAAATAAAACATCATTATTCGACAAAAGGGTTTATTCCAAGTTTATTTCAAAATAAAAATAATAATTCTCCAGGATCTCCAACAGTGGCAGTGTGTACGTGTCACGCCGGCGCCTTCCCACGGTCATCACTAGTACCTGAAAAACATAAACACAACTAGTAAGCATAAATGCTTAGTGAGTTCCCCAGTATACGACTTACCCACATACGCCTTCCGGCCCGGACCTTTCGGTCCACATAATATTGCCCTCCGGCCCGGACCTTTCGGTCCACATAACATTGCCTTCCGGCCCGGATCTTTCGATCCACATAACATTGCCTTCCGGCCCGGATCTTTCGATCCACAATATAATTGCCTTCCGGCCCATACACATATATAACACATAATACAAATACTCTAACACATAAAGCACATATATCATACCGTTCTTTCTAACACATATAGTCTCGCCTTCCGGCCCGTATAATCATACATCACATATAAGCACACATCGCATATAAAGCATCTATCTCTCTAGACATAGCATGAATATAACACACGCGACCTTCCGGTCTAACAGTCAAACCCTTCCGGGTGAAGTATAGTGAGAAGACTCACCTCGTAGTGCGCAGGCTATAACCTCCTCGAGCTACTCGCACACAATCCGCTAGTCCGCAGGTTCCCTATAATACCACAGCCCTAGTTAATGATCTTATCAAACAAGACAACTGACCCCTCTAAAATATATACAGGTCAACGGTCAATCTTGACCGGACTCGTCGAGTACAAAGGGTAACTCGACGAGTATAGACATCCCGACACCACTCGCCGAGTCCGAAGAACGACTCGACGAGTTCCAGTAAGTCCTCGCCGAGTCTGAAGAACAACTCGGCGAGTCCTAGTGAATCTTCAAGCTACTCGCCGAGTCTGATCATTGGACTCGGCGATTCCTCGCCATGCAGTCAACCAACTGCCTCCTGTAATTCGCATGATTCCGTAATATATAGATATGGGACTTCCTGGACCTTTACACATACTATTACTGGGATTTAAACACTTGTAACAACTCTATAATCTATCAAATCCTTAAATGGGTTTCCTAAACCCTAGATTCGTGTACAACACCAAAACTACAGAAATGATCCGAGGATTACCTGGAAAACGTGATCCCTGCGTCCCCAACCTTCAGAGCTCAACCCCTTGATCCTCCTTTGATCACCACCTTGCCTCTCCTTGCCTAACAACCTCTTTAAGCTTCCACTAGCCTTCACCCTTGCTCCAGATGCCCACAGCCGTTTAGGTTATCTTCAATCGGCCAAAAGACGAGACATGACGGCCCTAAAGACATTATATACGATCCAGAATCGAAACGGCTAGGGTTTCAGCTTGAACAGCGTCGACTCGCCGAGTCCCTAATGGACTCGTCGAGTCCAGTCGCGAATCTGTGACCAAGACCGTGGTCCTACTCGGCGAGTCAGGCATCAACTCGCCGAGTCCCCCCTAAATATTCCCCAAATTAATTTAAAGTAATACCTGAAATTCCGGGCTGTTACAACTCTCCCCCACTAGAACTAGACTTCGCCCTCGAAGTCTCTCATTCTGCGAATAACTCCGGATGTTGCTCCCGCATTTCTCTTTCCGGCTCCCAAGTCATCTCCGATCCCTTCCGATGTTGCCACTGAACCAACACCAGAGGTATTTCCTTGTTCCGTAGAACCTTGATCTTCCGATCCCTGATAGCTACTGGTCTCTCGGCGTAATTCAGACTCGCATCTACCTGGATATCTTCTAGCGGAACCACTGCTGCCTCATCGGCTATACACTTCCTCAGCTGTGATACGTGGAAGGTATTGTGAATCTGATTCAGCTCCGCTGGCAACTCCAACCGATAAGCTACCCGACCTACCCTTGCAATTACCCGAAATGGACCTATGAACCGGGGCCCCAGTTTGCCCCTCTTCCTGAACCGAATCACCCCTTTCCAAGGAGAAACCTTTAGGAGAACGAAGTCGCCGACCTGGAATTCGAGTTCAGACCGGCGTCTGTCCGCATAACTCTTCTGTCGGCTCTGGGCGGTCAATAACCTCTGCCTCACCCGTTGGATCTGCTCAGTCGTTTGAAGTACGATCTCTGTACTGCCCAACACTCTCTGTCCCACTTCTCCCCAGCAAATGGGAGTCCGACACCTCCTACCATACAACAACTCAAAAGGTGGCATACCAATGCTCGAATGATGGCTGTTGTTGTAGGAAAACTCAGCCAGCGGCAGATGCGCATCCCAGCTACCCCCGAAGTCTAACACACACGCTCTAAGCATATCTTCCAATGTCTGGATCGTCCGCTCGCTTTGACCGTCGGTCTGGGGATGGTATGCGGTACTAAAATGCAGTTTAGTACCCAACTCCTCATGGAATTTCTTCCAGAACCTGGAAGTGAAACGTACATCGCGGTCCGAAACGATCGAGGTCGGCACTCCATGCCGAGATACTATCTCTCTCACGTACAACTCCGCCAACTTCTCTGCTGATGAACTTTCACTAATGGCAAGGAAATGTGCACTCTTTGTTAGTCTATCCACAATCACCCAAATCGCATCGACTCCCCTGGCAGTTTTCGGCAATTTGGTGATGAAATCCATCGTGATCTGATCCCACTTCCACTCAGGGATCTCCAAGGGTTGCAACTTACCGTGCGGTCTCTGGTGCTCGGCCTTAACTTTACGGCAGGTCAAACACCTCTCCACGAACCAAGCCACGTCTCTCTTCATGCAAGGCCACCAGTACTCCTTTTTCAAATCCAGATACATTTTCGTAGCACCGGGATGGATCGAGAATTTCGATCTATGTGCCTCCTCCATCAAAATGACACGCGTACCGCCCACGAATGGCAGCCAGATCCGACCCTGAAATGTCAGAAGTCCCCGCCCATCCGTAACGAACTCTGAAATTAACCCGACGACCCGCTCCTGTTTCTGCATCCCAGACTTCACAACCTCGGCCTGTGCCCCACGAATAGTATCTAATACCGGAGTCACCACCGTCAATCTCAAACATACGTCCCGCAATGGAGTACCCTCCGCCCTACGACTCAATGCATCGGCTACCACATTAGCCTTACCTGGGTGGTATAGGATCTCACAGTCATAATCCTTAACCACGTCTAACCATCTCCTCTGGCGCATGTTTAGGTTGGGTTGATCCATCAAATACTTCAAACTCTTATGGTCCGTGTATATGGTACAACGAACCCCGTACAGGTAGTGACGCCAAATTTTGAGGGCGAACACTACCGCCCCCAACTCTAAGTCATGCGTGGGATATCTCGCTTCGTGAGGCTTCAGCTGCCTCGATGCATAGGCTATCACATGGCCCCTCTGCATCAACACTGCACCCAGTCCTGAAATCGATGCGTCGCAATATACGACGAAGTCCTCCATCCCTTCAGGAAGGGCTAATACTGGTGCTCGGGTCCCCATGAGAATGTAACACCCTTTCGGGTCAATTTGGTAAGTGGCACTGCGATCTTGGAGAAGTCCCTAATGAACCTTCGATAGTACCCTGCCAACCCAAGGAAACTCCTGATCTCCGAAGGTGACTTTGGTGCCTCCCATCTCATCACCGCCTCCACCTTGGCCGGATCGACCAATATCCCTGCCTGATTTACAACGTGCCCCAGAAATTGAACCTCCCGTAACCAGAAGTCACATTTGGAGAATTTTGCATATAGCTTCTCCGACCTCAGTACCTCAAGGACCTCCCTCAAATGTCCCTCATGCTGCTCCCTAGACCGCGAATACACCAGAATGTCGTCGATGAATACAATCACAGACCGATCCAGCATCGGCCTGCATACCCTGTTCATGAGATCCATGAACACTGCTGGGGCATTGGTGAGCCCAAAAGGCATCACCACGAACTCGTAATGCCCATACCGCGTCCTAAAGGCTGTCTTCTGGACGTCCTCATCCCGCACCCTTACCTGATGGTACCCTGATCTCAAATCAATCTTGGAAAACCAAGATGCCCCTTGCAACTGATCGAATAGATCATCGATTCTTGGTAACGGATAGCGGTTCTTAACTGTCACCTTGTTCAGTTCCCGGTAATCGATACACATCCGGTGTGAACCATCCTTCTTCTTGACGAACAAAATCGGTGCTCCCCACGGCGAGCTACTCGGCCGAATAAATCCCTTCCCCAACAACTCTTGAAGTTGCGAGGACAATTCTTGCATCTCCGGAGGTGCAAGACGATAAGGCACCTTCGCAATAGGCGCCGCCCCTGGAACTAGGTCGATACCAAACTCCACTTGCCTCGCAGGAGGTATTCCCGGCAAATCCTCGGGGAAAACATCTGGAAACTCGCGCACCACTGGAACCTCCTGCAATGTCTTCGGTCTCTCGGAACTCTCCCGCGTATCCATCACATACGCCACGAAACCGTTACATCCCCGCTGTAGGCATTGCCTTGCCCTAGCAGCCGAACAAAAAGCTGATCTCGAACGGGTACCCTCGCCGTACACCGTAAGAACTCCCCCACTAGGGTCTCGTATAGTCACCAACTGACGCTCACAGTCGATGACAGCGCTGAATCGGCTCAACCAGTCCATGCCTACAATGACACAGACATCACCCATCGCAATAGGAATTAGGTCAATCGGAAATGCGACCCCGAAGATCTCTAGCACACATCCCCGAAAAACCTCCGTAGCACAAATCACCCTCTCAGCCGCAATGGAAACGCTCAAAGGCCGACTTAACGGCTCACGACTAATGCCGATGTGCTGACTAAAAGCTAACGATACAAACGATCTACTCGCACCCGAATCAAATAATACTAGAGCAGGCATAGAGTTCACAAGGAAAGTACCTACACATACATTAACATAAGCATAACATTTCGACCTTTAATTAAATACATGAAAGATAACATACCTGCCACAACATCGGGCGCAGCGCGGACCTCCTCCGCAGTCAGCTGAAAGGCTCTCACGCGAGCCCTCGGGGCCTCGACCTTCACCGGTCGGGTCTCAGTAGTCCGGGTAGTAGGTGTAGCTCCCTGACGAAGTTGCGGGCACTCGGCCTTCCGATGGCCTGTCTGGTTGCAGTGAAAACAAACCATAAACCCCTTAGGGCAATCCCTGGCAATATGTCCGTCCTTGCCACACTTGTAGCAACCACCAGTTCGACACGCCCCCTCGTGACTTTTGCCGCACTTCGCGCAAGTGCGACCCTTCGAACCTCCCATCCTCGAATCAGCGAACTTAATCCGCTTGGCGGCCGGCTGAGACTGGGCCGGCCGTCGATCCACCTGCCGAGACTCAGCCTCCTCCCTCGCTTGAGTCTCCAACTCAATCTCGCGCTTCCTGGCGTTCGCCTGAAGCTCAGTGAAAGTGCGATAGGTGGAGTTTGACACAAACTCCCGAATCTCCCTCTTCAAAACACCCAAATAGCGGCTCATCCGCGACTGCTCCGTAGATACCAGCTCGGGGCAGAACATTGCCCTCTCATGAAACTTCCGTGTGATCACTGCCACGGAATCAGTACCCTGCTTAAGGGTCAAGAACTCCTGAATCAACCGCTCCCTCTCTACCGGGGGAACGTACTCATCCCTGAACATCTCCGTAAACCTCTCCCATGTCACTGCCGTAATCTCTGCCTGAGTGAAGTTCACCGTCACGAACTTCCACCAATCCTTCGCTCCCAGACGGAGCTGGTTCAAGGCGAACCGTACCCTCTAGTGTTCCGGGCATGAGCAAGTATAGAAGCACCCCTCGATGTCGGCGATCCACCTCATGGCTGCAATCGGATCCTGCGTCCCATCAAATTCAGGGGGTTTCGTGTTGCTGAATTCCCTGAATGGTAATGAATCACCCCCTTGCGGCCTGGCAGCAGCCACCGCTGCGGTAGCGGCAGCAACTGCAGCTTCAGAAATTGCGGCGCACCGCTCCTCAAACTCCTCCATCAACGTGGTCTTAATAGACCCAAACATCTCCGGGATCTCAGCCCGGACCGCCGCAGCTACCTCTTCCTGAATAATCTGACGAATCTCCTCGTCACTCGCACCGCTCGAACTCGCCCCATTGCGTGTGACAACCATGATGTCTCTGAAATACAACATAAAATCATCAGAGACTCCACCAAGTACAATTGTACTCAATACGCGCCCTACCCAGTCTCCGATTTCCAGGGATTCTTATTTGAGTCTTTCACTGATCCGGTGCCTTCGGTAGTACGGGCCCAATACTACCGACCACACCGTATCAGTATTCGTCCCAAATCTTCCTCCCCAAATCCCGAATAACGGGTACTCTACTTCTAGTATGTACTATTTACTTGCACGCTACCAAATATCTCATATAAGCAATCTCCCTAGACTAAGGCATCACAAAACAGGCAATTCTATTCCTATCATGTATACCTAGTCTTCTAGCATGCATAACAATTCATAATTCAGTGCATAACATAACATCGTAAGGTATTCTGGGGATCTTTACCGTTCGGACGCTGGCTGCTCGTACACACTGTTCCACCCTTGTTTTTACCGCTTGCCCTTTATAAAATGTTATGTCCTTATTATTTTTAAGAAAAAGTTTTTCCTCAAATCCCCGGTCTGAGTTCAGTTGCACCCAAAAGTACACCCGAATCCCTCAAACCAAGGCTCTGATACCAATTGTAACAGCTCAAATTTTCAAATAAATTTTTCGTTAAAAATAAAACATCATTATTCGACAAAAGGGTTTATTCCAAGTTTATTTCAAAATAAAAATAATAATTCTCCAGGATCTCCAACAGTGGCAGTGTGTACGTGTCACGCCGGCGCCTTCCCACGGTCATCACTAGTACCTGAAAAACATAAACACAACTAGTAAGCATAAATGCTTAGTGAGTTCCCCAGTATACGACTTACCCACATACGCCTTCCGGCCCGGACCTTTCGGTCCACATAATATTGCCCTCCGGCCCGGACCTTTCGGTCCACATAACATTGCCTTCCGGCCCGGATCTTTCGATCCACATAACATTGCCTTCCGGCCCGGATCTTTCGATCCACAATATAATTGCCTTCCGGCCCATACACATATATAACACATAATACAAATACTCTAACACATAAAGCACATATATCATACCGTTCTTTCTAACACATATAGTCTCGCCTTCCGGCCCGTATAATCATACATCACATATAAGCACACATCGCATATAAAGCATCTATCTCTCTAGACATAGCATGAATATAACACACGCGACCTTCCGGTCTAACAGTCAAACCCTTCCGGGTGAAGTATAGTGAGAAGACTCACCTCGTAGTGCGCAGGCTATAACCTCCTCGAGCTACTCGCACACAATCCGCTAGTCCGCAGGTTCCCTATAATACCACAGCCCTAGTTAATGATCTTATCAAACAAGACAACTGACCCCTCTAAAATATATACAGGTCAACGGTCAATCTTGACCGGACTCGTCGAGTACAAAGGGTAACTCGACGAGTATAGACATCCCGACACCACTCGCCGAGTCCGAAGAACGACTCGACGAGTTCCAGTAAGTCCTCGCCGAGTCTGAAGAACAACTCGGCGAGTCCTAGTGAATCTTCAAGCTACTCGCCGAGTCTGATCATTGGACTCGGCGATTCCTCGCCATGCAGTCAACCAACTGCCTCCTGTAATTCGCATGATTCCGTAATATATAGATATGGGACTTCCTGGACCTTTACACATACTATTACTGGGATTTAAACACTTGTAACAACTCTATAATCTATCAAATCCTTAAATGGGTTTCCTAAACCCTAGATTCGTGTACAACACCAAAACTACAGAAATGATCCGAGGATTACCTGGAAAACGTGATCCCTGCGTCCCCAACCTTCAGAGCTCAACCCCTTGATCCTCCTTTGATCACCACCTTGCCTCTCCTTGCCTAACAACCTCTTTAAGCTTCCACTAGCCTTCACCCTTGCTCCAGATGCCCACAGCCGTTTAGGTTATCTTCAATCGGCCAAAAGACGAGACATGACGGCCCTAAAGACATTATATACGATCCAGAATCGAAACGGCTAGGGTTTCAGCTTGAACAGCGTCGACTCGCCGAGTCCCTAATGGACTCGTCGAGTCCAGTCGCGAATCTGTGACCAAGACCGTGGTCCTACTCGGCGAGTCAGGCATCAACTCGCCGAGTCCCCCCTAAATATTCCCCAAATTAATTTAAAGTAATACCTGAAATTCCGGGCTGTTACAAGTTTCCTGATTCAATCTGCGTTAAAATTTCGAATCGAAAAGAACGATTCAAAAAGATGAAAAATAAGAGAAAAGTTCAATCAATTTTGTGAATCCTACTCTGATACCAATTGAAGCGTGTTATAAATTGATTGAGAACGCAAATGAATCAATAAAAGATGCAAATTAACACACGATCTAAATAAATATATTTGGCTCAGTTTAGTCTAAACAGTACAAGAGTAATTTTGAGTACAAGATGAACAATGACTCTAATTTCGTTACTCTACTCTATGTACTTACCCTATTTCTAGGGTACAACAGACTCACAAAAAGTAACAAGGATTAAAAGTTACACTATCGAAACCAAGATGCCTTGTAAATAGATAGAGTGTCGAATCTAGACTACTTTTGACACACTACAGACACAAACTGCTTTCGACTCCTCACTATATACATTCGACCCCTACACATTCTATAAGCATCCAATCCCCAAGAGATCAAAGTTGCATTTGATGCATAAGGTAAGTTTTTTGAACATGAGACTTGCACCACAATCAATCTCATTTAATGTTTAACTATGGGTGATGTGCATTAGATTTCTATCTCTCTAGACATAAGGGGAACAAATCTCATCTTGACTACATAAGCCTCTCTTATAGTTCATAGGACACCTGAAAATGGCCTTTATAACTACCTTTTTAAAGATCAACATTTGACCACATAAAAGTAAAGCATTCCCTAAATTTAAGTCCCAATATGTATCTCAAGTATTAAGGATACAAATATAGTACCTTTTCTAAAGTATCACTCATTATAGCGATTTAAACATCCCAAAAATATAGTATGAAAATTTCGTTTTAAATAATAATAAAATCATCTTCCAATCGTCACATCATAAAACCATGTGTCAATTTCTCAACCCATAATAAAATGTCATGAACATTTGTGCCGAATCAAACTATGAATTAAAAAAAACTCCCAGGAAAAGACTGAAGTTGTGGTGTGTGCGATGCCATCATCCCGAGCTCTTGCCTTTACTTGCAGAAGTACCTGAAACCAAACTGAAACTGTAAGCACGAAGCATAGTGAGCTCCCCCAAACTACCACATACCATACAATAACATATAAAGCATCTACTGGGCCTTGCCCACTGCATCGGACCGAAGTCCGGAAACTAACCAGGGCCTTGCCCTCAGCATCGGACCGGAGTCCGGAAACTGCATCGGACCGAAGTCCGAAACTAACCAGGGCCTTGCCCTCTGCATCGGACTGAAGTCTGGAACTAACTGCATCGGACCAAAGTCCAGGACTGACTGAACATAGCATAGCATAACATAGCAACTAGCATAAACACATATACTGCATACTGCATCGGACCGAAGTCCGGAACACGTAACACAAAGACATGCTTGAATCACAAAGACATCAAGCACACTGAACTACTACATTGGACCGACATCTGGAACTACTGCTAACTAAACGGGCCGACATTGTAGCCGTAGATCCGTTCCTACTGGAAGGAAACTCACCTCGTGATGTTGACTGCTGAACTCCTAAATGAGAAATCCCTGACTGCTGCTCCGGCTGCTTCCCAGCTATAATGGGAAATAAATACTAAATCAGAATAGGGATTCCTCTATGGGTAAAAGGACCATTTGCCCCTACTATGTTGTGGGACACAACATGGCCCAAAACCTCAATTCTTTCTAAGTCCATCTATGGCCCCATTATAGGCCCACTAATGGCCCAATTTGCTATATTGTTCCTTACCCAAGCCCAATACTAAATCCTTGGTTCTTAGTAATTGAATTATGATGGGCAATAAAGGCCCAAGGACCCTAAGCCTGAAACCCAGCCCATACCGAGGCCCAACACTCGAAGCCCAAACTGGTAGCATACGTGGGGCGTACACCAAGATACGCTGAGCGTACTAGCTGCTGGCTTGTACACGACACGTACTTCCTTGTACGCCCAGCGTACAACTCTGTTAAGCCAACATCTCATTAAGTGCATAATAATCCGATCCAGAAGCTACAAATCCAGATCCTACGCTTATTCCATGACTTAAGCCATAAAGTTTCTTACTTGATGGCTTACAAGTCTCATAAAGGCTCAAACTTCCACAAATAACATTCTACTTCCATAAAACCAACTAGATCTCATGCATGGTTCCATATAAGCCACAAAGATCAAAACTTTACGGCTATGGGGACACTTGAGCTTCCAGGATAGCAATCCCAAGCTCCAAAAACGAAGTTGCTAGATAAAGGTCCTTCCTTTGGACCTAAAAGGTCCAAACTTCCAAAACCTCCTAGATCTAAACTTACAAGAGGAAAGTTGGAAGCTTTATACCTCTTTTGAATGCCAAAAGAAAGGATGATCCTAGATCTATGAGCTCAAGGTGCTCAAGTTCTTCTTCTTCCACTTCTCTTCTTTTCCTTCTTCACAAAAATAAGCTCAAAGATCAGCAAAGGGGAACGAACTAGGGTTTCTCTGGAGTGAATGATAAGTGAGGAGTCCAAATGGGAGGCTATAATGGGGTTTAAATACGCCTTAACCCCTAAAATTAGGGTTTGCCACCTGGTCGCGTATGCTGGGAGTAGATTAAGGTACGTTGTGCGTACGCTCAGCCTCCCCGCGTTTCATTTAAGTAGTACGCCCAGCATACAAGGGGGTTACGCCCCGCGTACGGCTTATGGGCTGCTTACCCTTCGGCCCAAAATAAAGGTCCACTCACAATATTAATTCAGTTATGGCCCAAAATAAACTTGAAGAATTAAATAGCTTTTATACCTCGGAAACGATTGTTACAAATCTCCCCCACTTGAATCAGACTTCATCCTCGAAGTCTGCTGCCACTGAATCTAAAAATAACTCCGAGTAATGCTCCTGTATCTCCTCCTCTGATTCCCATGTCCACTCTGAACCCTTCCGGTGCTGCCATTGCACCTTCACTAGCTGAATTACCTTGTTCCTCAAGGTCTTTGCCTTCCGGTCCAGAATCGCGACCGGCCTCTCAATATAATTCAGGCTGCTATCAACCTGAATGTCCTCTAAGGGAAAAAACTGCCGACTCATCCACCAAACACTTCCTCAACTAGGAAACATGGAAAGTGTTGTGGATCTGGCTAAGCTCTGCCGGAAGATCCAACCGATAAGCAACCCGACCCACCTGGGCCAGAACCCTAAAAGGACCAATGAACCTGGAGCCCAACTTGCCCCTCTTCCGAAATCTGATGACACCCTTCCAAGGTGATACCTTCAGGAGGACCATGTCGCCTTCCTGAAACTCTAAATCTGATCGCCTCCTGTCGGCGTAACTCTTCTGCCGACTCTGCGCAGTCTGCATCCTACTATGTACCTGCTGAATCAACTCTGTCGTCTTGAGCACCACTTCGGTGCTCCCAATGACACACTGACCGACCTCGCCCCAACAAATCGAGGTCCTACACTTCCTCCCATATAGCATCTCGAAGGGAGGTCGGTCAATACTCGCATGGTAACTGTTGTTATACGAAAATTCAGCTAACGGAAGATACGTATCCCAACTGCCACCGAAATCTAGGACACATGCGCGAAGCATGTCCTCCAGGGTCTGAATCGTCCTCTCACTCTGTCCGTCCATCTGGGGGTGGAAAGCAGTGTTGAAATGGAGACGAGTGCCCATCTCGTCATGAAACCGCTTCCAAAATCTGGAAGTAAAACCGACATCTCGGTCTGAAACCACAGAAACATGCACTCCATGTCGTGCCACAGCCTCTCGCACATAAATATCGGCTAGTTTCTCCGCCGATATACTCTCCTGGATCGGTAAATGAGTACTCTTCGTCAACTGATCCACAATAACCCAAATCGAATCCACCCCACGTGCGGTCCTAGGGAGATTAGTGATGAAATCCATGGTGATATCCTCCCATTTCCACACTGGAATGTCTAACGGCTTCAACTTGCCGTGGGGCCTCTGGTGCTCTGCCTTGACCTTCCTGTAGGTCAGGCACCTCTCCACATACCAGGCGACATCCCGCTTCATGCAGGGCCACCAATAATCGGGTCGAAGATCCCTATACATCTTCATCACCCCTGGATGGATGGAAAATCGAGACTTATGAGCCTCGTCCATCAACACCTGTCATACTCCGCCCCAGTACGGTACCCATACTCTCCCATGAAGAGTCAACAATCTTCGACTATCGTAGTCAAAAGAAGCTACTCGGCCCACAATCCTCTTACACTTCTGTCTCTCCTCCTTGAGGCCCTCGGCCAGCGCCTCTTTGATTTGCTCCAACAATGGAGTAATCATAGTCATCCTCAAACAAATATCTCTGATCGGGGCCGCTGCTACCTTGCAACTCAGGGCGTCGGCCACTACATTGGCCTTCCCTGGGTGATATAAGATCTCACAGTCGTAATCCTTCAACACATGTAACCATCGCCTCTGCCTCATGTTCAGATTTGGCTGTTCCATGAGGTACCTCAAGCTCTTGTGATCCGTGTAAATGGTACAACGGACCCCGTAGAGGTAATGTCTCCAAATCTTGAGGGCGAACACCACTGCCCCCAACTCTAAATCATGTGTAGGATAATTAGCCTCGTGAGGCTTCAACTGTCTCGAGGCGTAAGCTATCACACGGCCTCGCTGCATCAACACTACTCCCATACCTGTGATCGAAGCATCACAATAAATCTCAAAATCCTCTACTCCCTCTAACATGGTAAGAATCGGTGCCTCGTACAATCTTTGCCTGAGGGTCTCAAATGCTGCTTGCTGCTCAGGCCCCCAGCGAAACACCACCGACTTCTTAGTCAGTCAGGTGAGCGGTACTGTTGTCTTGGAGAAATCCTGAACGAACCTCCTGTAGTACCCTGCCAAACCTAGGAAGCTTCGAATCTCAGATGGAGACCTCGGGACCTCCCACTGCATCATGGCCTCTATCTTGGCCAGATCTACCAAAATACCCTTCTATTTGACGAGGTGTCCAAGGAACTGCACCTCGCGCAACCAGAACTCACACTTGGAGAACTTCGTGAAAAGTCTCTCCTTCCTCAAAATCTCTAGCACCTCCCTCGGGTGCTCCTTGTGCTGCTCCTGAGTCTTGGAATAAACCAAGATTTCATCAATGAATACTATCACCGATCGATCCAACAACGGCCTACATATGTGGTTCATGAGATCCATTAACGCAGCTGGGGCGTTGGTGAGCCCAAACGGCATCACCACGAACTCATAATGACCGTACCGGGTCCTGAAAGCAGTTTTATGCACGTCCTCATCCCTGACTCTCATCTGATGATAACCGGAGTGTAAATCGATCTTGGAAAACCAAGACGCTCCCTGCAGCTGATCAAACAAATCATCTATCATTGGGAGTGGGTAACGGCTCTTCACCGTTAACTTATTCAACTCCCGATAATCAATACACATACGGTGCGACCCGTCCTTCTTCTTCACAAACAAAATCGGTTCTCCCCAGGGCGAACTTCTCGGCCTGATAAAACCCTTGTCTAACAGCTCATGCAGTTGCGTAGACAACTCCTGCATCTCTGGGGGAGCCAACCGATACGGTGCCTTGGCTATCGGAACCGTACCAAGGATTAGGTCAATCCCGAACTCGACCTGCCTCTCGGGAGGTATTCCAGGAAAATCCTCTAGAAATACATCCGGGTAGTCTCGCACTACCGGAACATCGTCAACTGTTATCTTGCCCTTCTCCCGGGTATCTAAAACATAAGCAACATAACCGATACAACCCTGTTGAAAATAGCGCCTCGCTCTTGCAGCTGAACATAGAACTGGTCCGTGTTGTGGCCTCTCGCCCAGAATCACTAACTCTCCCCCACTGGGAGTGCGAACCCTCACTAACTGCAGCTCACAATCTATCATCGCCCCATTGGGGCTTAGCCAATCCATACCTACTATAACCTTATTCCCTCGCAAGGGAATAGGGACCAAGTCCACCGGAAACTGCTCATCGAATAACTGTAGGGAACACCCTCTGTGCACCCTTGCAACCCTAACGGTCCTATTAGATGCTATCTCAACTTTAAGTGGACAATCTAGCTCCCATGGAACTCTGCTAAACCTCTTGCTAAGTGCAAGAGAGACGAATGATCAGGTAGCCCCCGAATCAAACAATACGGTAGTTGATACGCCGTTCACTGAGAACGAACCTATACAAAACATATAACCATAAGAAACAGTCAATAATAAATGCAGAGGTACAGAGAAAAACATACCCGTCACCACGTCAGGAGTCGCTCGCGCCTCCTCTACTGTCAACTGAAAAGCCCTACTCTTTGCCACTGGAGTTTCAGCTTGGCCCTGACGGCCATCTGTAATCCTCAAAGTAGCAGGGGCAGGTGCTAACACCTTCCTTGCAGCAGCTAAACTCGGACACTGGGACTTTTTATGTCCCCTCTTATTGCAATGGAAGAAAATCAGATCTGATGCTGCAACGGCGGTAGTAGTGGCTGTACAATCTCAGCTCATATGCCCAGTCCGACCGCACTTGTAGCAGCCAACACTCCCTGCTTTACACGCCCTATCGTGCAATCTCCCACACTTGCCACACCTAGCGTGGCTCTGCTGACTCCTAGCTCGGTGATCTGAATCCTTGGGCTTTTTGCCCGAACTCCCTGAACCTGGAGCCACCTCCGGCTTCCTCTTTCTTTCCATCTCAAGGTCAATCTCTCTCTCTCTCTCTCTTTCTCTCTCTCTCTCTCTCTCTCTCTCTCTCGCCCTAGCAATCATAACATCCAGCGTCTTGCAGCTGGACCGGCTCACGAACTGGCGTATATCACTCCGCAGCATCACATGATAAGGGGCTTTCTTCATTTCCTCATCAGCTGCGTACTGAGGAACAAGAAGAGCCCTCTCCCTGAACTTGGCGGTAATCTGCGCCATTGGCTTTGTAGTCTGAGTAAGATCCTAAAACTCTCGGGCTAACTGCTGCACCTCAATGACCGGTGCGAACTCAGCTCTGAACCTGGTAGTGAAATCAGTCCAGGTCATAGCATCCAAAGCTGCGTCATTCCCAATGGCATGACCAACCTCCTCCCACCAATCTCATGCCTTGTCCTTCAGAAGACAGGACGCCAATATGACCTTGTCCCCCTCGGGACATCCGCTAGTACGAAAAGCGTTGGCCACATCTGCCAACCATCTGGTACTCGCTATGGGGTCTCGCGCCCCGTGATAATCCGGAGCTCCGCATGCCCGGAACTCCCTAAAAGTAAGCGTGCGCGACCCCATCATGGCCGCCATCTCAGCACGGAAGGTGCTCAATCTCTCATCCATCAACTCTAAGATACCCTCCTTGATCGAACCGAAGATCACAGGAGTCTGCTCAAGTATGGTGCGAGATCTCTGAAGAGAGAAACTCCCTAGTCTGCTCATCCAACTGCCCGGCCTCCGGGCCTGGTCCTGATCCCCTTCCGGCACCTGAACTGCCGACTACTGGTGTAGGGCGTAATACCACCATTCTGAAGCTGTGACATCCCCATTTTCACGGCCAGAAAAGACCGATTTTGTTTATGCTTTATAAAAATCAGAGAACTTCTTTTAATAAAAATGTTGCGGAATTTGTTTCCAGAAAAACATGATAATCGTGTTATCAAAGCATTTCTAAAGAAATATATTTTTATTCACTTTTAAAGACATTTGGGATGTCATCGCCAATACAAAAACATAAGCATAAACAGAACTTACATTTATTTACACTAGTGATCTACATCTCTTTTAAATCTCTTAGTGTAATGTGACTTCATATCGACACCTATGATACAAATAAATTGAGTGGGTCAGGTTGGGAAACCTGGTGAGTACATAGGGTTTTAAACCCACAATAATATAATGATTATGTTTTAACAATCAAACAATCAACCCAATTACCCATCCCCATTATCTTCTTTATTCTTAAGGATCTACCCTAAGAACCAGCTATTTCTCATTCATTCATTCCTAAGGATCATCCTAAGGAAACAACATGAAGTCCATTGTTACCAATGACACTTTGGTCAAGCGCAGCCGCTAATCTTGTCACTTAGGCGCAGCTGCCAGAATTAGGACATTTCCTATGAGGCGCTTCTGCCGGTATTGACCTTTTAACGCCACTGTCATGGTCATAAGGCTCCCTATTAGGCGCAGCTGCCGATACTGTCCTTAGAGCGCAGCTGCTAGGACGTTTACCATAGATCTAAAACATCTATGAGTTGTGGCGCTGCTGCCAGTGCTCATCTATAGGGTACTAGGTCCACTGATGCCAATGTATACCTATAGGGCACTAGGTCCATGCTACTAATGTTCCTCTATTTCAGCTTTTATCTCATCATTCATCTACCCATGTTTTACCTAACATATCTTGTAGATATAAAATACTTTATACAGTTTACATCATTTAAAACATGTATAAAAATCTTTCACCAGCATAGACAACAAGTATTCAGACAATATGCACACATAACACGTAAATTTATAGTAAAATACTTCATATCTATGTGTAAGATGAAAGGGACCACGCACTCACAACACGTAATATATATTAAATACTTCATATCTATGTGTAGGATGAAAGTAAATATGCACTCACTTGAGAAGGTGGTGACTCGGTACTCGAACAGTGCTTCGTTTACTTCAAAATAATTTCCTTCGACGAAACCTAGTATTATTACCACTAGATTTTAGTCTAATATTTACCGTGACTAATTATTAATCTTATTATTATTATTATTGTTACTATTATTATTATTATTATTATTATTATTATTATTATTATTATTATTATTATTATTATTATTATTATTATTATTATTATTATATAAGCGTTTAAACAATACTTTCCAACCACTATGTACGGACAAGGGCCAGACATAAAACACCGGAGGGAGGACCATTTTGGCGTATAACACTTCCGAAATCCAACAACCCTATGCGGCCCTTTAAACCAGATTCCCCGTACCGGGAGTAGTTAAAAAGATATTATAACGACACTTATACAAGTCATAATAATAGCTCAAATATTTATTATATGTTCATAATAACAATACTAATTTTAAATATAAACTATATTAAAATAGGGTAAACATAACTTACTTACAAGGGGATTTTAGCTAGCAGTCGGGCTCTGCAGGGGCAGAACTTCGTCGCTGAATCTTTCTAAGAAACATTCGTGCAGCGCTTCAGTGCTCACCTTACTATACTAAAGCTATAGAAAGAGAAGTCGAATCACGAGGGACCGAAATGCTCGAGGGATAAGGAGAGAAAGACTTTTGAATCAAGAGAATGGTGCAAGAAATATGAGAGCCCGAGCCTCTTATTTATAGTAATTGAATTTACAAAAACTACCCTCCATAATTAATTAATGACCTTATAGTTATATAAACGACTAAACACCCCTTTATAGTACTATTTTAAACAGATTTAACGATTTTTGTACTAAAGTAATATCGAAAATACTCAACCATAGTCTTATAATGACCGCATCGTCGATACCTTTCTAATGATATATAAATTTGTATATATATGTATATGTATATATGATTTATACTTTATTTTAATACGTAAATATGCTATTATATTTTATAACTCGTTCATACGAACTCCCTTTTTGACGTTCTTTATAGGCGGGAACGTACCCTACAACTTTCGTTTAGACTCCGTCGGCTAATTTTGAATTTATTTTTAAAGTTATATTTTTAACAGGCCGGGACAGGATTGGTCCGTTAAAATCTCATAACTTCTTCATCCGATGTCCATTTTTGTCTGTCTTTTTATCGTTACGCTACTAATAACGAGATCTTCGATTCTCGTTTAGGTTGTGTCGGCTAAACAACAATCGATCTAAAATTCGAATTTCGGGTTATACATCGCTAATCCGAAACTTCGAAAAATCATAACTTCTTCATACGAAGTCAGATTTGGGCATTCCTTTTATCGATGTTCTTAGTTTAACATATTCTACGACTTTTGTTTAGAGCGCTAAGGCTAAATCTCGCTCTATCATAAATTTACTATTTACGCTTCTCGGTGCCGTGCCGGTTCCGACTCGAAACTTCGACGGGTCATAACTTCTTCGTTATAACTCGGATTTCGGCGTTCTTTATATGTACGGAAACCTTGTGACATATTCTGCAACTTGGTTAAGATTATTTATTCTAAATAATCTTTTTGTCGAAAAGTCATTTTCGACCCCTATTGCCTCTAAATTGACTAGCCCGGATCTGCGGGTGTTACAATTATCTCCCCCATAGGATGATTACGTCCCGGAATCATCAACGAAACATGGCTCGTATAATGACTCCATACGTCGTCTCTTCATCCTAGGTAATAATTATAACTTCTATATTTCTTCAAGTCTGTCTCTTAGACTCATTGACTGTAAGCAGTACTCGATCGTGCACCTGCTCTCTACCTCAGGCTAGACTGCAAATTATGACCTATCATCATGTGATGCACGTTTAGACTCAGGTCTCTTAGAGTTAAATTCTAAAACAGACTATGCCTTCCTTCATGTTCTAATGTGATATAATCACACTTTAACATGTAGCGTTTCTAGCTACCAACTTCTTTAACAACAAACGTGATACTTCTATTGATCGCTTTGATTTCAATTGTTTGGTTTAAGTCAGACGCTACATCGAACTTGGTTCCCTGAACCACGCAACATACTCATCATAGTCGGACTCAATTCAATATGACCACTAGGGTCGGAATATCAACAATCTTTTTAGTTATTACCGAAATGATGGTAATGACATACTTGAATAAAACAGAATCAGTTACTAGCTTCTTGGTAACCTTGTGACTTTCCCTGATCCAAGTGTGAGTCATGTGCTTTCGGTAGTATAGGCCTCTACTACCATTCACACCTACTCATACTCGTCTCAAGTATTGTCCCGCAGTTTTCCAAGTCACCACACAAGAAAATCACATAACAGCTTAACACATCAAATATCAAAACGAAGGTTTTTTTATTATTCCTTGAAACTATTACATAGGTGTTCAAGTTCACCCTAGACTATGCCTCTAACAGGCTACATCATACGATTCTATGACTACTTCATAACTCGATCCTTGGATGTCAAGTCGTCACTCCTGAATCCTCGCGTTGTCATCTGCTTCGTCAAGGATCATTTGAAATGCTCTCGCCTTTGGCTTTGGTTGCACATTTGGCTTTGTAGCCCCCTCTCTATTTGGGCAATCTTGCTTGAAGTGCCCTTCCTCATTACATTCGTAACGCACCCTTTTATTGAATTTACACTCGTTGGCATAATGCCCATGCTTCCCACACTTGAAACAAGTTACTTCCTCACCGCATTTTCCAGAGTGTTTCTTTTTGCACTTCTCGCACCATCTTTCTTCACTCCCTCCTCCTCTAAACTTCTTGGTACTGGATTTGCTTCTCTCATCGGGCTTCGCAGACCCCTCAAACTTCCTCTTTTCGCCAACCTCGGTCTTGTTGGCGGCTCTTCCCTTGATCATCTCCTCAACCGACTTGGCAGCCCAGATAGCTGCCTCCAAAGTAGGTGCCTGACGCACTAGCACTGCATATTCCCATGGAAGTCCTTTTGCGTACTTGTCAATTTTCGTCAACTCATCCAGAACAAGACGTAAGGCGAACTCCATCTTCTCTGTGAAGTTGTTGGTGTATTCATCTACAAACATGCTTCCTTTCTTTAAGGTAAGGAATTGGTTTTCTAGCTCGAGCAGATTTTGGGCTGAGCAGTACCTACGTTTGAATTACACCAGAAATTCTGCCCATGTCAGTTGCAGGGGCTCATTGGGGCTCAGCGTCTTTCCCAAGGTATTCCATCATCGTACAGCGCCTCCTCGAAACTGACGCACTGCAAATGTGGTCTGTTGTTTTCCCTTGCAACCACACGTCATGAAAGCTAATTCCATCTCCGAGATCCAATCCATGACCCCAATCGGATCCTCCTTTCCAGTGAAAGTCGATGGCTTGCAAGTCAGAAAATCCTTGTACTTGCATCCATTCCTCTCGACTTCATCATCTTGGTTGTTTTGTCAAACTATTGGTGGGTTGACTTGACCAACAGTCCCACTGTAGTTTCCTTCCTCAGTCTGCCCTTCGTTCAACTCGGGCTGTTCGATCTGAATAGTTGCTTCCTCTCGATTTTGCTGGAGCAAAAGTCTGGTTTCCTCCATTTGACGATCCATCATTGCTTGGATCATCGCTTGCACTCTGGCCATCGTTATTGGCTCAGCAGCGGCTACCACAACCGGTATTTGCTCAATCGTTGGGGGTTGATCTCGATTCCCATTTGCATTCACGTTTCCGCTACGGGTTCTTGCCATCTTGATCTATACACCGAATAAGGTGAATCTAGACCTTTACTTAGGATTGACGTTTAAATCATTCTTATCACTCCGAAACGTTTATATGCTGGTTCTAATATCGTAGTTAAACGCTTAGAATCCTAAACACATAAGGTTTCCAGATCCGGTCGACAACAGACCATAGATCCGAACAAATAACAGCATATCATACACAAGCATTTAGCACATAAAAGCATTTTAGGCACAATTCCTAAAATAATCTAGTGCTCACACCTCACAATCATCACTTAGCATTCTAAGTTTAAGTCTAGAAATAAATCCATATTCCTAGTTCGCTTAAACTAATGCTCTGATACCAACTGTGACATCCCCATTTTCACGGCCAGAAAAGACCGATTTTGTTTATGCTTTATAAAAATCAGAGTACTTCTTTTAATAAAAATGTTGCGGAATTTGTTCCTAGAAAAACATGATAATCGCGTTATCAAATCATTTCTAAAGAAATATATTTTTATTCACTTTTAAAAACATTTGGGATGTCATCGTCAATACAAAAACATAAGCATAAACAGAACTTACATTTATTTACACTAGTGATCTACATCTCTTTTAAATCTCTTAGTGTAATGTGACTTCATATCGACACCTGTGATACAAATAAACTGAGTGGGTTAGGTTGGGAAACCTGGTGAGTACATAAGGTTTTCAACCCACAATAATATAATTATTATGTTTTAACAATCAAACAATCAACCCAATTACCCATCCCCATTATCTTCTTTATTCTTAAGGATCTACCCTAAGAACCAGTTATTTCTCATTCATTCATTCCTAAGGATCATCCTAAGGAAACAACTTGAAGTCCATTGTTGCCAATGACACTTTGGTCAAGCGCAGCCGCTAATCTTGTCACTTAGGCGCAGCTACCAGAATTGGGACATTTCCTATGAGGCGCTTCTGCCGGTATTGACCTTTTAACGCCACTGTCATGGTCATAAGGCTCCCTATTAGGCGCAGCTGCCGATACTGTCCTTAGAGCACAGCTGCTAGGACGTTTACCGTAGATCTAAAACATCTACGAGTTGTGGCGCTGCTGCCAATGCTCATCTATAGGGTACTAGGTCCACTGATGCCAATGTATACCTATAGGGCACTAGGTCTATGCTACTAATGTTCCTCTATTTCAGCTTTTATCTCATCATTCATCTACCCATGTTTTACCTAACATATCTTGTAGATATAAAATACTTTATACAGTTTACATCATTTAAAACATGTATAAAAATCTTTCACCAGCATAGACAGCAAGTATTCAGACAATATGCACACATAGCACGTAAATTTATAGTAAAATACTTCATATCTATGTGTAAGATGAAAGGGACCATGCACTCACAACACGTAATATATATTAAATACTTCATATCTATTGTAGGATGAAAGTAAATATGCACTCACTTGAGAAGGTGGTGACTCGGTACTCGGACAGTGCTTTGTTTACTTCAAAATAATTTCTTTCGACGAAACCTAGTATTATTATCACTAGATTTTAGTCTAATATTTACCGTGACTAATTATTAATCTTATTATTATTATTATTATTATTATTATTATTATTATTATTATTATTATTATTATTATTATTATTATTATTATATAAGCGTTTAAACAATACTTTCCAACCACTATGTACGGACAAGGGCCAGACATAAAACACCAGAGGGAAGGACCATTTTGGCATATAACACTTCCGAAATCCAACAACCCTATGCGGCCCTTTAAACCAGATTCCCCGTACCGGGAGTAGTTAAAAAGATATTATAACGACACTTATATAAGTCATAATAATAGCTCAAATATTTATTATATGTTCATAATAACAATACTAATTTTAAATATAAACTATATTAAATAGGGTAAACATAACTTACTTACAAGGGGATTTTAGCTAGCAGTCGGGCTCTGCAGGGGCAGAACTTCGTCGCTGAATCTTTCTAAGAAAGATTCGTGCAGCGCTTCAGCGATCACCTTACTATACTAAAACTATAGAAAGAGAAGTCGAATCACGAGGGACCGAAATGCTCGAGGGATAAGGAGAGAAAGACTTTTGAATCAAGAGAATGGTACAAGAAATATGAGAGCCCAAGCCTCTTATTTATAGTGATTGAATTTACAAAAACTACCCTCCATAATTAATTAATGACCTTATAGTTATATAAACGACTAAACACCCCTTTATAGTACTATTTTAAACAGATTTAACGATTTTTGTACTAAAGTAATATCGAAAATACTCAACCATAGTCTTATAATGATCGCATCGTCGATACCTTTCTAATGATATATAAATTTGTATATATATGTATATGTATATATGATTTATACTTTATTTTAATACGTAAATATGCTATTATATTTTATAACTCGTTCATACGAACTCCCTTTTTGACGTTCTTTATATCCACGCGTAGGCGGGAACGTACCCTACAACTTTCGTTTAGACTCCGTCGGCTAATTTTGAATTTATTTTTAAAGTTATATTTTTAACAGGCCGGGACAGGATTGGTCCGTTAAAATCTCATAACTTCTTCATCCGATGTCCATTTTTGTCTGTCTTTTTATCGTTACGCTACTAATAACGAGATCTTCGATTCTCGTTTAGGTTGTGTCGGCTAAAAAACAATCGATCTAAAATTCGAATTTCGGGCTATACATCGCTAATCCGAAACTTCGAAAAATCATAACTTCTTCATACGAAGTCAGATTTGAGCATTCTTTTTATCGATGTTCTTAGTTTAACATATTCTACGACTTTTGTTTAGAGCGCTAAGGCTAAATCTCGCTCTATCATAAATTTACTATTTACGCTTCTCGGTGTCGTGCCGGTTCCGACGCGAAACTTCGACGGGTCATAACTTCTTCGTTATAACTCGGATTTCGGCGTTCTTTATATGTACGGAAACCTTGTGACATATTCTACAACTTGGTTAAGATTATTTATTCTAAATAATCTTTTTGTCGAAAAGTCATTTTCGACCCCTATTGCCTCTAAATTGACTAGCCCGGATCTGCGGGCGTTACAGAAACATATAAGAAAACATCAGGAACACTGATATATCTAGAGGGATCACTACTACCACAAGCTTCTTGGTCTCATCTCAGATTTCCTTGATTCGAGTACGGATCCTCTGCTTTCAGTAGTACGGGCCCATACTACCTTCCACATCTATCCGTACTTTTCTCAAGTACTGCCTCGACTTCACCAAGTCACTTCTACTACTACTGATCTCTGCTACTCTCATCCTAGGCTTGCCCTAGGGAAATCTCTGACTCCACCTAATCCAGTCCTCAGCTTCTGAAGATCTCCCTGTAATGCCAATTAGCCATCACCTGAATACCATCACATGTGACGAGGCTCAGATAATCCTTCGAGTAAAAGAGTCGTCCCTACAACGGTTAGACTCAAACAAGAGCTACGCAATAGGGCCAAATTCAGCACTCTGAGATTATTCAACCCTGATCACATGTGACGTGACGTATTCACCTAACGGCTACTCTCATCACTTAGAGTCCTACAAAGCACAAAGCAAGCAGCATTCGGACACAGGAAATTACTCAAGCAAATCTATTCTCATAACGAGAACTGTACTAGCATGCAATTTGTAAGCTCATACTATCAGGCATAACCTAAACAGGCTATCCTATTGCTGTCTACTCAATACTAGCATGCAATTCTCATAAAGCTGATTCACATATAGCAGGCACATAAGGCATCCTCTTAGATCCTTAGCCCTATTCTAGCATGTTGTTCTACTGAAACTGATAACTCATAACATAAACTCGTATGGGTAATTTGGGAGTACATACTTGAGCTCGGCTGATCGCATGCACCACACCCCTTTTCTCTTTTCAAAGTCCTTTTCTTTCTAAAAAAATTTGTTTTCACTTTTCTAAAACTATTTTCATTTGAAAACATTTTACCACTTCCTTAGTTTGAGTTCAGACACACCTGAAAGTGTGTCCGAATCCCTCAAACCAAGGCTCTGATACCAACTTGAAACAACCCAAAAATACAGTCTGAAAATTTCGTTTTAAATAATAACAAAATCATCTTCCAATCGTCACATCATAAAACCATGTGCAATTATCTCAACCCATAATAAAATGTCATGAACATTTGTGCCAAATCAAACTATGAATCAAAACAAACTCCCAGGAAAAGACTGAAGTTGTGTTGTGTGCGATGCCATCATCCCGAGCTCTTCCCTTTACTTGCGGAAGTACCTAAAACCAAACTGAAACTGTAAGCACGAAGCTTAGTGAGCTCCCCCAAACTACCACATACCATACAATAACATATAAAGCATTTACTGGGCCTTGCCCACTGCATCGGAACAAAGTCCAGAAATTAACCAGGGCCTTGCCCTCTGCATCGGACCTGAGTCCAGAAACTGCATCGAACCGAAGTCCGGAACTAACCAGGGCCTTGCCCTCTGCATCAGACCGATGTCCGGAACTAACTGCATCGGACCGAAGTCCGGAACTGACTGGGACCTTGTCCCCTGCTTCGGACCAAAGTCTGAAACTGATTGAACATAGCATAGCATAACATAGCAACTAGCATAAACACATATACTACATACTGCATCGGACTGAAGTCCGGAACACGTAACACAAAGACATGCTTGAATCACAAAAACATCAAGCACACTAAACTACTACATCGGACCGACGTCCGGAAGTACTGCTAACTAAACGGGCCAGCATTATGGCCGTAGACTCGTTCCTACTGGAAGGAAACTCACCTCGTGATGTTGACTGCTGAACTCCTGAATGAGAAATCCCTAACTGCTGCTCCGGCTGCTTCCCAGCTATAATGGGAAATAAATACTAAATCAGAATAGGGATTCCTCTATGGGTAAAATGACCATTTACCCCTACTATGGTGTGGGACACAACATGGCCCAAAACCTCAATTCCTTCTAAGTCCATCTATGGCCCCATTGTAGGCCCACTAATGGCCCAATTTGCTATATTGCGCCTAGACCCTCATATTGGGCCTTACCCAAGCCCAATACTAAATCCTTGGTTCTTAGTAACTGAATTCTGATGGGCCATAAAGGCCCAAGGACCCTAAGCCTGAAACCCAGCCCACACCGAGGCCCAACACTCGAAGCCCAAACTAGTAGCGTACATGGGGCGTACACCAAGGTACGCTAAGCGTACTGGCTGCTGGCTTGTACGCGACGCGTACTTCCTTGTATGCCCAGCGTACAGCTCTGTTAAGCCAACATCTCATTAAGTGCTTAATAATCCGATCCACAAGCTTCAAATCTAGATCCTAGGCTTATTCCATGACTTAAGCCATAAAGTTGCTTACTTGATGGCTTACAAGTCTCATAAAGGCTCAAACTTCCACAAATAACATTCTACTTCCATAAAACCAACTATATCTCATTCATGGTTCCATATAAGCCACAAAGATCGAAACTTTACTGCTATGGGGACACTTGAGCTTCAAGGATAGCAATCCCAAGCTCCAAAAACGAAGTTGCTAGATAAAGGTCCTTCCTTTGGACCTAAAAGGTCCAAACTTCCAAAAACTCCTAGATCTAAACTTACTAGAGGAAAGTTGGAAGCTTTATACCTCTTTTGAATGTCAAAAGAAAGGATGATCCCAGATCTATGAGCTCAAGGTGATCAAGTTCTTCTTCTTCCACTTCTCTTCTTTTCCTTCTTCACCAAAATAAGCTCAAAGATCAAACACACACTAACAAGGAGCAAAGGGGAACGAACTAGGGTTTCTCTGGAGTGAATGATCAGTGAGGAGTCCAAATGGGAGGCTATAATGGGGTTTAAATACGCCTCAACCCCTAAAATTAGGGTTTGCCACCTGGTCGCGTACGCTGGGCGTAGCTTAAGGTACGCTGTGCGTACGCTCAGCCTCCCCACGTTTCATTTAAGCAGTACGCCCAGCGTATAAGGGGGTGACGCCCCGCGTACGGCTTATGGGTTGCTTACCCTTCGACCCAAAATAAAGGTCCACTCACAATATTAATTCAGTTATGGCCCAAAATAAACTTGAAGAATTAAATAGCTTTTATACCTCGGAAACGATTGTTACAGCAATTCATGACAGGATAATTATATAGGTCACGTCCAATACTAGTTCTCTTACAGGTACCTATGAATCTTGGTTACAACCTAGTGCCTACTTTAATCTTATAAGAGTCAACCAATCAAATTCACATTAGTCTTAATTCATAACTGCTACCATAATTATAACCGACTACAAACTTTTACAATAATTATATTATTCATGGATTAAACATGTTAATATATAGTACAACAAGTATTAGTGTGAATATCATATCCCAATATATCAAAATAATACAATACTGGTTGTCATTATTCCAATATCCAAATACTAAATCTAAACCAAATCTTATTTCTATAATAACAAAGTCTCATAGCTCAAGCTTAACCTTTCATGCTAAGATTAAAGAAAAGACTTTATCAATTGGTCTAACAAAGTTGAATTTGTGAAATTCTATGAATACTATCATCACCATATTTGAATTTATTCTAAGCCTCATAGAATTTGATTGGTGTTCTAATGTGATTTAGAGTATCTTAGCTTGATTAAGTCTAATCTTATAGTCACAAAAGATTTCAAGGTGATCCTTGAATAAATGGACTCGACTTAGTTTTTCAATGAACTCAATCCTCCAATCATATTTGATTGCAGTTTTTTAAGTAGCAATGTATTCTTATTTTTTAGTAGACTATGCAATTATCTTTTCTTGGAGCTTGTCCCGACAAAACTCATTCTTCATCCATGAGCAATTTATAATCCAATTATAATTCATAATCATCTCTATCTATTTTGAAGTTAGCATCTTGTGTATCTCTTTAAGTAAATCTTTTCTTCTAAGCTGATTAACTCACATACATTTTCATAGTTCTTCTTAAGTACATTAAAAATGTTCTTATAGTTATCTAATAACTTTATCATGTATCTTATGGGTATATTATGATATTTTCATAGGATAATCATATAGGTAGTCTTGTGCATAATATGGCATAAATTATGGATTCATTTGTCAAAGAAAATAGAATATAAACCATTTTATCTAGATCAAACATATGTGCTAGGTCCTTTTGAAGCAAGCTCAAAATGGTGCCATGTGGCAATGCCAATAGTCCTCCAAAGGAATCTTGTATCTTGATCTCTTTCAAGATATTGTCAATATATGCATAAATATTTAAAACTTTGACATTCATCTTTATTTGTCTATATTTTACATTCCAAAAATGTATCTTGTATGTCCTAAGTCTTTCATCTTAGAAACACTTTTTGAGTCTAGGCGAAAGATCCATGCATAGTCGAAATGTAATTTCTAATGACTAAGTATGCCTTGTCCATACAAGATTAGGAATATCACTATGCTCCCACTAGTTCTTAGTAAACACAGATGTTATCTTCATTTTGATATAAAAAACATGAATTGTGTTTTTATATTAAAATGATGATTCCATCCTTTATATGTTTGCTTTTTATCCACAAATAGATTTTAAGGCTTACACATTTTGTTAGGATAAATGTGATTAATAAAACTTCTCGGCTAAGCTTTATAGAAATCTTCAAGTAGGTGTTTAATAAGAAATTTATTTTTTTCTTGAAATCTATTTTCCATATCTCATAATCATAATATATAGTTATGGTGAATAATATCCCTATTGATCTAATAATAGCTACTTGGGAAAAGGTTTGATCGTAGTCGGTGACATGAGTATGATAAAAAAAAAATTATATAATAAGTCTTGCTAAATGTATATATATCTCCATGTGTGTATTCTTCTAAACGAATCACTTACTCATTCTAGCCTTGCTATAGGGAGGAAGATTAATCTAGCCCATACTTGATTATTATACGCGAATAGTATCTCGGTGTTCATGAGTCTAAGTCATTTATCAAGTTGAAAGTATGATATAGCATTTCAGTAGTTGATAGATTTTACAAAACCCATCAAGAAAACTCATCAATGAGAGATTTCATATTTCTCATGTTATAGATGATTTCTACCATATATACGAACAACTTGTGTTTATGAAGAGCTATTATGTTTAACAATCTCTTGTTACAACCAGTGCCAACTTTTGCTACATTAGGCTATGGTTCTTGAGCTACTTCAAGTTCCATGTGACTCTTACTCGCTTTTTGATAATTCAGCTTTCAAAGGAATAAGAAACCTTATTCTTGGTAATAATAATGTAAATAGCCTTTTAGAATGTTCTACAAATATGTAATTGGTAGATTTGGCTCTAGAAGCTTTAGTGTAAAATAGGCTTCAAATCCATAAAACATTATGAAAGATAAGAATAGAGCCTTTCCATATTAAATCTTATATCGTGTTTTATTTGCTTCTTAGTTGGAGTTTGTATTCTAAATACAAATAATAGTGATTAAAGCATAATCCCAAAAGAATAAAGGAAGATAATTTCTACCGATTAGAAAGTAAATTGTATTTAGTTAGGTTTAGTTTATCCTTTATTATATCTAAGGATTTAGATGGTTATATTGGTTTGTATCTCAACTTTATATAATTGAAAACTTCAAGAAAGGTTTCATAATTATCTTTCAACCTGTAAAATTTAATTATAATGACTATAGTTATTAATAAAGTTGATTAGGTATCTTGTACAAAATATAGGCTTTTATTAGAAGGGAAGTTATACATGACTATGTATAGTTCCTTAATTATTATTTTCTCTACAGTTTAGTGAAAACATAATTAGCAATCTTTTATATATAAATAAGAATCACATTTGTCAAACAAACTACATTATTTTCTTTCAAAAATCTATTTCTTGAAGTTGGAATATGTTTATTTTGTTTATATAATAAACATAACAATGTCATAGACAAGTTTCAATTAAATCATGTTTGAGTCAAAAGTGTTTCCTTATAAAATTAGATTTACTTTATAATTCTTATAAGAGATATAGTTCTCAAAAAAGAATTTAATCATTTCATAATATGGAGGCGGTTGTTATGAAAGATGATTAAGTACATATTCAATCATGTAATCAATTAACTGAGACATAAATTTAGACATGCTAAATTTAAAACATGCATTGTTCCAAAACAAACATCGTTTTACAATACAAGTAATTTATGTTCAAATCATAAATAATAAACTCCACCAGTGAAGTTCCTACTTGCTTGTGCTCAGCTGATTACTCTTATTGAATACCTACAATTCATTTACAAATATTTGATTAACATAAAGTATCAAGTACTTGAGTGTTAAATTAAAAGTATAAGCTCTATCTAGTAGATACATGAATTATTGGCCCGACCAATATTTCTCAAATAAGAGGGATAATTCATCTTTCATTGTCTTGTTTCTTTACAGTAGAAACTAGATCAATCTTTTTCGGCCTTTCTGGATTTCTTAGGCTTATAGGTATCTTTCCCTCGAACTAATGGTCTTTTCGAGGACACGTCAAGACTCTTTCAAGTCTTGTATTCTTCCTATGATTGAACTAGTTGATACCAAATATCATTGTATTTTAGGAATATTTTCTTAAACTGACGAAACATACAAAATGCTTCTAAGTTTCCCAATTCCTTCTAAAGTTCAGGAATAATTCTTCCCAGTATGATGTAAGAAACATCTTCAGCATCATAGTGATGTTTGCACTGGGTATCATATCCAGGTCTTCTGCTTAAAGCGAGTTGTTCAGGAATAAGGCCTCTTAGAATGTATGATTTCTAATCTCTCTTGAGATTATCTCTCAAGGTATGAACCCATTCGTTCAAATTGTATCCATCGAATATTATTATATCTTGTACATCAGTAAGAGAAAGATGATGCATGGTAATGAGATTGGATTTTGCTTTCTTATACAAAATTTTAATAGAATTCATTTAGTGTTTTCAATATTTAAATCTTTGATAATTAATACCTTTTAATTTTCCAAAAACATAAATTATCAAATATTAGGATCCAAGTTGCAAAAAAAAATGGTTAGGTATATTTATTTCATTCACTGAATCAAACAAGGTAGGTATCGAGTATCAGCTATATTCTAATATATAATTCCTAGCGTTATGAGATTGCTAATAACAAAGTTTAATAGACAAGTTTGATCTCATCTATGCCCCATACCTCTATTGCTTATGTGACCTTTATCACAACATATTTCCGATCTAATCATCCAGTTTGAGGAACTTGTGTAATCGGCCTATAAATTGTTTATAGAAATGAATACACATTGGCCATTAAAAGATAACATGGGCGGTTAGGTGACCTTTATCCCACTAGCTTATACAAGTGACGTGCATGTGCTTTCAAATTGGACTGGATAGACTTGAGTTTAATAAGGAGTATTTTAATGTTTCTATAATGTTAGTTTAAAAAACATATGATATCATGGTTATTGCATGCATCCAATAAGCCATAATATTCTTTTATTAAAATCACATTTTAGCAATGTTCTTTTATAAAATCAAATTTTATATAATTAACGCGATCAAATTTTTAAATTTAATATATAGTATTCATTTTCGATATTTGAGCGCTAAAAAACATTTATTTGCCATTTAATAAAACATAACTTTATAATATAATGTTTGGAGTTTAATAATTCTCTAAAATCTAAATTTTAAACTTGTATGATTTGAAACGCCAAAATTTACCATTGGCTAGTTTTAAACGATAAAACACATTTTATATTAAAAACATTTCTACCATCTTATGTTAAAAGATAAATTGCATTAAAACCACTCTCCTTGTGATCATTTCATGTTTAAAATATTATCTAGCATTTTAAAACCTACTATTGCAAACATGCATAACATAACATAAACAACAATCACAAAGAATCAAACATATGTGCCTAAACCAACCATAAATTAGTGACATTTTGTGATCCTTCACAAAAATGTCAAGCCCATTCCTAAGGGACATAAAAGGACCAAATATTCAACTTGTTGCATTTTTGTCCTATCACTTGCCTTGACAACACCAAGTTGCAAAACTTCACAAGTTTATAAAAGTAATAAAAACTTTATAAAACATGGGGTGACATTTGATCCTTCAAAATGGTCTTCGTCTTCATCTTGTTACATATGTATAAACACAAACTGTTCTAACTAATTTGTTACTTACAAAAATAAAAAAATAAAAAAATATCTATTTAATTATTACATATCATATGAATAGATAAATATTACAATCATTTTAATAAATAAACACATGCAACAACAAAGGAGGTTCATGGCTAGCTACTGCACATCATGTATATATATATATATATATATATATATATATATATATATATAGAGAGAGAGAGAGAGAGAGAGAGAGAGAGCTAGGTTCAAATGTTTCTAGCAACTATCATGTGCATGAATGCACCAATAGGAAATTAGGAAAAAATAAATCATTAAATGAATCATTTAAGGGTATTATAGTAATATTTACATAGTTAATTATGGTAGATCAACAATAATTCCTTATATCACCCAAGAAGCAAAGATAAATATAGAACATTAGCCCTAAATCGATTTCACTGCTTCCCACCACCCCTATAGATCGATTTCACCATTTCTCTCTATCTTATCTATTTGTTCCATATTCAAGCCCTAAATCGATAGATGAAACGAATGATATGTGTATAGTTGTTACAATTGCAGAAAGAAAAGAGAGAGAAAGAATGCAGAGATTGAATATGGAACAAATAGACTAACTGTTCAATTTTCTTCATCGACCCTTTTCATTCGTCATCATCATCATCATCTTGTGTTGCCACTTTTCCTTCTCCTTCTCCACCATCGGGAAATCAATTTTAAAACCCTATCAGTAAGACCAACCCCTTCACCGGTTTGTCATCGTCAATCAAGGAACCCCTACCCCTTTTAATGTTTCTTGTTTTGAATATGAAAGACACATGCATATGTGTTTGATAGCCGCAAGAAAAAAATCAACAACCTTTCCCACTTATTCGAACCAATTCCCAGGTGAGTATGGTGTGTGAATTATGATTCTTGAATATTTAATTGATTTTTAATTAGTTCGACTAACTGTTCTTGTGTATTAGTGGATGAATTTAATTTATAATCCATTTGAATAAATATCCCTAAGTTTGTAATGGTTGTTTATAATTTAATTGACTTGGTTTTTTAGATTTTTAGGTTGTAAACAAGATTTGGTTTAGTTTGACAGGAATTGGTGGCTTATTCAGGTGCAAGACAATTGAGGAGTACAATATTGGTGCTTCTATAAGCATTAGCGCTTTTCCATTTTTGCCCTTTCCCCTTACTGTAAATCTAATTGTTTATTTCATGATTGTTTTGTATATGATTAATTTAGATGAATTCGATTAGTATGTTAGTGTGTTTAGCTGTACTTTATCTTATTGCGTGTAAGGTGTTTGTGAAAATGTCTAAAAGAGAACTTGATATAATATATACAATTTGTTTGATCGGTGGGTTTGGATGTGTGTTATATCATGATTGATTTTGTATATGATTGATTTAGGTGAATTTGATTAGTGTGTTAGTGTGCTTAGTGTGTTAGTGTGTTTGGTTGTACTTTATCTTATTACATGCTAGGCGTATTCTAGCAAAATGTATTATGTTACTTGTATTTCACTAGACAAGATTGGATGTATATATACATGCTTGTATGTGTTCAATAGGTCTTTGATGGACATAACCAAATTACAAAACATAAACAATAGAATGATAAAACACAATATTTTTTTAGAATGAGGTTAGTAACACTCATCAATTTGATGCTTACTATTCCGACAAAATTAGATTTCAATCTCCTTATTTGTCAAGATAGGAAAAGTAAAAACATTTTGTGATGTATTTTTTGTTATATAGAATAAAATAATATGATTTAAGTGTATTCTGTGATGTATTCTGTCAAAATTTATTTGTATAAATGCATTCTGTTAGAATGTCTTTAAGAATGTTTGTTGACAAGTATATTTGCTTAACTGGTAATAATGAGTAATGCATGTTATTCTTTTAGAATGCCTTCAAGAACGAATCAGATATTGATCATACTAGAGAAAGACTTGGAATGAAGTTAAAAAAAAAAAAGTATTGTGGCGATTAAAGCTATAACTAGCAGAATGTATTCTGTTAGAATGTATTTTATGTATTATGCCAGAATGTATTATATGGATTTTATCATATTATACGTATTCTATCATAATATATTAAGTGAGAGGAATTGCAAGTCACATGCTTTTAACCATTCTTCGTTTTATTGTATTTGTGATAGGAATGGCTGGAATAACGGGTTGAAGACATGATAGGAATAACTTGAAGAATGAATAAAAGATTGATCACACTCATAATTTAAGAATTTTGTTACTTCTTAAGAATTTCATTCATTTTTGTTGATATTCTTTTAGAATATATATATATATATATATATATATATATATATAATTATATTAAAATTTATAAGACTATTAGTCTGTTAGAATATGTAAGAATTTGAATTTAAGTTTGAATGTATAAGAATATATTATAATGTTGTTATTCTTCAACCGGGGACTCAAGAATTATGTTATCTTCAATAATATTCTAATAAAATAAATTTCTGAAAGAACATAATTCTAACAAAAAAAACATTTGACGGAATAAAATCGGTTATGTTTACAAATTATGTTAGAATTAAAATTGAATTAATATAAAAAAATCCATATTTTTAAAATTAGGAGAATTAATTATCCCTAAAAATCTGAAAATTTCCTTTTTTAAATATATTTAATTGTCCAAAATACACAACCAAACAAGGAACATGCGGCTGAGGCAGAATAGACCTTCGAATAGATGAACCTAACTCTAAATCCACAACCAAACAAGGAACATGAGGTAAAGCAAAGATCACAGATTCTAAGTCTATAACGCCTTAATTGCATGTAACTGTAACGTATCCACTTAGCAACTATTGTTCTACTAATAATGACCTTTTTAGTTCTCACATATGTAAGTTATAGAGATGCGGAATACTCCTATAGTATTCTCGTGTTAATGTTCTCATGGTAGTGTTGGTAAGTTTTAGACTTGTTGCAGCACCACAACCATCCTTAGGCACATGCTAGTCACTCCTAGGAAAATGTAGTTGATCAGGCTACATCCGCCTAGATGTGACTATATATCTCTAAGACTAATTGTGCTACTCAACAATCTTAATACTTTTATTCTGTTCTAGTATGATACTGACCCTCTGTACTCGTGGATGTATATATATATATATATATATATATATATATATATATATATATATATATATATATATATATATATATACATATATATATATATATATATATATATATATATATATATATATATATATATATATATATATATATATATATATATATATATATATATATATATACATATATATATATATATATATATATATATATATATATACTTAGTTAAATATTTTAGTATTTAAAAGTAAACATTCTTGGTCAAAGTGTTTTAGTCCCGAAGTGTTTATAGTTCGTATATCTTTTATGGGTTGATATACTTGATTCACGATAAACAAAGCTCTGATACCAATCTGTCACACCCCAAAACCGAGAACGGCGGAATACGTTCTGGGGTGGAGGACGTCATGTTCAATATCATAACAATGCATAATAGAATGAAAATTTTATGTCTAACACAAATATACAAGATATATAACTAAGTATTCAACGACGGTCGGACAGATAACCTAACACCCTAAGTCCACAATCAAACAAGAACAGGAAATAAGGTCGGTTATCAGTTCTAAATCCTTCAATACTTACTTATATAAATATATTGGTGTAGAAATGATTTGAAAATAATTGAATGTTTGAAAATATTTCAAAATTGTTTTAAGACAATTGATTTGTGAAAAATGAGGTTAATAAACATTTGAAATAACTTTACTGACCAGGTACTTTGAAAATGTAGAAAATCCTTTTGTTAGCAAGTTTTAAATCACGTGTGATTGATACTATAATGTATTGAATTCAACTTGTATCCCCCCCCCCCAATAAAAGCATTTAAAACATTTGAAAGGTTAATTAAGGGGTATGAACTCACTGTTTAACGTAGGGTTCGAGTGTGCGGTTCGTATGAGTGTCGAGTGTCAACGGATGCTCTGAACGCAAGTAGCCCCTATTAATCATATGGTGACACATATATAAGTTAGAGCTAAGGTGTTTCATGACTAAACATGATGGGAAATCCCTCCTAAGGGCTTGGAATCACTAAGACTAAGTGTCCCATGCTCTATACCCAATGATCTATGCAAGTTTAAGGCCAAAAATAGGTATTAGGGTGTGTGTATGGCCATAAAGGTGAGTGTGCGGCTGGGGAATGCGGCCAGACTGGTGTGTGAGGCTGCACACTAGAGTGTGCGGCCGTATAGGGTGGGTGTGCGGCCGTACACTCCGTGTTTGAGTCCTATGTGTCGATTGTGTGGCTTTACTCTCACTTTGGAGGGTGTTTTGAGTGTGTGTGGCCACCTGATGAAGGTGTGCGGCCGTACTCCTTCATGGGATGAAGAACAAGAAGAACATTATGAGTTTGAGGCTTGGATTCAAGTGTTTTACCTCTATGACAAGCTGAATGATGATGTTCTTCACGTTTTGGAGGCCTAATGAGTGTTCTTGGGTGGTTTTCTAGAGAGAGAAAGTATAGAGAGAGAAAGGATGCAGCCAAAAGTGAATGGAAGGGGGTCCTCCACTTATATAGGGTTGAGTGTGAGGCTGGAGGGGTTTACTGCTGGGTGTGCGGCTGGCTGGCCGCACACACTAGTGTGTGGCTGCACACACCTCTCTTGGTGTGTTTGGCTGGATTTTGTGATGCAACACCCTTCCTAACCCTTCCTAAGGTCCATATCTATGATATATTAAGTCTAAAGCACTCGTGCGGACCCAACATTCTACTAAAATACGCTAAATTCAAGTGAATTATAGATACATGGATCGATTGCATAGTGTAAAAGTGTCAGGTTGTCACATCCTCCCCCCGTTAGGGGAATTTCGTCCCGAAATTATAGTTCAAGCAACTAAGTTTTTACAAATAACTAAGTAAAAAGATGGGGATATTTAAGTCTCATTTGATCCTCTCGCTCCCAAGTGAACTCCGGTCCTCGTTTGGCATTCCAGCGAACCTTCACTATAGGGATGCGACTTTTCTTCGTTCGTTTGACCTCTCGATTCATGATTTCCACTGGTTCTTCCATGAAGTTGAGGCTCTCGTTGATTTCAATCTCGTCGAGTGGGATTACAAGAGTCTCGTCGGATAGATACTTTTTCAAGTTTGAGATGTAGAATGTAGGATGTATGTTACTAAGCTCGCGAGGTAGATTGAGTTTGTAAGCCATAGGGCCGATTCTAGCGAGAATCTCGAAAGGCCCTGTGTATCTTGGACTCAGATTTCCACGCTTTCCAAAGCGTATCATGCCTTTACAGGGTGAGACTTTTAGAAGGACACAGTCTCCTACCTGGAATTCCAAGGGTTTTCTTCGTTTATCTGCGTAACTTTTCTGTCGGTCTCTAGCGGCTTTCAATCTTTCACGAATCTAAACGATCTTCTCGGTCGTTTCTCGAATGATCTCGGGACCTGTGAGAGTGCTGTCAGGAATTCGTCCTTTAGCTAACTGAGTGTCACCCACCTTAGCCCAGCACAGAGGGGATCTGCACTTTCGGCCGTAGAGGGCTTCGAATGGAGCTGCTTTGATGCTCGTGTAGTAACTGTTGTTATAGGAAAACTCGACAAGGGGTAAGTGGGTATCCCACGCCTTACCAAAGTCGATCACACAGGCTCATAGCATATCTTCCAGATTTTGGATAGTCATCTCACTTTGTCCGTCGGTCTGCGGATGGTAGGCTGTACTCATTCCTAAGGCATTCTGCAATGATTGCCAGAATCTCGAAGTGAACCTACTATCCCTATCGCAGATAATAGATACAGGAACACCATGTAATCAAAAAATCTCTTGGATGTAGATTTGTGTGAGTCTTTCCATCTTGAAAGTTTATTTGATCGGCAGGAAATGGGCGGATTTCGTCAATCGATCGATAATTAACCAAATGGTATCGTACCCACTCGGAGATTTAGGTAATTTGGTAATGAAATCCATAGAAATCATTTCCCATTTCCACTCAGGTATCTCGGGCTGTTGTAGTAGACCTGAGGGTTTCTAGTATTCGACCTTCACCATGGCACAAGTCAGACACTTGCCCACGAAGGTAGCGATCTCGGCTTTCATGTTTGGCCACCAATATAACTTTTTGAGATCAAGGTACATCTTGTCCGAACCTGGGTGAATGGAGTACTTGGTCTTGTGAGCTTCGTTCATGACCACCTCTCGGTAACCACCGAACTTTGGGGTCCAGATCCGGTCTATGAAACAATAAACTATGTCTCCTTTGATCTCAAAGTTCTTATCCATTCCCCTCAAAGCTTCGTTCAGCACGTTTTCTGGTTTTAGGGCTTCCATCTGGGCTTCTCGGATTTGGGTGGATAAGTGGGAATGGATGGTCATTGTTAGTGATTTGACCCTTCGACCCGAATATTCTTTCCGACTTAGGGCGTCTGCTACTACATTGGCTTTACCCGGGTGATAACGAATTTCACATTCGTAATCACTGAGTAGCTCGACCCATCGTCGTTGTCTCATATTAAGCTCCTTCTGGTTGAGTATGTGTTGGATACTTTTGTGATCGGTGTATATCGTGCTCTTCGTACCGTACAGGTAGTGCCTCTAGATCTTTATGGTGAACACAACCATTCCTAACTCAAGGTCGTGTGTGGTGTAGTTGACCTCGTGTGTCTTTAGCTGTCTCAAAGCGTAGGCGATGACCTTACCTCGTTGCATCATAACACAACCGAGCCCCTGATTGGACGCATCGCAGTAAACCACGAAATCATCTGTCCCCTCGAGAAGGGATAGTATTGGCGTGGTGCATAGGGCTCGTTTCAGGGTTTGGAATGCATTCTCCTGTTTCTCTCCCCAGTCAAAGGCCACGTTTTTCTGGGTTAATGTTCTAAGAGGTTTCGCGATTTGGGAGAAGTTCTGAATGAACCTGCGATAATAGCCAGTGAGGCCTAGAAATTGACGAATTTCTGTAGGCGTCTTCGGTGCTGACTAGTTCTCAATGGCTTTAACCTTGGATGGGTCCACGTGGATTCCTTCCTCGCTAACCACGTGTCCTAAGAATTCGACTCTTCGGATCCAAAATTCTCACTTAGAGAACTTCGCGTATAGCTTCTCCGATCGTAGGGTTTCCAGGACTCGTCGTAGGTGTTCGCTATGCTCCTCCTGACTTCGAGAGTAAACCAGTATGTCATCAATGAAGACGATGACGAACTGATCCAAGTAAGGATGGCACACCCTATTCATTAAGTCCATGAATATTGCGGGCGCATTGGTCAGTCCGAATGGCATCACTACGAACTCGTAGTGTCCGTAACAAGTTCGGAAGGCAGTTTTCGGAACATCCTCCTCGAGCACTCGCAGCTAATGATATCTGGACCTCAGATCAATCTTGGAAAAGTAACTCGGCCCTTGCATTTGGTCAAATAGATCGTCGATACACGGAAGAGGGTAACGATTTTTGATTGTGAGTTTGTTGAGTTCTCTATAATCGATGCACATATGAAACGAACCGTCCCTCTTCTTTAAGAACAAGACCGGCGCTCCCCAGGGTGAGAAGCTTGGTCTTATAAAGCCCTTGCTGAGCAACTCGTTAAGTTGACCGGACAGTTCTTGCATCTCAGCAGGTGCTAGATGATAGGGCGATTTGGCTACGGGGGTAGCTCCCAAGATTAGGTCGATCCCGAACTCGACCTGTCGTTAAAGAGGTAAACCTGGTAACTCCTCTAGGAAAACATTAGGAAAATCGCATACAACAGGGAAGTCTTTTAAATCTTTCGTTTTATGGCTCGTGTCAACAACGTGTGCAAGGAACGCACGGTATTCCTTACGCAAGTACTTCTGGGCTTGAATACTGGAAATGATACGAAGACTTGTACTGGGTTTGTCTCTGTAAATTATCAAAGTTTCGTTATTCAGCAGATTTAGACAGATGGATTTGTCGAAGCACAGGGTGTCGGTGCGATGGAGACTCAACCAGTCCATGCCTACGATGACGTCGAAACTCTTGATCGATACCGGTATGAGGTCAATTGGGAACGAATGTTTATCTAGTGTGAGGGTACATCCTATGTAGATCTCGTCAGAACTTTCTGTTGTTCCATTTGCCATCTCTACAACGAAGGTTTCTTTTAATGTTGTGAGGATTGTTTAAGTAAGTGTTTAAAGTTTTGGTTTACAAAGCTTCTTTCTGCCCCACTATCGAATATGATACAAGCATAAGAGTTATTGAGAAGGAACGTACCCGTGACTACTGTGGGGTCTGCTACCGCTTCATTGTGACCGATAGCGAGTAGTCTTCCTGTTCCTCCCGCATTCCCATCTTTCGGGCAGTTTCTTTTAAAGTGTCCGACCTCTCCACAGCCATAGCAGGCTTGGCTCACTCCAGTACTGGGAACTTGACTGATGGGTTTGGGTTAAGACTTGCAAAACCGAATGGTATGACCCTTCTGGTTGCAGTTAGTGCAGTGCATTTCACGACAGGGGCCGTGATGATGGAAAGAGCACTTGTTGCACTTGGGTAGGTTTCCAACATATGTTTTGGCTGGTACATGGGCAGCAGGAGTAGTGGCAGCATGGACAGCCACCGTCTGTTGGTTTTTGGAGGATGATTGAGCTGACTTGCCCTTCTTTCGGTCCCACCGTTTCCTCTTGTTGTCGGATGACGTGGTTGGTGTAGTGGCAACCGTTGTGGTTGTTGATGGGGTGGAGGGAGTTTCATGATCAATCAACCTTTGGGCCAATTCCTTGGCTCTGTCAAAGGTCGTAGGGTGTGAAGCTAGAACATTCCCTCGATACGGAGGCACTAAACCCCAGATGTATCGTTCAATCTTCTTACTTTCAGAAGGGATCATGTTAGGACACATAGCTGCCAAGTCACAAAACCTGGTTGTATAAGCTGTGATGTACGTCCCTTTCATCTTGAGGTTCCAGAGTTTTTCCTCAAGCTTTTGGATTTCACCCCTAGGGAAGTACTCCTTTCTCAAAAGGTCCTTCAGCGTGTCCCAGCCCATGGCGTTGGATGTTACCAAAGAGAGTGAATTGACATGGCCGTTCCACCATGTCAGGGCCCTTTCAGTGAAGGTGGCGGCAGCGAACTTTATCTTACTCTCTTTAGGGCATGAGCACATTTCAAAGACTGCCTCCGTTCTTTCGAACCACTGAGACAATGCAAGGATTCCCCCAGTCCCGTTGAAGAAGGTTGGTTTGCAGTTCATGAAGTCCTTATAGGTATATCCCTGCGTCCGTTGGTGAACTTCACCATGTCTATAATTCCCACCCATTCCGGCACCACTCGCATCACTAGAATTTATTTGGGCCAGAGCTGCAGTTACCGCTGCGGTTACAGCTGTCTGGAACATTACCGGATCAAACTGTGGAGGAGGTGGTGGCGGAGGAGTTTGAGTCGCAGGTCTGCCTCTGTTCGGGCGCTTACGGGGAGGCATCATTTGCTGAAAATTTATAAGGTAATGACAATAATAAGGATCGATAGTAATCATGATGAGAGAGTTTCATGGATTAAATCCCCATAGTCCAGATATCATATAGAGTCATAGCAACAAAGTAGAGGAACATGTAAGTACAGTAATTCTCACGAAGTAGATAACTGCCAATATTACTGGTATTCATGATGTAAAATGAGTTCAGGAAAAATGACCTAACAGTAGGTCTTACATCAAACGATAAGGGAAAACGTTGGCAGTCTAGGAGTCCAGTCAGGGTACTTTCAGAGTTAGGAAGTGTTTACAGACAAGTGTCCTATTGAAAATATAAAAGGAGAGGCTAGTCCTTTAAACAAAAGAGGGATGAGTTGACATCTTCTATTGGCGACGGGTACCCCTTGGGTGAATCCTCAAGTCGATCAGTTGGCGTACAACTTCCAAAAGATGTCGCTCATGAGCCCGTTGGCGTGCTCGAAGTTCCCTAACTTCGGCTCGGGATGCAGCTAGCTGTTGCTGCAGAGCCTCATTGGTCCTCCTCGTCCTATGCATGGCTTCTTCCAGATCGCGGATACGGGCAGTGTTAAGGTTAGAGTTGGCATCAACTTCCACAACTCTGCCGATGGCTGCTTGACCTTGCTCAACATTTCTGGCGATCCTACGGACCATGATGGGCAACACTCGGTCCGCTGAACCTCCCTCGCTTATGTTGTAGAAACTTCGATCCCCGTCGAAAGGTAAAGGCTGACCCTGCTCATCGCTCCATCGGTTCAGGGTTGTCACCCACATGGGAGTGGGACCCTGAAATGCTGGTCAGGGGTTAGAGTTTGGAGCTACTGGGGGCAGGTTGTTGACTTCTAGTTCGGATTCGGAGCTATCCGAAAAGCCCTCTGCATGGTGATCATCCAAAGGGATCGAGTGATCATCATCTGGCTCCTCGTCAAGCCATCCTCCATCGCCGTGATTTGGGAACTACGGATCATTGGGAACGTGAAAACCAGCCGTGTTATCTACGCGATAAAAGCGGGAAAGAATAGTTAGTAGATGTTCTAAGATACTTATAGGGTGATCATTACGAGTTGGACTGATACTTGCACGGTGCATACTAATCACATGCGGCTGAGGCAGAATAGACCTTCGAATAGATAACCCTAACTCTAAATCCACAACCAAACAAGGAACAAGAGGTAAAGCAAAGATCACAGATTCTAAGTCTATAACGCCTTAATCGCATGTAACTGTAACGTATCCACTTAGCAACTATTGTTCTACTAATAATGACCTTTTTAGTTCTCACATATGTAAATTATAGAGATGCAGAATACTCCTATAGTATTCTCATGTTAATGTTCTCGTGGTAGTGTTGGTAAGTTTTAGACTTGTTGCAGCACCACAACCATCCTTAGGCACATGCTAGTCACTCCTAGGAAAATGTAGTTGATCACGCTACATCCGCCTAGATGTGACTATATATCTCTAAGACTAATTGTGCTACTCAACAATCTTAATACTTTTGTTCTGTTCTAGTATGATACTGACCCTCTGTACTCGTGGATGTGTGTACATATATATATATATATATATATATATATATATATATATATATATATATAAACTTAGTTAAATATTTTAGTATTTAAAAGTATACATTCTTGGTCAAAGTGTTTTAGTCCCGAAGTATTTATAGTTCGTATATCTTTTATGGGTTGATATACTTGATTCACTATAAACAAAACTCTGATACCAATCTGTCACACCCCAAAACCGAGAACGGCGGAATACGTTCTAGGGTGGAGGACGTCATGTTCAGTATCATAACAATGCATAATAGTAAAAACAAGCAACCACATCCACTGCATTAATATAATAATTGTAATACAAGCATGTTCTGTACATTTATGTAGACACCAAAAGTATAAACAAAATAAAAGATGAGTCTTATATGTGCTCCATCTTCCAAAAGTTGCACCAGTACTTGTTTATTGTTGACCTGAGAATACAAGTTATTTTGAAAACGAGTATCAGCATGAAACTGGTGAGTTCATAAGTATTTAGTGTCATTGTTTGAATAAAAGTGTTTTCAAATCGCATAGTATGAAAATTATTAACAAAGTTTGAAGATGGTTTGATCCCTAGAAAATCCCATATTTTCCAGCAAAAGTAGTCTTTTACCAAGACTTAGTTATTTGTAAATTTGTTTCTTTAAAAATGTAATAGTTTTCTTATGAAAGTATCAGAAATGAAAAGTTACAGTTTTAAACTTGTTCATTATAGAGAAATAACAGAGTTTCACCCCAGCAGCATCACTGCCGATTAAGTGTGTTAGTGAATGCAAACTCCGGATAGTATTAATTGTGTGCACACCTCGGGATGTGTGTTTAATTAAGGTTTGAATGTGAGCTCTTATGTAACCATACTGAGTGATAGTAGTGTAGCGGCTAACCCTCCAGGTCACCAATGGTGTAGTAGTGTTTTGTCATCCATGGGCCTAAAAGGCTCAGACTGTAGCTAGCAGTCGGGATGGGGGAAATATCCGTCCCGTATAGATCTATACACTTAGTGGTCGCTCTCCCTCCAAGATACGATGGTTATCCGACGATCGCATAGCGATAGGTCGTATAGAGAGATAATGCATCACATTCTGTTGTAGTATTTTCTTTCGTATGCTATATAGTATTCTCTTAGTATACTATGTACTGTTCTCTTGATGTAGTTTATAGTATTTCTTCTTATAGTGGGTAGTGTTTCCTTAGTATAGTGTATAGTGTTCTCTTCGCATCGTGTATTGTACATATAGTCTTGTAATTGTATTGACCATAGTGTGTATCATAGTAATATCAGAAATGAGTGGTAATCCTTAACTATACCTATATAGTTAAATTGAGTACTTGTTTGAGTGTCTTCGATATGTAGAAATATCGAACTAGAATGAAAACTTTTATGTCTAACACAAATATACAAGATATATAACTAAGTATTCAACGACAGTCGGAAAGATAACCTAACACCCTAAGTCCACAATCAAACAAGAACAAGAAATAAGTTCGGTTATCAGTTCTAAATCCTTCAATACTTACTTATATAAATATATTGGTGTAGAGATGATTTGAACATAATTGAAGGTTTGAAAATATTGCAAAATTGTTTTAAGACAATTGATTTGTGAAAATGAGGTTGATAAACATTTGAAATAACTTTACTGACCAGGTACTTTAAAAATGTAGAAAATCCTTTTGTTAGCAAGTTTTAAATCACGTGTGATTGATACTGTAATGTATTGAATTCAACTTGTATTCCCCCCCCCCCCCCCCCATAAATGCATTTAAAACATTTGAAAGGTTAATTGAGGGGGGGTATGAACTCACTGTTTAACGTAGGGTTCGAGTGTGCGATTTGTATGAGTGTCGAGTGTCAACGGATGCTCTGAACGCAAGTAGCCCCTATTAATCATATGGTGACACATATATAAGTTAGAGCTAAGGTTTTTCATGACTAAACATGATGGGAAATCCCTCCTAAGGGCTTGGAATCACAAAGACTAAGTGTCCCATGTTCTATACCCAATGATCTATGCAAGTTTAAGGCCAAAAATAGGTATTAGGGTGTGTGTATGGTCATAAAGGTGAGTGTGCGGCTATACAGGGTGTGTGTGCGGCCGTACACAAGGGTGTGCGGCCGTACACTCCTTATTCGAGTCCTATGTTTCGATTGTGTGGCTTTACTCACACTTTGGAAGGTGTTTTGAGTGTGTGCGGCCACCTGATGAAGGTGTGCGGCCGCACTCCTTCATGGGATGAAGAACACGAAGAACATTATGAGTTTGAGGCTTGGATTCAAGTGTTTTACCTCTATGACAAGCTGAATGATGATGTTCTTCACGTTTTGGAGGCCTTATGAGTGTTCTTGGGTGGTTTTCTAGAGAGGGAAAGTATAGAGAGAGAAAGGATGCAGCCAAAAGTGAATGGAAGGGGGTCCTCCACTTATATAGGGTTGAGTGTGAGGTTGGAGGGGTTTACTGCTGGGTGTGCGGCTGGCTGGCCGCACACACTAGTGTGCGGCCGCACACACCTCTCTTGGTGTGTTTGGCTGGATTTTGTGATGCGACACCCTTCCTAACCCTTCCTAAGGTCCATATCTATGATATATTAAGTCTAAAGCACTCGTGCGGACCCAACATTCTATTAAAAGATGCTAAATTCAATTGAATTATAGATACATGGATCGATTGCATAGTGTAAAAGTGTCAGGTTTGTCACAAATTGCAAGACAAAGAGAATGGAGAGAGAGAGAACCTCTAGCTCTCGGTTTTAAGAGAGAAAAAGAAGAGCAAAGGATCCGCTAAATAAACTTGTTATACTCTCTTTATATACATACACATATGTATTAAATTCAAAGCTTGTTAATAGGGGTTTAGTCTGTTCTAAGAAGCATGACATGAAGCAAAAAAGAACATAACACTCCATCTCCCACTCCCTTTGGAAACTCACGGCTAGGAGGAGGGAGGATGGGTTGTTTGTGTGATTTTTACTCAAGCTTTTAACTAGCACCAACCTAGTTGCATTTGATTTGAACTAGAAGGTCCAAAAAAATATACATGACTTATAAATTCATACCATATGAATTATGACTAGTTTGTTCTAATTACTTTTATTTCCTAGAAATAATAATTCCCTATATATTGGTTAAAATATTGTTTTAATAAAAAATAATTTTCTAATTAAAATACAAGAGATACAAAATATTTATCAAGGATTAAATTATTATAAATAATATGTTTATATCAAGTTGTTGGTAGTGTGATTCTTTAGGATCATATAATGATTCTAAAGGTCTTTCAATCTCCCAAGATCCTATAATGATTCTTGAGCATAAAGATCTTTCAATCTCCCACTTGCACAAGACTTATTATAGATTCATATAGACAGTGGTGAACATCTAGCAACATTTCACTACCCTTAGTAATATATGATTTTGTGTCACTCTATAAACATCTAATTAATGCTCAAAGCTACAATTGATGTATATTATAAGTTTATCATTTATCCCTTTGTTACATATATCATGTTGAAAATGAGAATTGAATCACAATCAATCTCGTTTGATGTCTAACTTTGGGTAATGTGCATTAGATGTTTAGTTCTCTACACATAAGAGGAACGTGTCATTAATAAGTCAATCCAATGAGGGATTTTTTATTGACATGATTTATTATCAGTGTTAATTATTAAGTTTGTGGTTTATGTGTTTATAAATATGGGTATTTTTCGACCTAAATAATGGTTGATATTTGGTTGAATATACAGGTATATGGTGGTAAACATGTGAAAATTATTTGGTTTCAAGTGATTAATAATTCAATCCAAAAAGGGGCTTGTTAATTGACATAATTTATCGTCAAAGTTTTTCCATGAAGACAAGTATACCTTTTTCAAGTTTATATTATTGTACAAAATACATGATATTAATGTTGTACAAATATCTTGTAAAGATGTCATAAATTGATTTTACTAATTATAGTTTATGGATTAATGAGCATAAAACTAGATTTACTTATGTTCTCAAAACAAGAAATGTGAATTCTAGTACTACCTCCGTCCCATATTTATTGTCCACTTTTGACTTTTGAAGTCATTATTTTTCAACTTTGACCTTAAATATTTCTGTTTTTGATACATAATATTTGATGCAAAATATATGAATGAATTGTATTTTAAATGTATTTTCATTGTTATAAGTTTCATAAAGTAATATATAACTCAAATAAAAATATTTAAGGTCAAAGTTGACGAATAAAGACTTCAAAAGTCAAAAGTGGACAATAATTATGGGACGGAGGGAGTATTATATTCATCAATAATTATTATATTCTTGATTTTTGTCCTCAGTAAGACTAACTTTAAGGAATGAAAGGAGATCATTATATTAGTTCTTAGTTACATAGATATTGACAATGCATGTCGGATAAGAGAAATTTTCTTTAAGGATGTTGAGTTTGGGGGGAAAAGAAAGGTTAAAAAGAAATATCCTTAAAGAGGAATCAATCTTGATTCTTATTATTACTTTTGATAGTAGGAAGATTATAAATTACAGACTGAAAATGTTATTCAATCTATAATTCAGTTAAACAAAGTCAACAACCTCAACATAGGATATTACATCTTTGGTACCACATGTTTCATAAAATCATTATTTCATATGGTTTTGAGATAAATTCTATAGATGATTTGTTTATACAAGTAGAGTGGGAATAAATATCCTTATGGTTTCATACTTTGATTTTTTAGAACAAAAGTGATCATACATTAACAGGTTGTATGCTCATGTATGGGAAATATGATGTTTTGCAGATCATTTGTATTTGAAATTTGATTTTATTGGATGCCAAATGGTTAGTGTTCCACGTCATGCTACATTTACTTGCTTGTATGATGAGCCATTTTATAAAATAGAATTCGGTAGCTTCTTCCAATATGGCAACAGAACTTGTAGCATGTTATGGGGCATCAATTCTTGGAATATGGATGCATAATTTAATCACAAGGTTGCATATTATTGGTTTTGAAAGACTATTAAAGTTGTGACAATAAGTAAGAAATGTTATATTTCAACAACAAAAGTTATATTAAGTCAAAATGTAATGGAGACAAGTTTCCTTATGTTAACATGAGAGTAAAAATCAATATATATATATATATATATATATATATATATATATATATATATATATATATATATATATATATAGCACGTCTAGAGAAACTCCATAATAACAGATCTTGTCACGAAGGAATTAACTCTCAAGGTCTTTCATGAGCATATTTCACACGTTGATGTGCTATTTTGTTTTAATCGAAGTTTTATTGGTATTTTATGTTTTGTTTACGAACAATTATGTTTTTTCTGTACATAATTAAGAATTAGGTTAACTCAATTATTAGTTGCACTTATTTGAAGGTTGATCTCACTTCAAGCTGAATAAGAACTCTTAAGAAATCTATTTTGATTTAAAAAAACACACATTCAAGTTTAATTTATGTTTTTTAATTAGACATCTATATGCGAAAATTGATAGGTTTAGTTTCGTAAATTTTAACTCATATTATTTAAGGATACAAACATCATGATAACATATATTAACGTGTTTATATAGTTATATATACATTTAGATATTCATGGTCTAGCGGGAGATTGTTAGGTATTTTTGGTAACCATTTTAATTAAACGTATACTAGTTGTGAGACCCATGTATTACTTAGATTAATTTTTTTTAAAATGTTAACTATAAATGTCAAACTATTTGAAAACTTTGAATTTATAAGAAAATAAGAAAGATAATGATTTATTATAATGGAAATGTTTTTTATCTTTTAAATTTATACAAATAATTTAAATAAAGAAAATAAACTAATGAGCTTTAATTTTGGAAATTTTGAAATTAAAAGGTAAGTTTATTAGTGAATTTAATATTTATTTATTACTACATTTATTGCAATTATTATATTAAAATATTATGTGGAATTTAATAAAATAGAAAAACTCATAAAATGACATATGGAAAAAAAATCAAAATGACCACAAAATGACATTTGGTAAATTGAATGAGAGTGTGACAAGTGGCAAAAAAACCTTCATTTATTAGAGAGGATATTGTTATCATAAATTCATATTTATTATGGAAAATAGGGGTGTGCAAAAAACCTCATAAACCGCCCACACCGCATCGCATAATGCGGTTTAGAATTTCGCGGTGTGGTTTGAGGTTCGTAATTTTGTCAAACCGCACTATGCGGTGCAGTTTGCGGTTTATAGAGACCAAACCGCGGTTCAAACCGCACCGCGTCGTGTGTGTGTGTGTGTGTGTGTATATATATATATATGTATATATATATATATATATATATATATATATATATATATATATATATATATATATATATATATATATATCAAAGTTTTCAATCACCTAATACTTCATACTCTCCAATAATTTTATTTTATATCACGATGGTTAAATATGGTAATTAAAGACTTAAAAGACTATGATATCAAATTTCATAAGTCATAACAACTTAGCAAAACATTATGTGGTTTTTCTGTTTGCAATATCTATGTCTTTTAAAGGGTATGCAATATAATTAATAAAATTTGAAAGTGTTTAAATGGAATGAATAACATCCAAAGTTATAAATTGAAACAACTTATCAAACCGCATAAACCGCACAAACCACCCGCATGAAACCGCACCGCATAATGCAGTTTAGAGCTTTTGTGGTGTGGTTTGCAGTTTTCAAAAAACTCAAAACCGCATGTGTGGTGTGGTTTGCAGTTTCAACTCTAAACCGCACCGCGAACACCCCTAATGGAAATTATTTAATGTTTTTCAGGGACCACTTTTAAATAAAAGATAAATATTAATCAGTGTTTATCTTGTGGGTTGAGTTTCTAGCTGACTCAAGCTCTTTTAAATCTCTAATATCTCTCATGTTCGGTTATATATCCATCTATATAAACACATGATGATAAGCATATATAGCATATATATGAAAACACACACAAAAATTCGTTTAGGGTTTGCTATGAGATTTTAGAGCGAGTTTTGAAATCAACTGGAAAACTAACTCTACTATTCAGATTTGAAAATCTCAACGAAAGCAGGTATGTAATCTTCTTCTAGTTTAGTTTTATTTTACAGATTTGAGATCAAGATCCAAAGTTGAAGTTTCCATATTTTATGTTTTGGTTAATAAAATTACAAACAATTACTTTTTTACCAAATTCTAAAATGATATTTTCAAACATTAAATGAACCTTGTCTTTGTGAATTATGTTTGCATGGGTATTTATTTAATAAAGTTTAAACATCTTACCACTTTTGAGTATTTTATAAGATTGTCCAACAAAGATTTGTGTCTATATATATAGGATTTGAAGTTCTATGAAATCTTTACCACTATTACTTTGTTCCTTGTTTAAGATTTCTCTTTATTCTAAGTGGTAACCAGATTATTTAGTCGCTCTAATGATATTGTAAACACTTCTAGAATCTTCAATTTTGCACTTTGTTTTGTTCTGAACTAAGAATATAAAGTAATATCCTTGTTAGTGAAAGTTGCTAATTAGCAATAAGGAAATATCAAAATCTCTAATAATCTTGGTCTTCTATCTTAATTGTTGAACTCAGTTTGACTCTTAGAGTTTGTATACTAATTAAGAATGTTCCACAGACAAGCATTTGTTCTTTGTTATAAACTCTAATGTTTATGAATAAAAAACTCTTAGAACACAAAAGACACTCTTAAGAAGTGGCATCTGCATGTGGGAAATCATAATCTTCCCGTTGATGTTGGAGATTTGTCAAGTAATATTATTGTTTTTTAAGTCAAACATACGAAAAAAATCCAATGATTTGGGATTATTATGATTTATGTATCATGCCAAGTGGTCCAAACAAAGTGTGATGCAAGAAATTTGGTGCTTTTTTTAAGATAGAAATACAACTTTGAGTAAACATTCAAATTTGCATTGCAATGCGATGAAATATAGATCGGGGCATGAAGAAACAACAATGGCATTATGATCGGATGTTGAAGTTCATGATTCAAGAAAGCTTGCCTTTTGACCACTTCGACAATTTGTGATTGATAAAACACATCCAAAAAACTTTTCAACTTTGTTATTGCCATGTAATTAGTCGTTCCACCCTTAGATCCGGTTGTATTGAAATGTGGAAACTTGCAAAAAAAAACGTTGTAAACTTAACTTTTGATCTTTGGACGGCTCCACATGGCAGGTCATCGGATTCGTATATTTGCGTTACCGCTCATTGGGTATATCTCACTATGTGGCAAATGATGAAGCGAACGATTATGTTTGATTTGTTTGGATATCTGCATACTGGAGAATAATTATATAAAATTCTAGATTATCAGATCGAAACTTATAAACTAAAAATCATATTTTTTTTCTATATCAATTGATAATGCATCTAATAACGCCATTGCAGTTTGGGATGATATTTTTTTTCCATTGTATCGGGTTGTTTTAGGTTTGAACCGGTTTGAAGGCAATTCAGTTCCGAGTTGACTCAATCCGGACATGTTTTAAAACCGATCCTGTTTGTGGACATGTAGGTTTAATACACATTTACAAATTTTCCAATTATGCAACATATTGTCTTTTATACGCAATTTTAAAATATATATATATATATATATATATATATATATATATATATATATATATATATATATATATATATATATATATATATATATATATATTAGGACCAAATTTAAAAACAGGACATTTTGAATATTATTTCATGGTGAACTATGATTACATTATTTGTGTCAATAACGTAAATTATAGAATTGTAATACATGATTACATACCAAATGGTCAATGGCCTAACGGTATGGAGTGACCATCTCATATGAGAAGTCGGGAGTTCAAGTCTCGTTGGAGACATAGATGGTCAATTAAGAGTAGATTAGTTAGTTTGCCGTTTCAAGAAATAAAAAGAATTAAAAAACAGTATATTTCGTTAAAAAAAATAAAATTTATTACATTAATTGAAAAGAAAAAATAGAAGCCCCTTAGTTAAGCGTGTGCATCTAAAACCTTTAATCTATTAACAATATCATCATAACCAATATAATTGCAGTGATATATTAGTTTTCGATAAATTACAAGGCTAAGAGAACTAGTTTCTCAACTTTTGAAAAGACAGAAACCCCACTCTTCCCTTGCTACAACAAATGAAACCGAAACCAACCCACCACACTCAGAATTCAGTTCATGCCATGAATTCGAGCATTGAGCCTTCGAAGCCAAACCGAATGTAGTATCATATGGAAAACATCATACCTCTTCGGTGGGTGATTAACCTCAAAATGTCTTTTTACTTGTTTACCCCTTCTCTGCATTCTTAGATACTGCCTCGTCGAAATCCCCATCAAGATTTTCTTGAGGTTAGGAATGTCATCGACATCAACTATGACAGCAAACGATCTCCAATTCAAAATGTCACTAAACGGTGCAACATAATGGTCTTTAATGAGTACAGGAACACAGCCTGTGTAAAGTGCTTCAACCATTCGCGGACTAGCCACCTCATAGCCACTAGGAGAGATGCAATACCTACTTTGCCTTAGCATGTCCATATATGAAACACCCTTTGGAAGGTATGTGTGGACTTGTATGTCGGGGTCCTTGTTTTCCCAATGCTCTAAGAGAATCGGTCTTATGGGGCCATGGACCCCACCAGCAAAGAATGCCAAGACATGCCGCTGCCTGGGGGATGGCCCACCAACTAGACCGTGCATTGTGCCATCCCGGAGCAAAATTTCCGGGATGGAAACGTCTTTCGATGGCTTGAATCCTTCTGAGGTGTTTGCATTGCATAGTGCCCGAATCGAGTTTGTAAACAGATTTGGAACAGCCTTGGAGAGCTCGGGCCCCTGACATGAGTTTATAACAAAAGATTCAATTTTTTAATACATAATGAACATTCACCTAGATGGTAAATGCAAGAAATAGTAATGTATATTCATTTAGGTGTGTTATAGCATTCTACTTTGTTTATTGGGTTAATCTCAAAAAATACCTTATATTTTGTGCTTTTTCTGGATTAAACCTCAAATGTATCTTTTGTCTGAAAAAAAACCTTCTATTTTTTCATTTTCTCCAATTTGGCCCTTTTAGTCATTTTTATCCCAAAAAAAATGTAAAATGTGAGGTTATTTTCGAGAAAAACTAAAAATGTTGAGGGTTTATTTGGATGCATGTAGAAGGGTGAAGGTTTTTTTTTGGAAAAAAAATAGAAATTTGAGAGTTTTCCTGAAAAAATGAAAAATACTAGGTCTTTTTCATGCAAAAAAACAAATTTTAGGTTTAATCCGAAAAACAACACATAATATAAGGTCTTTTTTAGATTAACCCTTGTTTATTTTTATTAAAGCATTGTAGTTTAATTTTTTTGTTAATAGGACATTATACTTTGAAAAATCTTACTGATTATAGAAGTAAAAATTGCTTTGTATCCAGATTAATTGGTATAACAACATTTTTCAAAGTACTTGTAATGGAAAGAAATGAAAGTGGGATTCTATAATAAACAAATCCATGAAAGTATACTAATATTTCTAGCATTTTAACTCTATAAAAGAGTAAGATTGTATTACTTACCCAATCATGGCAAGCAACAATGAAGTGATCGGCACCAAGGCTCCTGTTCCAGAAAGGGTGTTTGGATGCTACAAGCTCGACATAATCTTTGACTGTTCGCTTCATTGGATGCCAATGGTCTTGAGATTTGCGATCCAATATGAAGCGGACCATCATGGTTGAACTGATCGGAAGGAAAAATATGTGGGCTTTTTCGGGATCCCATGTTCGAAACTTGGATGTTTCCATTTGGAAAATAAAGTTGCCTTCCATTGCATATATACTCTTGCAAGGACCATTATGAAATATTGGTGGTTCTCCTTCTTCATAGACATATACTTTGAGCATTTTTTCCATTTCCAAATAGCTCCTGCAATCAAAAGAAAATTCACTACCATGTTGTATTAACTAAAAAACAAGTTGGTTATGATTGTAGTAACCCAATATGTCCAAATCAACCCGTAAGATATTATCTCAATACCAATTGGATTGTTAATATCAAGCTATCCCTGTGTTCAAATCAACCTTTATCGAGTTTAATAAAAAAAGTAAATGAAAGTAGATATGAATACATACTTGTGGAAGACAGAGGCATTCCAATATATTGGACCATATGGTACATACTCGGGATCATTCATTTGGTTACCATTTCTTGCTTCTTTAATGGCAGCTCGAGCTTGCACAAGGCTAGCTTCAAGTTTATATAATCCAGAAAAGTTTCTCTGAACTTCCACAATTGTACTTGGATCATGGGTTTCATTTGTTGATATGAACATTTCTGTACCATTTAACATTGTAGCAAAGTTGTCCTCTTCCATCGTAACATTCTGTTCAACAATATGTATCAGTTGCATACTTAAATTTGCCAATAGAACTTCGTATATCCTACACATTTATGCGTAATCAATCTAAGTTTGACAAGTAATATGTATACCATTTCGATGAAAGATGTGTTTTCTAATGTTCATTTGAAAATATCAATCACATACTTATACCTACCGACTTGAGTTTGCACTCAAGTAAGTTAGTGCACTATGCACCCTATACTATGTAGCAGACATGTATTAATGTTAAGTTTGCACTCCAATACATAAAAGAATGAACAAGTAATACCAAGAGATGAATATTAGGGTAAGAAAGATAGCACGGGCGGACCTAGGAATACATCTAAGTGGAGGCAAACTCATAATAACAAGAATGTCATACTATCACTTCTTTAATAATTAATCAAATACAACAAATAGTTATTTATTAGTTCTTCAGCAACACAACCACCTTTATAATTTTGGGAATAAGAAAGATTTCTCACATAGGTTTCATGGTTTTAGTGACCCGAAGGTGAAACCAAGGAACCAAAATCATATTTACATATGTTTAGGCTTACTAGCAATACCAATTGGCTAATTTAATTTTGAGAGAAAAAAAAAATTACATTTGTAGTGTCCAATGAAACTTTATTATTATGGTAACATTTGTTTTTGAATTTAGTTATTTTACTTTTGCTAAGTTTATTGTATGATATTATATAAAATATTAACAATCTCTACTCATAGTTTTTAATTTTTTTTTCCTACTCTTTTTGTTTTCAAATGTTGAAAATTGACAAGAATTTTAGAAATTATTATTTTACAAATGCATAGGAACAATTAATTGGTTGGTCCGTTAACCCGTTTTTCGTGTAAGTTTAGGTTCAAAACATCATCAAACCAATACATCAATCTGGTTAATATTTAAAAACATAGTTTCAGTTAATGAAAAATGAGCATGTGGTACCTAAAGCACCTCTTTCTATATTTATGTAAAACAAATATTTTCTTATTACATAGGTATAACAAGTAGTTATAACAGTCGAGCGCACATTGCTCTAGAGTGTGGCCCTAGGCGGTCCATCATTTAAAGTACGAGAGAGATTCCCTTAACGTATATTTCTATATTACATATATTATATTTAAATAATGACTCTAATGACTGTCAAATAGTCATGCCCCCAACCAACATAAATAAAGGATTGATCGCATGGTTATGGAAGTATTACTAGTTAATAACTTGTTGGTTAGATAAAAATTGCTAACCGTTAAATTTAATGCCTAAAAACTAGTTAGGATTTTTAGTAGCTAGGGATTGTTAAATATCAAAATGCTAATTTAAATTAATGTTTGTTGAAAAAAAATGTTATTTGTTATATGTTAGCAATTAATATGTAAGCTTGAGTTTGTTGAAATATGACTTTTGGTGTTGATAGTTACCTATTAGTAATTAATGGTTACATATAGTTTGTTGAAAATCAAAATCTAAGGGTATACAAGAATCTTTATTTAAAATTATGTTTATTGAAAATTAATTGGTAAATGATTTAATTACCTATTGTATATAAGGTATCTTTGAAAAAACTAGCTCTACTCTGTAAATTATAAATTGTAAATTGTAAACTGTTATAAGATTAAAGTTGATAATAGATAGTTGTAGTTTTTATTTGCATAGAAGTGTTCACTAAAAGATGTTGTAACCATTTAAAATGAGCAAAATAACATAAAACATAAAACCTAAATGTTTCTAAAAGTTCTCAAAATGTCCTTGAAGTACCTTGTGGATTAGGAGTTTTTTGTTCAAATTATAAATTTTAAGCTCATACTCACAAAAGGAAATTTTTTCTGAAAAGTTTAAAACTCCTAAAAAACACTCAAATATGATAAGGTTTATATGCAAAATTCGTTTATAAGCAAGAAATAAAATAGGCAGTATCTTATTCTTAATGGTCTTATACATAACCTACTAATGTGACAAATCGACAACCACTACCCAAAATCAACCTTCATTCCTAGGTGAAGTAACAAATAACTAATTGAACTCTTTCAAAAAAAAAACAAAAAAAAAACAAGTAACTAATTGAAAAAATCCACAACGATTGTCCAAAACCAACCCCAGTGCCTAGGAAAAATGAAAAATAGTTTGAAGTTTTATGGATTCCCAAAATGTATATATATATATATATATATATATATATATATATATATATATATATATATATATATATATATATATATATATATATATATATATATCCCTAATAAGGGATAACAATGCAACTCTTCTTTGCATATGAAAATTTGCCAAACCAACCTGTTTTACTTACCTACCCTCAAATACATAGGATAAAAGTTTTCTAACAATGATTTAAAACAAAGGTCCCCTAAGCCCCCTTTGGGAACCTCTTTGCATGTGCACATAAATAGAATCGTTTACTTGTTTCAAAATATACAATAATTTAGATTATGTTATATTCTATAAATGCTAATTTTAATTTTAATGTTTTGGTTGGATATTGATAATGTGGAATTATTTATCTACCCTCAAATACATATGATAAATGTTTTCTAATAATGATTTTGGTCAGAAATAGTTATTAGACATGTAAACAGATGTTAATATATTGAATTCTGACATATTCGAATATGATTATGTTAAATTCAAGATATGAATTTCAATTTTTATTCATTATATATTGGTTGTAATAACAATGGAATTTGATTAACTCAAAAGCATTTATATGAAAGAGGAAGTCATAAACTTTTAACTTTAAAAATTATTGAAGGTACAAATAAGTGATAACAACCATTGAAGGAATATACCTAATATAAAAATGAAGACATTTTCAAAGATAGATTCCCAAACGAAAATCACTTTGGAAGTTACTTAAAATTGTAGAATTGAGATGTTAAAAGCTTTTTTGTTTGGCAATGGTACGTGCAAAGCCATGTGTATATGTGTGCAATTAATCTAGTTCTCAATGGGCAAATTTGTAAATTAGCAAACATATATACTCACTTAAGGAATTTTGCATTTTTTTTTTGGACAATTAAACTGAACAAGTGATCGAGAACATATTAAGTGTCATCACCTTAATTCTTTAAGAACTATACTACCCGTCTTTTATATATTGTAATCTCAAAACATATTAGTATATCCACATAGATTTTCAAAACTCGAAATATTCCTTGTTAAAAGTAATTGAAGAGTATTTGCTTCTAGTATATACGGGTTTGAATTCGTGTGTTTAACAAGGAATATTAACTTGAATATAATTATATTAATGAGTCCATACTTGGATTTTTGGGTAAAGGATGCAAGAGTTTGATCCTAATTTTTAGATAGTTGTTACTAATTCTGAATTATAAATGTAATTAGTCAACTTCAAATGTCGAAAGATGATCCTAGTCTGAAGGATGGAAAGCTGGTCAATATCTCCCCATTAATCATTTTCTTAAAATGAGAGCAAAAAGTGGTGAAATTTACAAAGTAATTATAATATTTTCTTCTTTATTACATGAACCTTATACTAAAATATTAAAACAATTCTCAGCCATAAATCATAATTACAAATTACAATAATCAAACCGCGGCAAAATTAGGCACATAAATTAAATAGAAACTGGGCTACGTTTATGTAAAGATATTGACTTCGGTAGATCAAATTAAAGAGCATAATTTCCAAATGAAGATCACTACCAATCAAATCTAAATTTTAAATAAAAATGGAAAATAGAATCAAGAACAAATTAACTGCATGCAGACTAAAAGTAAAGTCGATCATTCCCAAAACAAGAATAATCAAATAGAAGAGGTGAGAGAAAGTACATACAGGTTGTTGCATGTCCATGTCTTCTTCGAGAGTAATTGTTGGTGAAGAAGAAGAAGAAGAAGGAGATGGGGCCTCAGCCATCTGGCCACCACCGCCATCCGCCGTCCACCGCCAGTCCAACCCACCAAGATTTTCCGATGAAACAGGTCCCGGTTCTGCAGAATCATCTTCGGTTACAGAAGAAACCCCACTGTAAAAATTAACAAACCTAATATCCCAGTTTGATTTCTTCAAAGCCATAAACCCGAAAATTAACACCAGTGGCATTATAATCAACCATAAGATCTTCCCAGACGATGAATTCCGCCATGAACCCATCTCGTCTCTCTCTTCTCTAGAGAATCCAATTTTTGGTTTTGAATATCATGTAAAGATTTATCTGAAATCTGTAAGAAGACGAAGATGTCTGAGTGTGTGTGTTTTAGAGGGTGTTTTGTGTGTGTGGAATAAGACTGTTCTAAAGTTTTGCATGTATACGTGTTGGAATTTGTCAGCTAACATTGGTAACTGGTCTTTGGTTATTTACATTCGTACCCTTGGGCCTTTGCGAACGTGATACCTTCCCAAAAAAAAAATGCTCCATGTTTCAAAAACACAATAAATAGAGTTTCATATAACAAACATTCTATAACAGATATTAATTAATTATTAATATCAAAAGGCTTTTAATACAATCAAACATAAAAGCCATTTTTTACTATTTCGTAATGTTAGAATAAAATGTTTATAGTTTTTTAAAATAAAATAAAACATTTTAATTATTTTGAACAAGAGAAAGTAAAACCTTTTTATTAATTACGCCTAAAAATGTTGACATTTTTTTCTTAATACAATCAAGAGTTTTTAGTTTACCTATTACTAATTATAAATTACAAATCGACATTAATATATAACTTTAATTCCTTAAAAAAATTTGTTTTTTTATTAATAACATTTTATATATCCATTTAATAATCAAATGTATGTTTTTAAAGTTTAATATCAATATTATTAACGATTTTTATTATAGATTATGTGTTAATTACCATTAAGGCATTAAATAAGTTTATTAGAGGTTTTGATCCATTCCTAGGTAAATGAGTCAATCTATACCCTAGGTAAAATGAGAACCTATACCTTATACTATATACGGATGTTGGGTGTCCTTGTACCAACGATATGTGTAACGACGTAAATTTTCAAAACAATTTTTCATTTTTCGAATAACATAAATATCATTTAATATTCTCAAATCTCATGTTCAACAATTGTCATCAAAATAAAACATATCCCAAGATCACAAATAAAATCCTATGTCTGTGTATACGGATCATGCTGACGTCTTTCAGCGATCGTCACTAGTACCTGAAACACATAACACTGTAAGCATAAATGTTTAGTGAGTTCCCCAAAATACCACATACAACACATATTAGCCACTCGAGGCTATAACTCTGTATGACCCTCTAGTCAAAGTGTCTCAGTGGGACCCTCCAGTCCCATAACTCTGTGGACCCTCTAGTCCTAACTCTGTGGACCTTTCGGTCCTAACTCTGTAAACTCTCAATCACACATAGCACAGAATCACACAGATATCACATCATATAATAGCATACACCATACTCTGTCACATAACTCTAATTAGCACTGTAGGTAAAGTAGAGTGAGAAGACTCACATCGGGTAACTCGGTAAATCTCGAACTCGGTAATACTGGTCTAGCATCCGCCTAATCACATGGAACAATTAGTCTAATCAATACAACTCTCAAAGGCTAGACCAATCCCTCTCTAAGTTCTCTCAAAAGGGTAAAAGACCATTTTACCCCTCTTATGGCTCAAAGATCCAATCATTGACTAAACCCTAAAAGTCAACAAAAGTCAACCCTCCGGGTTACGCTGCGCATACCAAATCTGTATGTTGGGCGTACCCGGCGACTTCATAGGATCGGGGAACGTGACCCCCTACGCTGCGCGTACTGGGATTACGCCCCGCGTAACTCCCAGTTTCATAATCCTTTTGATTTTGGGTCTTAAATGGTTAAGACATATACCCAAACTTCAGTTCTAACTTCTCTAAGGTCACTTAATCCATAAAGTTGAAACCTTTAAGCCTTTGCATGGCTGTAAAGGTCACTAATCACTCTAACACCTTTCCTCTTCCCTCATAAAGCCTAGATCTCATGCATGGTTTAATATTCACGTCTAAGATTGGATTTTTATGAACCCTCAACTCATAATACTCTGAAATATAGTAGATCTAAGCTTATGGAGACCTTTTGCTCATAAAGTCTCCACCTTGGGACCAAAAACCCTAAAAAATGGTCCATGAAGCACAAATCAACAATAACAAGGAAAGCTCTGAGCTTTTTACCTCCAAGTGAAGCTCATCCCTCTGTAGAACTCAGATCCAAGCTTGCACTCCAACTTCTAGCCTTCACAAGAACCTCCTCTTCTTCTTCACCAACACACAAAGGCACTTTTAGCTCAAGAACACTCACACACAAACTTAGAACGAAGGTTGGCTCTCTCTTAGGGTTTCACTCTCTCAAATGGTGGCCGAGGATAAGGCCATAACTTTCTTTATATAGGGCTCAAGTCTCATTTAGGGTTTTGAGTCTGGACCCGCTACGCCCAGTGTAGCCTAAGGTACGCCCAGTGTATCGGGTGGATTCCGCGTCCAAAACACGCCCATCAGTACGCGCAGCGTACTCTTCAGTACGCCCAGTGTACTCATTTGCCATGATCTAATTTTAAGGGCTAAACAAGACAACTTAGAAAGAAGGAAGGGGTAAATAGATATACCTGAATTTCGGGATGTTACAATTCTCCCCCACTAGAACCAGACTTTGCCCTCGAAGTCTCATGTCGCAAACAACTCCGGATGCTACTCCCGCATCTCTGACTCAGTCTCCCAAGTCCGCTCGGACCCTCTCCGATGTTGCCACTGGACCTGAACTAGGGGCACCTCCTTGTTCCTTAGAACCTTGATCTTTCGATCCACAATCGTGATTGGCCTCTCAACATAATTCAGGCTCGCATCCACCTGAATGTCCTCTAGCGGTACAACTGTTGTCTCGTCGGCAATACACTTCCTCAACTGAGACACGTGGAAGGTATCATGAATCTGGCTCAGCTCCGCAGGTAGCTCCAAACTGTATGCTACCCTGCCCACCCTAGCAGTCACCCTGAAAGGACCAATGTATCGGGGTCCCAACTTTCCCCTCTTTTGGAATCGGATCACTCCTTTCCAAGGAGACACCTTCAGTAGTACAAAGTCTCCCACCTGGAACTCGAGCTCGGAATGTCGCCTATCCACATAACTCTTCTAGCGAATCTGAGTTGTCAACAACCTCTTTCTGACCTGTTGTATTTGCTTTGTCGTCTGAAGCACTATCTCAGTGCTGCCCATCACTCGTTGCCCTACCTCTCCCCAGCAGATGGGAGCCTGACACCTCCTTCCATACAACAACTCGAAGGGAGGCATACCAATACTCGAATGGTGGTTGTTGTTATAGGAAAACTCAGCCAACGGCAAATACGTGTCCCAACTTCCTCCGAAGTCCAACACACATTCTCGAAGCTTGTCCTCGAGCGTCTGAATCGTCCGCTCACTCTGTCCATTCATATGTGGGTGGTAAGCGGTACTGAAATGCAGTCTTGTGCCCAACTCCTCATGGAACTTCTTCTAGAACCTGGAAGTGAAACGTACATCTCGATCTGACACAATCAATATCGACACTCCATGCTGTGATACCACCTCTCTCACATATAACTCTGACAGCCTCTCAGCGGAAGAGCTGTCACTGATAGCAAGAAAGTGAGCGCTCTTCGTTAGTCGGTCGACGATCACCCAAATTGCATCGACACCCCTCGTGGTCCTCGGCAATTTAGTGATAAAATCCATAGAAATATGTTCCCACTTCCACTGGGGAATCTCAAGTGGCTGCAACTTGCCATGCGTACGCTGGTGCTCGGCCTTAACCTTGCGACAGGTCAAGCACCTCTCAACGAACCACGCAATATCCCTTTTCATACAGGGCCACTAGTAGTCTCTTTTCAGATCTAAATACATCTTAGTGGCCCCGGGATGGATCGAGAACATCGATCTATGCACCTCCTCCATCAGAATGGTACGTGCCCTGCCCACGAACGGCACCAAAATCCAACCCTGAAAGGTCATAAGCCCTCGGTTATCGGTAACGAACTCAGATATCTGCCCGATCACCCGCTCTCTCTTGCGGTTCTCCGGTCTCACTGCCTCTGTCTGGGCCCCTCGAATGGTATCCAACACCGGAGTCATCACTGTCAACCTCATACAAATGTCCCGTAACGGGGCACTCTCCGCCCTACGGCTCAGGGCATCAGCTACCACGTTATCCTTGCCCAAGTGGTATAGGATCTCACAATCATAATCATTTACCACACCCAACCATCTCCTCTGGCGCATATTTAGGTTGGGTTGATCCATCAAACAATTCAAGCTCTTGTGGTCCGTGTATATGGTACACTGAACCCCATACAAATAGTGACGCCAGATCTTGAGGGCGAGCACCACGGACCCCAAATCCAAATCATGGGTGGGATATCTCACCTCGTGAGGCTTCAGCTGCCTCAATGTGTACGTTATCACGTGCCCTCTCTGCATAAGCATCACACCCAAACCCAATATCGATGCGTCACAATACACCACAAGATCCTCCATCCCCTCCGGAAGGGATAACACTGGGGCCTCGCATAATCTCTGGCGAAGAGTATCAAATGAGGCATGTTTCTCCGGACCCCATCTAAAAGGCACGCCCTTCTAGGTCAAACTGGAGAGAGGAACGACAATCTTGGAGAAATCCTTGATAAATCTCCGATAATAGCCATCCAACTCCAGAAAACTCCTAATCTCGGTAGGGGATCTTGGCACCTCCTAATTCATCACCACCTCAATCTTGGCCAGGTCGACCAATATCCCATTCTGATTAACGAGATGCCCCAAGAACTGGACCTCTCGTAACCAAAAATCACACTTGGAGAATTTGGCGTAAAGTCTCTCCGATCTCAAAACTCCGAGAATCTCTCTCAAATGCTCCTCATGCTGCTCTCGGGATCTCGAGTACACAAATATATTGTCGATGAACACGATCACCGATCGATCCAACATCAGCCTGCACACCCGGTTCATGAGATCCATGAACGCTGTCGGTGCATCGGTGAGCCCAAAAGGCATCACCACGAACTCGTAATGCCCATAACGAGTCCTGAATGCCATCTTCTGGATATCCTCATCCCGCACTCTCATCCGATGATATCCATACCTCAAATCAATCTTGGAGAACCAAGACACTCCTTGCAACTGATCGAACAGATCATCGATCCTCGGTAAGGGGTAACGGTTCTTGACCGTCAACTTGTTCAACTCCCAGTAATCAATAAACATCCAGTGTGAACCATCCTTTTTCTTGATAGAAAGGATCGACGCTCTCCACGGCAAGCTACTCGGTCGAAAAAACCCCTTCCCCAGTAGCCCCTGAAGCTGTGAGGATAACTCCTGCATCTCTGGCGGCGCAAGGCGATAGGGTACCTTGGAAATAGGCATTTCTCCCGGGACTAAATCGATACGAAACTCCACGTGCCTCTCGGGAGGCACACCCGGAAACTCCTCGGGGAAAACGTCCGGGAACTCTCGCACTATTGGTATATCACCAACTGAACTCGACCTCTCCACGGCCACTCGTGTGTCCATCACATATGCTACAAACCCACTACAGCCCTGCTATAGACTCTGCCTCGCTCTAGCAGCCGAACAAAACTCTGACCCTGAATGGGTACCCTCACCGTACATCGTAAGTACTCCCGCACTAGGGTCTCGTATGGTCACCAACTGTCGCTCACAGTCAATAACCGCTCCAAACCTACTCAACCAGTCCATCCCTACTATAACACAGACATCCCCATCGCAATCGGAACCAAATCTATCGAAAACTCAACACCGAAGATCTCGAGTACACATCCTCGAATCACCTCAGTGGCATATACCGCTCGCTCGTCAGCTATGGAAACTCGTAGAGGTCGACTCAACGCCTCTCGACAGATACTGGTGTGCTGACTAAAGGCTAACGACACAAAAGATCGACTCGCACCCAAGTCAAATAACACCAAAATAGGTACAGAGCTCACAAGAAAAGTACCTACGCATATCACAATATAAGCACAATATCTCAAACTCAAAATAAATAGATGAAAGAGTACATACCAGCCACAACATCGGGCGTTGCGCGGACCTCCTCTGCTGTCAACTGGAAGGCTCTCCCGCAAGCCTTTGGTGCCTCGGCCTTCACTGGCCTACTCTCCGTAGCTCGTACAGCAGCAGGGGCAGATCCCTGCGGTGCTCCCTATGCTGACCCCCACAGCTGTGGACACTCGGCCTTCCGATGGCCAGTCTGGTTACAGTGGAAGCACACTGCAAATCCCTTGGGGAAATCCTTAGCCATGTGCCCCTCCTTGCCACACTTGTAGCAAGACCCTGCTCGACAAATGCCCTCATGGCTCTTGCCGCACTTGCTATAAGTGCGGCCCTTCTGGTTCCCTGATCTCGAATCGGCGGGCTTTGCCCGCTTGGCTGGCAGCTTGGACTGTGCCGGTCGCCGATCCCTCCCCTGAGACTCCGCCTCCTCCCTGGCCTGAGTCTCGAGCTCAATCTCCCTCTTCCGAGCATTTACCTGAAGCTCGGCTAATGTCCGATACGTCGAGTTCGCCACAAACTCGCGAATGTCTCTCCTCAATATACTCAGATATCGACTCATGCGTCCCTGCTTCGTAGACACATGCTCAGGGAAAAACATCGCCCTCTCGTGAAACATCCTGGTAATCGTAGTAACAGAATCAGTACACTGCTTGAGGCTCAAGAACTCCTGGGCCAACCGTTCCCTTTCCACCGGGGGAACGTACTCATCTCGAAACATAGCTGTGAACCTCTCCCAGGTCACCGCGGCAAGCTCTGCGGAAGTGAAGTGCGATGTCACAAACTTCCACCAGTCCTTCGCTCCCAAGCGAAGCTGGTTCAGTGCGAACCGTACCCTCGGATGCTCCATACATGAACACGTGTAGAAGAACCCCTCAATGTCAGAGATCCATCTCATCGCATCTATCAGATCCTGAGTCACCCCTTCAAACTCTGGTGGCTTCGTGTTGCTGAACTCTCAGAACAGCAACGATTCACCCCCTACGGCCTGGCAGCAGCAACAACAACATCAGTAAGAGCAGCGTGTTGCTCATCAAAAGTCTCGATCATCGTGGTCTTGAATCTTGATAGACCCAAACATCTCCGGTATCTCAGCTCGGATGGCTGCAACCACCTCCTCATGAATCAACATGCAGATCTCCTCATCACTGACACTGCTGCTCTTAGGCGTGTGGTGTGTCCCAACCATGATGCCTTTGAAATATAACAAAGAAATATCAGAGACTCGCTCGAGTGTACTCACACTCGATAACTCAACCCTACTTGCTCCCTAATACCCTAAGGATTCTTACTTGGACTACGCACTGATCCGGTGTCTTCAGTAGCACGGTCCCTATACTACCGTTCACACCGCATCAGTATTCACCCCAAGTCCTCCTCCTAGGATCCCAGATCATAAGTACTCTAATCTTGCTATGCACAGGCTACTCTCCAGCAGACCTCTCGTAATCTCCTCGCTGCTACCTATTCACTATCAGGCATCTCACAGCAGTAGTAATCTCGTAGGCTAAGGCATCACAAATTAAGCCACTCTAGTCCTAATATGAGTACCTAGCCTACTCTAGCATGCATAACATATCGTATCGTATCTCATAACACATAATGTAAGGGTATTTTGGGAAATCACCGTTCGGGCGCTGGCAGACCGTACACACTGCTCTGTTCTGCTCGTTTCAAAACCTTTTTCTCTTTTAGAAAAATTGTTTTATTGTGAAAAAAAATTCAAATCCTCAGTTTGAGTTTAGATACGCCCAAAGGTGCATCCGAATCCATCAAACCAAGGCTCTTATACCAACTTGTAATTTAGTAAATTTTCAAAACAATTTTTCATTTTTCGAATAACATAAATATAGATATTTATGTTACTAGTACCTGAAACACATAATACATAACACTGTAAGCATAAATGCTTAGTGAGTTCCCCAAAATACCACATACAACACATATTAGCCACTCGAGGCTATAACTCTGTATGACCCTCTAGTCAAAGTGTCTCAGTGGGACCCTCCAGTCCCATAACTCTGTGGACCCTCTGGTCCTAATTCTGTGAACCTTTCGGTCCTAACTCTATAAACTCTCAATCACACATAGCACAAAATCACATAGATATCACATCATATAATAGCATACAACATACTTTTTCACATAACTCTAATTAGCACTCTAGGTAAAGTAGAGTGAGAAGACTCACCTTGGGTAACTCGGTAATACTGGTCTAGCCTCCGCCTAATCACATGGAACAATTACTCTAATCAATACAACTCTCAAAGGCTAGACTAATCCCTCTCTAAGTTCTCTCAGAAGGGTAACAAACCATTTTAACCCTCTTATGGCTCAAAGATCCAATCATTGACTAAACCCTAAAAGTCAACAAAAGTCAACCCTCCGGGTTACGCTGCACGTACCAAATCTATACGCTGGGCGTACCCGGCGACTTCACAGGATTAGGGAACGTGACCCCTTACGTTGCGCGTATTGGGATTACGCCCCGCGTAACTCCCAGTTTCATAATCCTTTTGATTTTGGGTCTTAAACGGTTAAGACATAAACCCAAAATGTTGGATTAGTGTCTAAGCTCGTAACCATATTTGGTAAGTACTTGACCCGGTTGTGCATGGTCCTTTTGGGTTGCCTTCACCAAAGCAACTTGACTGGAGAAATTAAATAGAGAGAGAGGTTATTATGATTTATTAATATGTTATAAGAATAATATATTAAAGGAAAAATCATATTTGTTTAATTAATATTGGTCAATAATTATTAGGAATAATTTTGTGATCAAGTGTAATTAATTAAACTAGAGGGGCTGAATTGTAATTATGTGATAGTTGAAAAATAGGGCAATGATTATCCTTGTTAAAGGATGGACGAATTCAAGGATAATGATATCCTTGAAATCGTCCAAGGTCCAAGAGATAAGGGCTTTTCAAGGCTTATCTTATGATTGCTTGGTGGGCAAGCAACTGGATAAGGATAAGGACTGAAACCCTAATCTCAACCCTATATAAAGACCCCTAGGCCTTGAGAATTCGTGTACATGCTTCTAAGAGGTCCTAAGGCCGATTTTTACCTCTCCTCCTCTCTCTCCATAGCTTCTCCAATTGCTTGTGGTGTTTGTGAGCCATTAGAGGCACTACACTTGTGGTGCTTGCTTTCAAGATTTAGGGTTTGAAGATTTAAGTTGTTATTACAATATAACAACAAGAGGTATGTAATCTAACCTTATATATTAATTTCGAAAATAGCATTGTACATTAGGGTTTTATTCTTGTGTTCATAATGTTGTGTATCTAATAGTGAAAACATAGATCCAAATCTAGGGTTGCATGCACATATAGGATTGTTTGTATAAATCCCATCAGTGGTATCAGAGCCTTTGGTTAACTTGTTTTCAATTAGCATTATACAATTGTATGAACTTGACAAATTAGGGTTTATAGCCAATAAACCCCAGGAGGCATGAAATTTCGAGATTAGGGTTTCCTAACCCTAATTTGCGAAAATTGTAGAAAGGTTTTTTGAATCCTTTCCATTAATCCAAGATTTTGAAATCTAGGGTTTGCAAACCCTAAGATTTCGATATTAGCCTCCTTCCCCAAGATAAGATCCTAAATTTTAGGTATTTGGATAATCTCATATCTTGTAATTATCCTTTAATAGTTAAATATGGTAATTAAAGATCTTGAATTATCTCATCCCTATTTTCGAAATTTAGAGAGGGATTTAAGGGATTAGGATAACTTAAATGTTTAAATGGTAATTATCCTTATGATTTAGATAATCCCTTATGATTTGATAATTTAAATTAATAGTTTAATTTAAGATAATTATTAAATCAAGAGTTTAAATATTTAAAATTTTAATTTAAATGGTATTAAATTTCGAAAATTTTAAATTGAAGATTAAAACCCTAGTATTTTGAAATGTTTAAAATACACCCTATACTATTATATTATTACAAGCTTAATAAATATATATGTATAATTAAAATGCTAGTCTTACCGTTAGTAGGCCTCATTCACGAAGCCGGTCTATAAGGTGGGTATAAGGTTGCTGCCTATAAAATGGCGCTTAATGGGTGTACACCCACACCCACCGCTTACTTGACTGGTGGAGGGTCGTTAGCCGAACGGGTAGGATAGGGCAATCCTATCTTCATTAATAAGTATAATGAATCCATATAAAGTAACTAAACATTTTTTACAAAATTCTCAATCCTAGTTACTTTAGGAAAAGTGAATTAATGCAATCCCACGAAATTACACTTTGCACCCTTGCTAAGAAGTTAGTGGAGCGTGTGTGGTTTACCGGCACACTAATTGGTTCTAAGCAAAGGTGGCAAAGGGTGATTCATTGTTTATCATAGTTCGATGGAGCGTGTGTGGTTTACCGGCACGTCGAATAGGTGATTGTCACAATGAAAGCACCATGTAGATTTGCATGGTTATTCACACCCACTTTATGATCCTCGGCATCCCAGTCACAAACGAGAGGGGCATATCAAGATTTAAACATGCCATTGAAAAGTTCAATGAATCTCCAAGAAAATCTAGGAATTCTCAATACATTTAGAACTTAAGCTTATGTTTTTCATGGTGAAGAATTAGTGAATCGTCATTCACTTACCTCCAAATTATTTGCTTGTTAGATTACGGCATCCCTTTTCTAATATGTAAATAATGTTGTTGGGTCCTAGCTCTAATTTTTCATTTTGGGTGTTTAATTAGGGATTCAATTCTAATCAACTTTGTATTTTCTATTTGTAGATGTCGAACGCGAACAACGCTGCTGCTAACTCATTCACGTTAATGAGTCTTTGCCAAAAGGTGACTTTCGACGGAACAAACTTTAGCGAATGGATAAGATACATTTGAATGATTGCGCGCTACGAGGACAAAGAGTATGTCCTCGACGAAAAGCTCGAGAAGATCAATCCAGAAGTCGCCACTCCCAGTGAAATGGTTGTCTTTGAGACCCACGAATGTGATGAAACGAAAGTACATTGCATCATGATAGCCACTATGAACCAAGAATTCCAAAAGTCCTATGAGGACATGTATCCGTATGAAATGCATCAAGACTTAATGGAGAGATATCATCAAAGCGCGAGACAAGAGCGCTATGAGATCATCACAAATATGATCACCGCCAAGATGGGAAGTGGAGAATCTCTTACCGTGCACTTGAAAAAGATGCAAAGATATGTTGATCGTCTTCGCAAGTTAAATGTTAACTTTGGGGAGGATTTGGCCATCGGCATTGTTCTTCACTCCTTGCCCTCATGCTACAAGCAATTTAGGATGACCTACCACATGAAAAAGGAAGAGGTCACCCTAAGCAAACTCCAAGGGCTCCTAAGGACTGCTGAGAGCAACCTCAAGGAAAAGTATGTTGCACCAACTCCCGCTCCACCCGCTGCTCCTGTTTTGGCAATTGGGCAAAGAAAGGGCAAGAAGAGGAAGGCTCCGTCAAAGAGCCACCATAAGGGAAAGTCCCAAGATGGTTCCTCTTCTAGTGGGACCAAAGATGGCCCTGCTAAGCCTAACTTTAACCCAAAAGAGGCAGAGTGCCACTATTGCCACAAAATAGGGCATTGGAAGAGAAGCTGCCCGGAATATTTGCAAGCCATCAAGGATTGGAATATCAATCCGTCTTTCGTAGGTATTTACACAATTAAATCTAATAATTCATCTCATGCTATTTCTTGGGTTCTTGATACAGGATGTGGTTACCACATTTGTTCTGATTTGCAGGGACTAAGAAGAAATAGGGATGCGGAGCATGGAAGAATAAATCTAATCATGGGAAACAGAAGATCGTCGCCTGTCACCAAGATTGGATTGTATTCTTTAGTGCTTAGTAATGGATTATGTTTAGATTTAAATAATTGTTGCTATTCTCCAGATATGTCAAGAAACATCATTTCATTTCATGGTTTGTTTAGACAAGGATTTACATATTCATTTAGTAATGAGAATGGTTCTATTTATGCTTATCTAAATGGTGTTTTATATTTTGAAGCAATGCCTTGTAATGGAATTTATGAAACTATTATGGTTGTAGATAACCTAGGAAATGATGTATTGTGTATGGATTCTTCCAATAGTATGGATAAAGCATGTTTGTGGCATTGTCGTCTTGGACATGTCAACAAGAAACGCATAGCCCAACTCCAAAAGGATGGAGTGTTGGAGTCATTTGACCTTAGGGAAGATGACACGTGCGAATCTTGTTTACTTGGAAAGATGACCAAGTCACCCTTCACTGGCACTTGTGAGAGGGGTGAGGGTTTATTGGATCTCATACATACCGATGTATGTGGGCCCTTTAGATCCACCACAAAGGATGGTAACCGCTTCTATGTGACTTTTACCGATGATTATAGTAGATATGGGTATATTTACTTAATCAAGCACAAGTCAGAAACGTTTGAAAAGTTCAAAGAGTTCAAACATGAAGTGGAGAATCAATTGGGCAGGAAAATCAAGATGCTTCGATCCGATCGAGGAGGAGAGTACCTAAGTCTTGAATTCCACGACTATCTCAAGGAATGCGGAATAGTTTCGCAATTGACGCCACCTAGGAGACCGCTGTTGAATGGTGTAGCAGAAAGGTGTAATCGAACCGTGTTAGACATGGTCCGTTCTATGATGAGTCGTGCTTCACTACCTATCTCATTCTGGGGGTATGCCTTAGAGACTACTGCCCACATCCTTAACCGAGTCCCTACAAAGAAGGTTGCCAAAACACCTCACGAGATATGGACAGGGAAATCTCCCTCGTTAGCACATATCAAGGTTTGGGGCTGTGAGGTTTTCGTAAGACGAGAGACTCACGACAAGCTTGAACCTCGTACTGAGCGATGTATTTTCATCGGCTACCCACAGAGATCCTTTGGATATCTCTTCTATAGACCGAGTGACAATGTTGTCTTCATTGCAAGGAAAGGGGTTTTCCGAGAACAAGAACTCATAAACCAAGAAGACAGTGGGAGGCAAATCGATCGTGAAGAGATTCAAGAGTCGAATGATGAAGGAACCTCTACCGCTGACGCTCAACCCGAAGAGGAAACTCCGGTTGAACCAATTGACGTGTCCTTACCTCTTAGACGTTCCGAAAGAGTTAGAGTTCAACCCCAGTTTTATGGTTTTCATATTACTACCGAAGGGGACACGTATATTAGTGATGGTACACTAATAAATCTAGATGAACCTAATAGCTATAAGGAAGCCATGGCAGGCCCAGAGTCTGTAAAATGAAAAGAGGCGATGCACAGTGAGATTCAGTCCATGTATGACAACCAAGTTTGGAATTTGGTTGACAATGTGCCCGGACGTAATACGGTTGGGTGCAAATGGATCTTCAAGAAGAAGACCGACGTGGATGGGAATGTACACACGTATAAAGCGCGATTGGTGGCGAAGGGCTTTACTCAAACTCCTGGAGTTGACTATGATGAGACCTTCTCACCAGTTGTGAAAATTAAGTCTATTAGGGTGATGCTAGCAATTGCTGCATTTCATAATTATGAGATATGGCAGATGGATGTCAAGACCGCTTTTCTTAATGGGAAGTTGGCTGAGGATGTTTACATGGCTCAGCCAGAGGGTTTTGTTGATAAGAAGCATCCCAATAGAGTGTGCAAGCTTGAGAAGTCCATTTATAGACTTAAGCAAGCATCTCGCAGATGGAATCTTTGCTTTGATGAGAAAGTCAAAGAGTTTGGATATGTACGAAGCGAAGATGAATCATGTGTATATGTCAAAGCCAGTGGGAGTATAGTTAGCTTCCTCGTTTTGTATGTTGATGACATACTGCTCATAGGAAACGACATCCCAACTCTGCGGGAGGTTAAGTCCTGGCTCGGGAAGTGCTTCGTTATGAAGGACCTCGGAGAGGCTTCCTATATTTTGGGAATAAGGATAGTGAGAGAACGAAGTAAGAGACTAATAGGACTTAGTCAGAATACTTACTTGGATAAAGTACTAAAATGTTTTAGTATGGAGAACTCGAAGAAGGGAGAACTACCGATACAGAGTAATGCCAAGTTGAGTAAGACTCAAATTCCGAGTATCGAAGCCGAGATAGCTGAGATGAGCCGAGTACCATATGCTTCCGCAGTTGGCTCGATCATGTATGTTATGACTTGTACTCTCCCTTATGTGGCCTTTGCTTTGAGCATGGTCAGTAGATATCAAGGGAACCCAGGCAAAGCTCATTGGATTGCTGTCAAGAATATCCTTAAGTACCTTTAGAGGACCAAGGAATGGTTCTTAGTCCTCGGAGGGAGTGATGACTTAAAGGTGCGAGGGTATAGTGACGCCAGCTTCCAAATCGGCAGAGACAACTACCGTTCGTAGTCGGGATGGGTCTTTACTCTAAATGGAGGAGCAGTAACTTGGAAAAGTTCCAAGGAGGAAACTGTAGCTGATTCAACGTGCGAATCAGAGTATATTGCAGCGAGCGAAGCGTCAAAGGAGGCGATATGGTTAAAGAACTTCATTGGTGACCTTGGAGTTGTACCTGCCATAAAGGAGCCTATGGAAATTTTCTGTGATAATGAAGGAGCGGTTGTCTTGACCAAGGAACCGAGGGATCATGGTAGATCTCGACATATCGACAGAAAGTATCACTTTATTAGACATCGAGTAGAAGAAGGACACCTCGTGGTTAAGAGGATATCATCAGAAGATAACCCAGCAGATCCGCTTACGAAGGGACTAAGTAGGGTTAAGCACTTGCAGCATGCTAGGAGCATTGGGCTGAAGGATGATATTAGTTTAGATTAGATAGTTTTAGAAACATGTAATAGATAAATGTAATTGACATTTGATGATTAAATAAAGGAGTATTATTTATGAGTAAAGTTACTGTCTTTTGTTAATTGTTTAAATATTGTTTCACTTTGCATGTTTTGACTTCCAGAATAATTGAGTTTGTTAAGAATAATCGAATTATTCGAACAGTCCACAATCGTTCATATGTTGGAAGTAGGTATGAATGAAGATTGTCATGAATTGGTGTGTAGATTGTCTAAATGGTATTAGACATGGCAAATGTTTGCTACAACGTTCATGAGTGCTTATGAAAAGGTTTTGAGCATTGGAATAAACCAGCACTTGCTGGAATCACTTATGGAATGTGAGAAAGGTGATTGCAAGATGATAATATCATATGGTCTTAAAACCTAGATATATGGTTTATTATTTGCTAATTGGTTGTGCATTGATAATGCGAAAACGCATCAGTAAATTGATGTCATAAAACGCATTGTTGTGTATAATTGATTGGTGAATAAGTAAATGCATATAAGTCGAAGTTTATCTGTTACTTCTATCCTAAGAGGGTGGAAGCGATATCATGGCTACTCGATGATTTGATTTGACTTATGTGTCGGGCCCGGTCAGGACTGAATTGATGTGTTCAATTAAGTTCTATGTCGAATAAATCTGAGATCGAGAAACCAACTGCTGGACAATTAGTTCCATAAAATTGTCAGCACAATATCTAAACAGAGGACTGTACGATCCCTTATCTAAAGGACATGTTACTGATAAGATCAGAGTCTGACAGCGTCTTTCAGAGCTACGATTGCTAATTGATTTGTACATTGCATTTATGGTTACTAGACTTATCCAAGTGGGAGACTGTTGGATTAGTGTCTAAGCCCGTAACCATATTTGGTAAGTACTTGACCCGGTTGTACATGGTCCTTTTGGGTTGCCTTCACCAAAGCAACTTGACTGGAGAAATTAAATAGAGAGAGAGGTTATTATGATTTATTAATATCTTATAAGAATAATATATTAAAGGAAAAATCATATTTGTTTAATTAATATTGGTCAATAATTAATTAGGAATTAATTTTGTGATCAAGTGTAATTAATTAAACTAGAGGGGCTGAATTATAATTATGTGATAGTTGCAAAATAGGGCAATGATTATCCTTGTTAAAGGATAAAAGAATTCAAGGATAAGGATATCCTTGAAATCGTCCAAGGTCCAAGAGATAAGGACTTTTCAGGGCTTATCTTATGATTGCTTGGTGGGCAAACAACTGGATAAGGATAAGGACTGAAACCCTAATCTCAACCCTATATAAAGACCCCTAGGCCTTGAGAATTCGTGTACATGCTTCTAAGAGGTCCCAAGGCTGATTTCTACCTCTTCTCCTCTCTCTCCATTGCTTCTCCAATTGCTTGTGGTGTTTGTGAGCCATTAGAGGCACTACACTTGTGGTGGTTGCTTTCAAGATTTAGGGTTTGAAGATTTAAGTTGTTATTGCAATATAACAACATAGAGGTATGTAATCTAGCCTTATATATTAATTTCGAAAATAGCATTGTATATTAGGGTTTTATTCTTGTGTTCATAATGTTGTGTATCTAATAGTGAAAACATAGATCCAAATCTAGGGTTGCATGCACATATAGGATTGTTTGTATAAAACCCATCACAAACTTCATATCTGACTTCTCTAAGGTCACTTAATTCCTAAAGTTGAAACCTTTAAGCCTTTGCATGGCTGTAAAGGTCACTAATCACTCTAACACCTTTCCTCTTCCCTCATAAAGCCTAGATCTCATGCATGGTTTAATATTCACGTCCAAGATTGGATTTTTATGAACCCTCAACTCATAATACTCTAAAATATTGTAGATCTAAGCTTATGGAGACCTTTTTCTCATAAAGTCTCCACCTTGGGACCAAAAACCCTAAAAATTGGTCCATTAAGCACAAATCAACAATAACAAGGAAAGCTCTGAGCTTTTTACCTCCAAGTGAAGTTCCTCCCTCTATAGAACTCAGATCCAAGCTTGCACTCCAACTTCTAGCCTTCACAAGAACCTCCTCTTCTTCTTCACCAACACACAAAGGCACTTTTAGCTCAAGAACACTCACACACAAGCTTAGAATGAAGGTTGGCTCTCTCTTAGGGTTTCACTCTCTCAAATGGTGGCTGAGGATAAGGCTATACCTTTCTTTATATAGGGCTCAAGTTTCATTTAAGGTTTTGAGTCTGGACCCGCTACGCCCAACGTAGCCTAAGGTATGCCCAGCATACTGGGTGGATTCCGCATCTAAAATAATCCCATGAGTACGCGCAGCATACTCTTCAGTACGCCCAGCGTACTCATTTTCCATGATCTAATTTTAAGGGTTAAATAGATATACCTGAATTTCGGGATGTTACAATGTGTCGAATTAAATTGGTTAATCGATACTAAGTGGGTAAATCATGGAGCAAATGGATGAACCGATCATCACATATCAACAATGTTGATTAGAGCCTCAAGTGGACCGATTCATTGAGACCTAGCCTATAACAACGATTTTTCAAAACAAAATTTTTCAAATTTCATAATTCATAATAAAATCAAAATGTATCTCAAATCATAAACATTTATCTCAAAATATAAGTAATCAAAACATCCCCCCAGAATCTCAACAAAATACTCCAACAATGTGTACAATCAAGCTGGCGCCTTCCCGCGATCCTCGCTGGTACCTAAAACACATTTCACACAACACGGTAAGCATAAATGCTTAGTGAGTTCCCCAAAATACCACATACAGCACATACACCACTCAAGGCTACAATATGACCCTCCGGTCGATGTGTCTCAGCGGAACCCTCCAGTTTCGTATCGTTGAGTCCTCCGACCCGGTCTTTCACGTTGGACCCTCCGGCCCGATCTATATCATTGGACCCTCCGGTCCGGTCTATATCACACAACATACATATATCACAAACACATATACACAAATAGCACATAACATATAAGACCCTCCGGTCTGCTTAGGGTTTCCACACTAGGTCATGTATAGTGAGAAGACTCACCTCGGGAATGTCTCAGAAAGTCACCACTCGGTATCTCTGAACCTCGAAACAATGTCCTAGCCCCACCAAATCACATAAATTAATTATTTAAATCATTAACGGCTCCCAAGGCTAGACTACACCCCTTCCTAAAATCCACAGAAGGGTAAAAGACCATTTTACCCCTTTCTGATCCAAAAGTACTATTGTTGACCAAAACCTAAAAGTCAACGAAAGTCAACGGTCAAACTTTGACCCGACTCGTCGAGTGTACGTTGGCGACTCGACGAATCTACACGTGTCCACTAACTCTTTAGTCCCGCTTGGCGCGTCGAGTCCCTCCCCTTGCTCGACGAGCCATCAGGCATGAATCGTCAGGCCACCCTGACTCAACTCGCCCAGTCTTAAGAACAACTCGGCGAGTACCGACTCGAACTCCAGTCCTCTAGTCCCCTTCTGACTCACTGAGTTATCCCCCAAATCGGCAAGTCTACTCACTAAGTGATTTACGTGAAATCCTAACCCTACTCGCCGAGTCTCAAGAACAACTCGGCGAGTTCATGCCATGCACAAACTCTATTGACCTCCTGAGGTCAGATCTGTGCCCCTAAACCATAGATCTGGCCTTCCCAAGCATGAATGTCATGTAAAGTTCGAAACTTGATGCTTATATATCAACAAAATGGCATCAAATGGTGATTTAGCCCCAAAAATGGCAACCTAAGTCCAATAACCCCAAAATGACTCGTAAAGCTCCCTGGGTTAAGGTCTCTGGACCTCTTTGAGTCTAGATCCAAGGCACAAACTCAAGAAGGGACCAAATACTCTACATAATCATCTTCTAAAGGGTTTGAAAACCCTAACTCTATGAATAACCACCCAAAACTGGAGAAAGTCCGAAGGAATACCTCAATATGAATCCCTTGAAATCTGAAATCACTGTATTTGCACTTCCTTCAGCCTTCTCTTGCCTTGATCACCTTCTCCTTCAATTTATACCAACAAAAGATCAACAATGGCCACTCTTTACCTCACAAACGATCTAGGTCTCTCTCTGGGGTGTGGTAGCCGCTATTGACGGCCATAAAGGCCTTTAAATAGGTCCCAAACCCTGGAAATTAGGGCTTCACTAAACAGCGTGGACTTGCCGAGTCCACCCATGGACTCGCCAAGTCCGGACGTGAACCCGGATGAACATCCGCGACCCTACTCGGCGAGTCTTGGCACCAACTCGCCGAGTTCCTCCACAAACTCCAAAAATAAAATGAATAAAATAATATACCTGGGAATTCGGATGTTATAATTCTCGCCCACTAGAATCAGACTTCGCCCTCGAAGTCTCACTCTGAAAACAACTCCAGATGCTGCTCACGCATCTCACCCTCTGGCTCCCAAGTAAGCTCTGACCCTTTCCGGTGCTGCCACTGGACCTGCACCAGAGGCACTTCCTTGTTCCTCATAACCTTGATCTTTCGATCTCGAATCGCAATCGGCTTCTCAATATAATTCAGACCCGTATCTACCTGGATATCTTCTAACGGAACCACTGCCGACTAATCAGCGATACACTTCCTCAACTGCGACACGTGGAAGGTATCGTGAATCTGACTCAATTTCGCAGGCAGCTCTAATCGGTAGGCTACCTTGCCTACCCGCGCTATCACCCTGGAAGGACCAATATATCGAGGCCCCAGCTTGCCCCTCTTCCTGAATCGGATCACTCCTTTCCAAGGAGAGACCTTCAGGAGCACAAAGTCGTCGACCTGAAACTCGAGCTCAGACCGGCACCTGTCCGCATAACTCTTCTGGCGACTCTGAGCGGTCAAGAACCTTTGCCTGACCTGTTGTATCTGCTCTGACGTTTGAAACACGATCTATGTACTACCCATTACATGTTGCCCCACTTCTCCCCAGCAAATGGGGGTCCGACACCTCCTCCCATAAAACATCTCAAAGGGTGGCATACCAATGCTCGAATGATGGTTGTTGTTGTAGGAAAACTCTGCCAAGGGCAAATACGTGTCCCAATTCCCGCCGAAATCCAACACACATGCTCGGAGCATGTCCTCGAGCGTCTGAATCGTCTGCTCGCTCTGCCCGTCAGTCTGTGGGTGGTATGCGGTACCAAAATGCAGCCTCGTACCCAATTCCTCATGAAATTTCTTCTAGAATCTGGAAGTGAAATGCACATCTCGATCTGAGACAATCGAGATCGGCACTCCATTCCGCGATACCACCTCCCTCACGTACTCTGCCAACTTCTCTGCGGAAGAGCTCTCACTGATAGCAAGGAAATGAGCGCTCTTCGTCAATCTGTCTACAATCACCCAAATTGCATCGACGCCCCTCGCAGTCCTCGGCAATTTGGTGATAAAGTCCATAGTAATATGTTCCCATATCCACTCGGGAACCTCTAACGGCTGCAACTTACAATGCGGTCTCTGGTGCTCGGCGCCCCTCGCAGTCCTCGGCAATTTGGTGATAAAGTCCATAGTAATATGTTCCCATATCCACTCGGGAACATCTAACGGCTGCAACTTACAATGCGGTCTCTGGTGCTCAGCCTTAACCCTACGACAGGTTAGGCACCTCTCAACGAACCACGCAACATCCCTCTTCATACAGGGCCACCAATACTCCCTTTTTAGGTCCAAATACATCTTAGTGGCCCCGGGATGGATCCAGAACTTCGATCAATGGGCCTCTTCCATCAAAATGGTACGCATCCCACCCACAAACGGTACCCAAATCCGACCCTGAAAAGTCATAAGCCCTCGGCTATCAGTAACGAACTCCGATACCTGCCCGATAACTCGCTCTCTCTTCTAGTTTTCTGGTCTCACGGCCTCCGCCCGGGCCCCTCGAATGGTGTCCAACACCGGAGTCATCACTGTCAATCTCATGCAGATGTCTCGAATCGGGACGCTTTCCGCCCTACGGCTCAAGGCATCGGCTACCACATTAGCCTTACCTGGGTGGTATAGGATCTCGCAATCATAATCCTTTACCATGTCCAGCCATCTCCTCTGTCACATATTCAGGTTGGGCTGATCCATTAAGTACTTTAGGATCTTGTGATCCGTGTATATGGTACACCGGACCCCATACAGATAGTGACACCAGATCTTGAGGGAGAACACCACTTCCCCCAACTCTAAATCGTGGGTGGGATACCTTGCCTCATGAGGCTTCAGCTGCCTTGATGCATATGCAATCACATGCCCCCTCTGCATAAGCACTGCTCCCAACCCTGATATCGACGTGTCACAATACACCACGAAATCCTCCATTCCCTCCGGAAGGGCTAACACCGGGGCTTCGCATAATCTCTGGCGAAGTGTCTCGAAGGAGGCCTGCTGCTCTAGGCCCCATGAAAAAGCCACACCCTTCCGGGTCAACTTGGTGAGTGGCACGACGATCTTGGAGAAATCCCTGATAAATCTCCGATAATAGCCTGCCAATCCTAGGAAACTCCTGATCTCTGCAGGTGACCTCGGCACCTCCCAACTCATCACCGCCTCAATCTTGGCCGGATCGACCAATATCCCTTTCTGGTTAACGAGATGCCCTAGAAACTAGACCTCTCGTAACCAGAAATCGCACTTGGAGAATTTGGCATAAAGCTTCTCCGATCTCAAAACCCCGAGGATCTCTCTCAAATGCTCCTCATGCTACTCTCTGGATCTCGAATACACCAATATGTCGTCGATGAATACGATCATCGAGCGATTTAACATCGGCCTGCACACGATGTTCATGAGGTCCATGAACACCGCTGGTGCATTGGTGAGCCCAAAAGGCATCGCCACGAACTCGTAATGCCTGTAACGAGTCCTGAACACTGTCTTCTGGATATCCTCATCTCGCACCCTCACCTGATGATATCCAGACCTCAAATCGATCTTGTAGAACCAAGATGCTCCCTGCAACTGATCAAACAAATCTTCGATCCTCGGTAACGGGTAACGGTTCTTGATCGTCAACTTGTTCAACTCCCGGTAATCAATGCACATCCGGTGTGAACCATCCTTTTTCTTTACAAAAAGGATAGGCGCTCCCCACGGCGAACTACTCGGCCAAATAAACCCCTTCCCCAACAGCTCCTGAAGCTGCGAGGATAACTCCTGCATCTCTGGAGGTGCAAGGCGATAGGGAGCCTTGGAGATAGGCGCAGCCCCCGGAACAAAATCGATACTGAACTCTACCTGCCTCTCGGGAGGCACACCCGACAACTCTTCCGGAAATACATCCGGGAACTCACGCACTATCAGAACCTCATCAACCGACCTCGGTCTCTCTGAATCCATCCTTGTGTCCATCACATACGCTACAAATCCATGACAGCCCTACTGTAGACTCTATATTTCTCTAGCAGCTGAACAAAATGCCGGCCCCGATCGTGTACCCTCATCATACACTGTAAGCTCTCCCCCACTAGGGTTCCGAATGGTCACCAACTGTCGCTTGCAGTCGATAACCGCCCCAAATCTACTCAACCAGTCCATGCCTACAATGACACAACCATCCCCCATAGGAATCAGAATCAAGTCTATCGGAAACTTCACCCCGAAGATCTCAAGTACACACCCACAGATCACATCGGTAGCATGTACCGCTCGTTCCTCATCTATGGAAACTCGTAGAGGTCGACTCAATGCCTCTCTCTGAATACTGATATGCTGACTAAAAGCTAAAGATACAAAAGACCGACTCGCACCCGAGTCAAACAACACCAAGGCAGGTACAGAACTCACAAGAAAAGTACCTACGCATATCATAACATATGCACAATAACATAATCTCGGCACAAATAAATGAAAGAATACATACCAGCCACGACATCAGGCGATGCACGGACCTCCTCCGCAGTCAACTGGAAGGCTCTCCCTCTAGCCTTCGGTCCGTCGGCCTTCGCTGTCCGGGTCTCCGTAACTCCAGCAGCAGGTGTGGATCCATGTGCTGGTTTCTGAAGCTGGGGGCACTCGGCCTTTCGATGGCCGGTCTGGTTACAATGAAAGCAGATCGAGAACCCCTTAGGGTAATCCCTCGCATAGTGACCTTCCTTCCCACACTTGTAACACACCCCTGTCCTGCACGCCCCATCATGGCTCTTGCAACACTTCCCACAAGTACGACCCTTTGGACCACCAGACCTCAAATCAGCGGGCTTCGCCCGCTTGGCGGCCGGCTGCGACTGTGTCGGTCGCCGATCACCCTTCTAGGACTCAGCCTCCTCCCTCACCTGAGTCTCTAGCTCGATCTCCCTCTTCCGAGCATTTGCCTGGAGCTCGACAAATGTCCGATAAGTTGAGTTCACCACGAAATCACGGATATCCCTCCTCAGTATGCTCAGATAACGACTCATGCGAGCCTTCTCGGTAGACACCTGCTCAGGGCAAAACAACACCCGCTCATGGAACATCCTCGTAATCAGTGTCACCGACTCAGTCCCCTGCTTGAGGGTCAGAAACTCCTGGGCTAGACGTTCCCTCTCAACCAGGGGAACATACTCATCACAAAACATTGTAGTGAACTTCTCCCATGTCACTGCAGTCAGCTCTGCCATTGAAAAGTCTGTCGTCACAAACTTCCACCAGTCCTTCGCCCCTAAGCGAAGCTGGTTCAATGCGAACCGAACCCTCAAGTACTTCGGACACGAACACGTATAGAAACATCCCTCGATGTCTGAAATCCATCTCATCGCAGCGATCGGATCCTACGTACCATCGAACTCTGGTGGTTTCGTGTTGCTGAACTCTCGGTACAGCAACGAATCACCACCTTAGGGTCTCGCAGCAGCAACAGCTGCAGTGGCCGCGACTACAGCAACATCAGTCAAAGCAGCATAACGCTCATCAAACGTCTCAATCAATGTGGTCTTAATAGACCCAAACATCTCGGGAATCTCCGCCCGAATAGCCGCATCTACCTCCTCCTGAATGATCCTCCGAATATCCTCATCACGAGTACCACTAGTACCATTGTCCCCATCCTGTCGTCTCGTAACCACCATGTTGTCTCTGAAATAAAATCACAAAACAATCAGAGACCCAATCGAGATCACTCACACTCGATCACTCATCCTACTTGATTCTTTGGTTTCCTAAGGAATCTTACTCGGACTGACCACCAATCCGATGCTTCCAGTAGTACGGGCCCTATACTACCTTCCACATCGTATCAGTACTCACTCCCAGTCTTCTTCCTAGAATCCCAAATCACAAGCATACCATATACAGGCTATACCCTAATCAGCCCCTCATAAGCTCCTTACCGCTACCTACTCACTCACAAGTATTCTCTTAGTAGCAGGAATCTCCTAGGCTAAGGCATCACAAATCAGGCCACTCTAGTCCTATCATGATTACCTAGCCTACTCAAGCATGCATAACTCATTACATAATATCTCATAATATAAACATAAGGGTATTTTGGGAAATCACCGTTCGGGCGCTTGCTGATTGTACACACTGCTTCTTTCCATCTCTTTCATATTTCTTTACTTTATAAAATTTGTTTGTTTTATAAACATTTTCTCAAATCCTCAGTTTCAGTTCAAATACACCCGAAGGTGAATCCGAATCCCTCAAACCAAGGCTCTGATACCAACTTGTAACACCGATTTTTCAAAACAATTTTTTCAAATTTCATAATTCATAATAAAATCAAAATGTTATCTCAAATCATAAATATTTATCTCAAAATATAAGTAATCAAAACATCCCCACAGAATATCAGCAAAATACTCCAACAATGTGTACAATCAAGCTGGCGCCTTCCCGCGATCCTCGCTGGTACCTAAAACACATTTCACACAACACGGTAAGCATAAATGCTTAGTGAGTTCCCCAAAATACCACATACAGCACATACACCACTCAAGGCTACAATATGACCCTCCGGTCGATGTGTCTCAGCGGAACCCTCCAGTTTCGTATCGTTGAGTCCTCCGACCCGGTCTGTCACGTTGGACCCTCCGGCCCGGTCTATATCATTGGACCCTCCGGTCCGGTCTAGATCACACAACATACATATATCACAAACACATATACACAAATAGCACATAACATATAAGACCCTCCGGTCTGCTCAGGGTTTCCACACTAGGTCATGTATAGTGAAAAGACTCACCTCGGGAATGTCTTAGAAAGTCACCACTCGGTATCTCTGAACCTCGAAACAATGACCTAGCCCCACCAAATCACATAAATTAATTATTTAAATCATTAACGGCTCCCAAGGCTAGACTACACCCCTTCCTAAAATCCACAGAAGGGTAAAAGACCATTTTACCCCTTTCTGATCCAAAAGTACTATTGTTGACCAAAACCTAAAAGTCAACGAAAGTCAACGGTCAAACTTTGACCCGACTCGTCGAGTGTACGTTGGCGACTCGACGAATCTACACGTGTCCACTAACTCTTTAGTCCCGCTTGGCGCGTCGAGTCCCTCCCCTTGCTCGACGAGTCATCAGGCATGAATCGCGGGGCCACCCTGACTCAACTCGCCGATTCTTAAGAACAACTCGGCGAGTACCGACTCGAACTCCAGTCCTCTAGTCCCCTTCTGACTCACTGAGTTATCCCCCAAATCGGCAAGTCTACTCACTAAGTGATTTACGTGAAATCCTAACCCTACTCGCCGAGTCTCAAGAACAAATCGGCGAGTTCATGCCATGCACAAACTCTATTGACCTCCTGAGGTCAGATCTGTGCCCCTAAACCATAGATCTGGCCTTCCCAAGCATGAATGTCATGTAAAGTTTGAAACTTGATGCTTATATATCAACAAAATGGCATCAAATGGTGATTTAGCCCCAAAAATGGCAACCTAAGTCCAATAACCCCAAAATGACTCGTAAAGCTCCCTGGGTTAAGGTCTCTGGACCTCTTTGAGTCCAGATCCAAGGCACAAACTCGAGAAGGGACCAAATACTCTACATAATCATCTTCTAAAGGGTTTGAAAACCCTAACTCTATGAATAACCACCCAAAACTGGAGAAAGTTCGAAGGAATACCTCAATATGAATCCCTTGAGCTCTGAAATCACTGGATTTGCACTTCCTTCAGCCTTCTCTTGCCTTGATCACCTTCTCCTTCAATTTACACCAACAAAAGATCAACAATGGCCGCTCTTTACCTCACAAACGATCTAGGTCTCTCTCTGGGGTGTGGTAGCCACTATTGACGGCCATAAGGGCCTTTAAATAGGTCCCAAACCCTGGAAATTAGGGCTTCATTAAACACCATGGACTCGCCGAGTCCACCCATGGACTCGCTGAGTCCGGACGTGAACCTGGATGAACATCCGCGACCCTACTCGGCGAGTCTTGGCACCAACTCGCCGAGTTCCTCCACAAACTCCAAAAATAAAATTAATAAAATAATATACCTGGGAATCCGGATGTTACATAGCCACCCATTCTGGATTTATGAGTGTAATTCGTAGAAGTACCAGTTAGGTACCATACCTCATAACCTCAATTTGATAAAGGAAACCAACCGGTCAAGGTTGCAAGGTTGGACTAGGATCTTTAGACTTTTAAAGGGTAGCAATTTTAGCCAAAAAAATGATTTTCATTCACCTTGTAGTTTTAATGTGTACTTATTATATTAGATATTTTGTTATTGCAAATATGATATTTAGAGTTTATTATTAAGATTAAATACTAGTTTTAAGTTTAAGTGCTTATAAAGAGGTAGAGATTAATTCTTTCCACTAAATAATATTTTTTTTAGAGTTTGTGGATGATTAATTTCTCGATTAGAAAACCCTATAGTAAAACAAGCTTTTTTAACGGTAATTAATAAACCAAAGTTCATATTGTAAGACCTTGCATGGATTTGGTTGTCTTGATAAAAAGATATGGTGAGCCGAAAAAAGAGCTAAAGGGACACCAAATTTCTTATTAGTCTGTCCATAGAGGTCGTGTCATCTGAAAATTTTCATGAAACTATAACATCCCAAATTTTCAGAAAAAATTGAACTTTTAAAAACAACATAATTTATTTATTAAACATTATTAATAGGATCAATTCAACATTTGTAACCCAATATCAAATCCAATTTTTAAACCATAACCAATTAATATTCCAAATATTTATGAAAACCTTATTATTCAAGTTCCAAAAACTAGCATCCCGACTATTCTGTGTATAATCATGCCCGACCATTTTGTGTACTTGAAACAAGATTTTTAAGGGAAAAGGGGTATGCAGAAAGCTTAGTGAATTCCAAACATACACAGTATCATATCCAAACATACACAATATCATATCATATCATCCTTACCCATATTTGCATATGCAAATGGTATTAAACATATAATCACACATGCATAAAAAACACAATAGTAATAGACACGCTCCTACTTGGACACATTAGCTAAGCCCGATCCCTTTGCTCAGTATATTAACCTCTTGAGACACATTGGCTAAGCCCAATCCAATGTACCCGAACCCATTGGGACACATTAGCCATGCCCGTTCTCCCTCGCTCCGTTCGTCGAGCCCTTAGGACACATTGGCTACGCCCGATCCCCACTTAGATACATTGAGTCCTATCATGCATAGTCTCCAATTCGTGAGGAAAACCACTAGACTCTACCCATCCTATTACTACCAGCATAAATAATACATACATAGCACATAAGAGCTATTGTAAAGAAGATATAACACAACATGGTGTAATGAGGAACTCACCTCCAAAAGCAAAGCAATCCCGGTTTCACTCAACCCTGATCACCCTTCACACTCCCTAACAAAAAAATTTAAGTTAAGTTTAGCTACTCATTTACCCAAATTACACAAATAGGAAAATGGGTTAAATTTCAGATTTCTACATAAAAATTAAGGTCTTTTTGGTACATGTTTTGCCCACCTTAAACTTCATATTTTTCTAAACTTCACTACATATAGATATTTAAGGTCCCTACCTTTTTAGGGACTATTTACACGCCTTCATATGATGTTTCTATAATTATGACAACTTTTAGAAAATTGTGTCGCATAGTAGCTCATTCCTGACCAGTCTGGGTAAATAGTTGTTTTCACCCTATTTAGATGCATTTTTGGATTTCAGTCAAAACTAATGAAAAATAGTAGACTTAAATACGAAATTTTGGGAACTACTCTCGACCTAAAGTGATGTCCCATGATTTTCATAAGACAGAGACAGATTAGTGTATTTTCCAATAATCCCAGCTTTGGTTATTAAGGGTTAAATGGCTTTTTAATCCATTAACACATAGCCGAAACAACTTATATACTGGAAATAAAGTCCTTAACAATAGCAATATCCCATTGGGTCAAAATGACCACATACACTTCAAACCATACTCCAAAGTATGTTGTCTAAATAGGAAAAACAAAGTACAATGTCATTAAGAAAACACCACTAGGGTTAGGTTTTTCCCACTCACAAACCCAAGGAATGGCACTAGGCACCACCCAATACCAGCACTGTAAGGTGGTCGATGGTTGATGACGGCAACCATGGCTGACGTCCATGGCAGTCGGCGATGGTGGTGAAGATTTTTGGTTCCAAAAAAAGAAAAAAAAAGTTAGATGCACTTGATCAAAACTATAGTCTTTGCCTTAGCACCACTTCAATAGCCGATGACAACTCTTCCTTCATGCTTCCTTCTTCCCTCTTGATCGCCATCCTTTATCCCTCTCGGTTTGCACTCTTTCTGCCAATAATACAAATCACACACACACTAATTAAACACCCCAATTTCTCTTTTAGGCTTCATTAGTATTGAATGAAATTACTTTCATAAAAAAATAAGATAACTACATAGGCTTGTAACCATAACCGAAATAAGCCTATAACCTCGTCCAAATATGGCTCCAACTTCATATTTACAGTTTAGCTCCAAAATTTTTCCATAATGACAGTTTAGCCCCTCCTTTATAATTTATTTTCAAAAGTAGGTTTCAGAAATGCTCCTTTTTGGCCCCTCACCAAAAAAATATTTAGATTCAACTGAATTAATTATTTTAATTAGTTTCTATTATACTTCTTATATATTTAGTATTAAGTATAATTAATCCTATTTATTTAATTGCATTTATACCAATATCCCTTTAAAAAATAATTAAATGGAAAATTGGGTTTTACAACTCTCCCCACTTGAATCAAACTTTGTCCTCAAAGTCTTCAATAATGAAAACTCCATATAATGAGATCGCATCTCTGACTATGGCTCCTAGTCTGAACCCTTTTGATGTTGTTACTCAACTTTTGTTATTTAAATCTCTTTGTAGCACAAGACTTCGTCTCTCCTTCAAGGATATCAGTCGGTTTCTCTACATAATTCAGTTACTCGCCAAACTAAAACACATCATTCGTCTTAAGCATAATATCCGTGCTCCCTAGTACTCGATCACCAATCTTGCCCAACACCTAGGCGTCCTATACTTCTTAACATACAACGGTTTGAATGGTGGTATGTCAATACTAGAGTGAAAGTTGTTGTGGGAAATAGAAGATACCATTCCTAAGTACCCCCAAAATTTGACCCATGCATTTACTCCGACACTTTGTTCGTGGGTGGAACATCATGCAAAGCCACAACTTAGCATCCATTTTCTCCTGAAACCTTTCCCAAACCAAGACACGAACCGAATGTCTCTAACAAAGACAAAAGAAACTATCACCTTGTGACTGGCTATGACCTCCCTAATGTAGATGTCTTTTTGTTACCTCCAGTGTAGGAACACATACTTGATCATAATATGTCAAGTAACCTCGACTATCCCGATCAACAGTGGGAATCTCGCATGAAACTCTCTTGCATTTTGTGTTCTCATCCGAAAATGCCAATTCATGTACCTTTTCCAACAACTCCAACAAAGGAGTAAACATTGTTCTTCGTAGACATAACTCCCGAAGTGGCTCACTAGCTAACTTTCAACTAAGAGAGTAACCAATTACATTTACTTTATCGGGATAGTAAATTACCTCGTTATCAAAATCCTTAACTATGTGTAGCAACATAGCCTAACTCCTTGCAAAACTCCCGTAAATCTAAAACTTATGATACGGAATTTTCAATACCGACCCTCTCAGGTTGGCGATCATCCCTACTCCTTCATGCATGGAACCAACTAATACCTTAACAATGAACTCTAGCACTCTAAAATGAAGCAATATCTTGATCAAAAGATCCTCAACATCTCGACAAGGACAATGGTTATGACACATATCCATACAACTCCTTGCACTAGAACTGTCTTCTTGGCATATCAACACTTTCAACTACATAAATGAGGTTTCCCATATAAATTGGCTAATGATCTTCTATTTATATGCCCAAATCAAACTCTTACACTGTTCCTCTTTGCACCCAAGGTCTTGTATCTCGCACCGAACTATACACTATGGTGCCCTCATCAATCATTTACTGGACAATCAGACTAACTAGTCTAAACACACATACAATAATTACCAATTGTAATCTCATAACCCAATACTACATGTCTAAATACATGTGCCCATCCTCCCACATATTGGTAGGTTTTTTATTACCATTCCTTCAGCTCACGACAACTCGCTGGTCTTGTTATCATCCGAAACGGGTATGTCTGGCCCACGACCAACACCTCAATAGGCCTATAGGTATAAAATAATCATTACATTAACCTGAAGGAACCCAAAAATCATCCCACATCCCATAATAGTAGTAGCCAAGAACAAAATGAAATATCGAACCCTAGGAACGTAGATCTATCTGGTCTTCAGATCATGCCTTGAATCTACAAGCCTTCATCAAACAATAATAGGTAAGGGAACCCTCGGCATGATCCTAAACCAGAGCCTAACATAATACCCAATACGTGAATCGATTTTATTGACTCAAAACACATGACAAACACTTACCCGTATAAGCTGCACCCGCTAAAGACAAACGAACCCACGACATTATTGAATATATAACATGAGGCAAGGAGAGACCATTCTTGAATCGAATCACACATCTCTAAGAGTTCCTTTATTCCTCAGCAAGTTGAGTTAGCAGAAAGAAAGCTTCTAATGACAAAGCAAGTTGGAGGCACATAGAACTTAAAGCAACTCAAGAACCACAATCTGATGTAATAATTGTTGGCACTAGTTTCAACATGGAATTATTGAACATGAATAATAGCTATTCATAAACACAAATTGTTCACAATAATAGTAGAAATCATCTATGACTTGAGAAATTTGGAATCTCTTTGATGAGTTCTTGATGGTTTCTCGTTAAACCATCAACTATCAAAATGTTATATCAGATCTGGCATCTGACAAATGATTTAGAGTCATGAACATTGAGATGTAACCCATGTTTGATAATTAAGTATGGGCTTCATTAGACTTTCTCTCTATAGCTCAGATAATCCTTCGAGTAAAAAATACTCATCCCCACAACGATTATACTCAAACGAGAGTTGCAAAATAGGGTCAAATCCATTACTTTGATATTATTCAATATTTATTACATGTGACTTAACATGTTCACTTAACAGCTAACTCACATCACTTAAGAGTCTCATAAAGCACAAAGCAAGCAACATTCGGGCGGTAGCACTCCAATCTATAGAATGATCAAAGAGCATTCAAACTCACACACCACAACTCATGCTAGGAACTTCCACTATCACTGTCGGTTGCTATATGCATGAAAATTATACATAGAACGGGATCAAAAAGATTGTCAAATAAAAGGCTCTACCCTAGGACCACAACCAGACGAGGAATGGGAAATAAGGCCAAATCAATTATTTTAGGGCTATAAGATCCTAACTATATACAATTTTCAAAGAATACACTTAGCAATTATTGATAACAATATCTATTCCCATTCCAGCATAGCATCCAATGCTCCCAAGGCTACAAGGCATCACATATCAGGTCAATCTATCACTGACTAATCAGCACTAGCATGCAAGTCTACCAGCTCACACAATAGGTGTACAAAGGCATCTCTCCTAGCATTCTTTCATGCAAAAAATGCGCAGATCCTTAGCCCTAACTAGCATGCGATTCACAGATTTACAGATCAAATCATATCAGATAACATGTATGGGTATTTTTGGTAAACTTACTTAAGCTCGACTGATTTCATGCATCACACCCCCTTTATCTTTACAAAACCCCTTTTTGGTAATTTATTTCCTTTAAAAAAATCTTTTAAAACCCCTAATTCTAAGAAAATCACCAACTCCTCAATTTGAGTTCAGTCACACTCGAGAGTGTGCCCGAATCCCTCAAACCAAGGCTCTGATACGAACTTGTAACATCCCAAAAATAAGACCCCAAAAATTTCATTTTAAATTAATAAAACCAGTATTCTATAAACATCATCATAAGAATATAGAAAAAAATGTGTCAGTCATCACATCATATCAGAGTAAGTTAAGAAAATACGGAATGAGGTGGTGTGTGCTCTGCAATCATCCCGAGCTCTTCCTTTTGAAACCAGAAGTACCTGAAACATAAACTGAAAACCATAAGCACAAAGCTTAGTGAGTTCCCCAATATACCACACACATCATATCACAACACAAACAAACAGTTATGGCTTATCAGCAACCATGGGGACTACTAGTAGTCCCAATGGACTAACAGCACACCCGGTGGGTTATCAGCAACCATGGAGACTATCAGTAGTCTCAGTTACATAAAAACAGCATAACAAAATAATAACAGCTAAACCCTGCTAGTCATCACAAATACAACTACTTTACCACACAGTTTTACACAAACATGCAAGAGTCAAAGAGACAGCTAGCATCCAACATATATAATTTAGTGAGTTGGCATTAGTGCCTTCGACTGATAAGCACCGAAAGAAGACTCGCCTCACACTGTTGAATCACATCAATAACTCCCTGGCTGCTGGTCTGACAAATCCCTGAGCTATCAATATCAAATAACATCCAATTAACAATTGGATTCCAATCCATAACTATCATACCATAATTAGGGTAAATGACTAATTTATCCCTTACCTAGTTTGGACAAAAACTTAGGCTTAAACCTATAATCCAAAAGGCCCAAACATGGCCCGGTTTTCCAAATTGGGCCCAAACCCTTACATGGGCTTTACCCTAAGGCCCACCAATTTTTCCTAGTCCAAACACATGCATTCAGATGGCCCAACAAGACCCCAAACATCTAAGCCCAATAGAATGGCCCAAACTCAAAGCCCAAGATGCGAAGCCCAATAGACTAAGTATCGGGGCGTACTCAGTTGTATGCTAGTCATACATGCTTTGGGGCTTGTACGTTGCGCGTACTAGCTTGTACGCCCAACGTACTCCTCCTATTCAGCCATCCTTCGCATTTAGACCTTAATCTCTTAAGACATTGCTCCAAAATGTAGATCTAATATCCTTGAGCTTGATTATCACGTAAAGTTGCTAACTTTACGTTCATGCATGTCTAAATGAAGCTCTTAAGCTTAAAAATACTTAATGGGTGGCTTAATCCATGCATGAGACCCAATACCGCCATAAAGTTGGCACCTTTAAGCTCAAGGAACTCCTAATAAGCTTAGATCTAAAAGGATAAGTCCTTCAAACGACTTAACTCATCCATTAACCCAAAAAGGGAACAAAAGCATAACAAATCAAGCCATAAAGAGATCTAAGCATTAACAAGCCAATGTATGAACTTGATACCTCCAAAGTCTTGTAAAAAGGGTGATGATTCTAGATCCATAGACTTCTCACTAAACAAAGCACCTTCAATCTTCTTTACTTCCTTCACAAAGAACAAAATGACCACCAAAATCTCCTCAAGAGCTCAAAAACACCGTAAAGAGGGCTTAAAGGTCGATTTAGAGTTTTAGGATGTTTGGGGGTTGGTAAAGAGGCCAGACCTAAAGACTTAAGTTCCTTAAATGGGGTACAACACACTTAATTAGGGTTTCCATCACTCCTCATACGCCCAACGTACTCCTCATATGCCCAGCGTATGAAGCCTTGGCCTCATGAACATTCCTTCCTAGTACGCTAAGCGTACACCAATGTACACCCCGTGTACTTCACTTTGCACTAGTATGCCCCCATGTAGTCCTTATGTATGCCCCGCGTACTAGGGTTCCCTTAAACCCTAAAATACTCCCAAAGCCATAACTTCTTCATTATAAATATGATTCCGACGATCCTTATATCCACGAAAAAGTAACGAGAAGCTCTATGTTTATATCAACTCATACGCGCCTTAAGATTTCCAAAACAAAATCCAATTTCCATAAAAGTCCAAGACGACACTTTACCAAAATACCCCTTGGATCCAAAACACAAACCGAACACTCGGATCATCTAAATTATGTCCCCCACACTTAAATGAGAAATGATTCAGGACATGGCATTAAAAAAGCATCACGTGACAATAGCAGTTCTAGGGGTGTTTGGGGTTGTGCTTCTTTGACTGGATGAGGAACAAGAATGGAGGGTTGCTGGGCCCTCTTGACTTCACCAGAAATAGCACCTCCGGTGCTTCTTGACAGCTTATTCAAGAAGAAGAAAGAAAAAGAAGACAAGAAAAAAAGTGGATGATAGAGAGAAAGAAAGAAAGAAAGAAAGAGTGCGAGAAAGGGAGAGAGAGAGAGAGAGAGAGAGAGAGAGAGAGAGAGAAAGAAAGAAAGAAAGAGAGAGAAAGAGAGATATTCGAGTGAAAGAGTGTTGTGAGGGAGAGGGACAAAGAAGTAGCTTCAATTTGAAGCAATTGGTTGTACATCTAAAGTCTTCATTGACTTTTTGAAATATTTTGGGCTCTACATGTGTATAATGTATATTTGTGGTATAAATCATGATTCTCGATTCGCGTGCCATCATATTGTTCCGTGATTTTTTTAAATACCTCATTAATGTACCGGTCGTTGTGATTCCATAAACGCAGACGGAATTCAATTCCGATACCAAACTCTCAGAATCAACGTTTAAAGTTTCACGATTAATTGCTTCTGATTCGACAAATTTTACGAATCTGATTTTGGCCAAGATTAAAAAATATGATAAAAATGTAATAAAATAATATATCATATCCTGGGTTCAAAAACATGCTCAAAAATAGTTTACGATGTTTGTAACTATTCCAAACGAAGTAGTGCATGGTTCGTTTCAGGAAAAATCAGATAAATACTGATTTTATAACTTAAAATTGGCATAACTTACGATCTCTATTTTGGACGTTCTTTATATCCACGGAATCAGCAGAACGTAATCTAATCAAATTTCTTATCCATAATTCTCAAATATACTTAATGCAAAAATATTATTTTTAACGTCGCAAATAGAATTAATTTTTGGTGATTTTCGATCCGATCTTCAACGATAGATGGTTTGAACAGTTTGAGACATTCTGAAAGTAATTATGAATATAACTTCTTTAATATACATTATAAACACATAATTACGTATAATTGGTCCTTAATGAAAAACGATTTGCGGTAGTTTGATCGTCGAACTCTGACCAAATTTTACCAATTGTTACATAAGGTGATATCCGATGGAATAGTGTCCAATGTCATAACTAAATTGATAAGAATTAATAACATGGTCATTTTTGGAAAATGATAACAAAGTTGTCGAGGAATGGTCGACAGATTCAGTTCATCGGGTCCATAAATGCGGCAGGGGCATTCGTTAGACCGAAGGACATTACGACAAATTCAATATGTCCGTAACGAGTTCGGAAAGCGGTTTTGGGAATATCCTCTTCCCGGACCTTGAGTTGATGGTACCCGGACCGTAGATCTATCTTAGAGAAGTAACTAGCTCCTTGGAGCTGTTCAAATAGATCGTCTATCCGTGGGAGTGGATAGCGATTTTTGACAGTGAGTTTGTTTAGCTCCCTATAATCGATGCACATTCTAAAAGATCCGTCCTTCTTTTTGACAAAGAGGACCGGAGCTCCCCATGGCGAGTAGCTGGGTCGGATGAATCCCTTGCCCAGGAGTTCGCTAAGTTGGCTGGACAATTCCTGCATTTCAGTAGGAGCTAGTCGGTAAGGCGATTTAGCGAGAGGAGTTGCTCCTGGAACGAGATCAATTCGGAACTCAACTTGTCTCTCTGGGGGTACTCCTGGAAGATCTTCAGGAAATACGTCGAGGAATTCACGTGCTACTGGAATGTCTTGAATGCTAACCTATTCCTTGGTTTTATCCTGATGAGTTTGTAAAACTCTTGATCGATTAGATCTTTTAACAGGTGAATCAAGAAAGTAAAAACAGTTAGACAAAAACACAAGAATGAATCTGAATGAGTCGAATCATTCTATTAACTCAATCCTCAGCAGAGCTCGATGAAGAACTTCCGCTGTAGAAGATTCTAGGGTTACAAAAATAAGAACGTAAAACGCTTATAAAAATCTCTATCAAATCTTACGTTCTAGAATGCATGCAAGCATCTATAAATAATAAACCCTACAAAGAACTCACGGATGGACAGGCCCATACCGGAGACAAAACTGGACTATCTAACGAGCCCAAAGACACAACACTAACTGGACCTAACAATCTCCCCCTTTGCGTCAATTGGAGCGAGACTATCACTTCTTCTTGTTGGGTCCAGCTGCCGGAACCTTCTTAGTGGTATCAAACAGACGAGGGATAAGAGTGAGGATTGTTTGTCTGAAGCGAATGTACCACTGAATCATATCATCAAAGTACTTCTTGTCATCAGCTGAGTTTTGCTTGCAACGATGAATAATCCCTAAAACATGTTCCAGGCATGTAGTGGTGTAGAGATGTTTGTCTGCCAAAGCGAACAGGCATGTTTGGCCTTCGTTTCTGGTAAACATAACAGAGTTTCTTTTCGGGTCTATCTTCCCCATCTGCATCATGTTCAGATCACTTGCTGAGCCAACAGGAGAAATAGTAGGCTTTTTCTTGACGACACTAGCGATCTCCTGATCCATCTTGGCAGCTTCCATGATGTAGCAGACAAGCATCCTCTTGAAGTGGTCAATGATCGGACCATATTCTGTTTCATTTGTAAGAAGGATGTTGTGCAAAATTATCCAATCATGTGGATTCAAATTGGGAAGATCAGCTAGCGAAATGGCATGTTCGGTCTTGGCAGAACCTCTCAGCACCTTGATCCGAACGTTCGTGAAATTTCCTTCCCGATACGGCTGGAGGACCCGAACGTTGATAATCTTCTGAGCGCTCCATGTTTGATACTGTGGTTGAGCAGCCCTCAGATAGAATTTTACCAAATCCCTGTCAACCTTAGGATGAGGATGAGGGATATCTGCAACGTTGTCAAAGGCATGGAAGATGAAGGCCTTTCGGGTCAGTGGCATGTCGAACTGAGAATCGACAGAATTAATGCGATCAAGTGAGATCACCGGTTCAAGCCACAGGATGCTTGGGGTTTCAATTGCTTCTTTCAGCAACTTCTCAAGAGTCCAAGGAGGAAAAAGGGTTTTCCTACTCTCAAGAAGGTCATGAGCTTCTTGTTGGATTAATGTCTAAGTCCATAACTATTTTGGTATGTACTTGACCCGATTATGAGCATGGTCCTTTTGGGTTGCCTTCACCATAGCAATATGTAGGATGAATTAAGGAGAGAAAGGTTTAAATATGATTTATTAATATATTATGAGAATAATATACTAAAGGAGAAATCATATTGTTTAATTAATATTAGTCAAGAATTAATTGATAATTAATTTTGTGGCTAAAAGAGATTAATTAAACTCAGGGGACTAGACTGCAATTATTGGATAATTGAGTTATTGGGCTAAGGAATGCTAAAGGATCAAGGGGTGAACGAAATTATGATGGAAGCCCATCATATTTTTGTCCATGGCCTTATCCAGAAGGTTCCATGGGCTGCTTAGAGTTTAAGCTGTCCATTAGGGTTTTGACTGAAACCCTAGCAGCCCACACAAGTATATAAAGGACCCTTAGGCTTCCAAAAAGGTGGACAACTGATTCTCTAGGGTTTCTAGTCGTTTTTGGGCAGCCTCCTTTCTTCTCCTCTTCATCCAAGTTGTATATGGTGTTTGTGACTCCATTAGAGGTGCAGCACTTGAGGCACTAAGCTTTCTAAGGCCAATCCAAGCAAGGAATTGATTGTTATTGTTGTATAACAATCAAAGGTAATTCTCTAAACCCTAATTCAGTTTATAATATGTTAGATCTAAGTTTATTAGTCTTGGATTCAAAGTATGTACAATAGAGAAACCTAGATCCAAGCATTAGGGTTTGTATGAGCACATAGGATTGTTCTTATGCCTAAAACCCATCAGTGGTATCAGAGCCTTGATTGGTTTCAGTTTTATGTGATGCTTATATGTTTTATTTACTGAAAAAATGATTTTTGGCCTCTGCCCGACCTGACTCGGCAAGTCAGAGGATGAACTCGGCGAGTCCAGGGGTCAGACAGAGGGAATTTCGGGTTTTTGGCTGCTGTTTTGACTTGGACTTAATGCCTAATTCGTTTTTGAAGTTAAAAATCCAATTTTTATCTTAAATTAGTGATTATCCTTGCCAAAACAATAGATAATTTCAAATCTTTTAAATATTGCTTGTTTATATGATAAATATGGATTATTTCAAATTATTTGGTAATTATCTAGTGTCTAAAATAAGATTAGGTCAAATATAGATAATGAATAAATTAATTGTTTAACTTATATTATTTGTTATTTGATCCTTTGTGATGTGAAAAAGTTTCAATTGCACCCTTTAGGTTTTATAGTTTAAATTTGAACTTAAAAGTTTTGTTTATGAAATTTAAATAAGTTAAACCCAAATGTTTTGAAATGTTTCAAAACTTGCCCTCAAGTTTTGGAATTTTAAATTTGATTAAAAGTTTAATTTTGAAATGTTAAATTCTAAAACCCTAGTAATTTGAAAAGTTCAAATCACACCCTTATGGTTTTATTAATTAATTAAAGTGTATAATTAAAAGTGATTTAATAATCCCATAAAGGTTTTGGTTTACATTTAATTAAATTAAAAGTATAATTTTACTAAATTAAACCACCTAGTATTTTAAAAGTGTAAAATACACCCTATACTATATATAACATTAAAAGTCTAATATTATATATGTATGAGTAAACAGTCATTCTTACCGTTAGTAGGCCTCATTCACGAAGCTGGTCTATAAGGGGTGTTTAAGGAAATTGCCTATAAAATGGCGATTGAATGGGTATCCACTCTTACCCACCGCACTCTTGACTAGTGGAGGGTCGTTAGCCGAACGGGTAGGATAGGACAGAAACCTTCCATTATAAGTTTAATGAAGTACAAAGTAACTAAATGCTTTTTCAAATTCCCAAATCATAGTTACTTTAGGCAAAATGCGAAATTGTATGCTAACCCATGGAATTACACTTTGTACCCTTGTCAAACGTTAGTGGAGCGTGTGTGGTTAACCGGCACACTAATTTGGGGATGACATTGGTGGCGAAGGGTGGCTTGATGCTTATCATAAATCAATAGAGCGTGTGTGGCTAACCGGCACATTGATTAGGTGATTGTAGCGTTGGGTGCACCACGTGATTCGTATGGTTATTCACACCTTATTTGTGATCCTCGGCATCCCAGTCACAAATAGTAGGGCATAATCGAGATTAAACATACCATTGAAAAGTTCAATGAATCTCAAAAGATCTAGGAGTTTCAATTCATTTAAAATTTAAACTTCCTTTTCGTTTTTCATGGTGGAAATTGGTAAATCGTCATTTACCTACCTTCAAATATTTTGCAACTAGATTACGACATCCCTTTTCTAGGTTGTAGAATATTGTGTTGGATCCTAGCTTGATGTTTCATTTGGGTGTTACATCAAGAATTCTAATCAACATAACTTGAATTTTCTCCCGTTTTGTAGATGTCTGAATCTTACAATGGTCTTTCCAAATCCTTTGAAACAAGCTTTCCAAATGAAGATGACGTTCCGAGATACGATCAAGGAAATGAAATTCATGCTTCACTTCCTCCACCTCCTCCAATTATTCTCCCTGACCCACAAGTTCAAAGGCTTGAAAAGTTCAAGCTCACTCAAGCCCTTTTGGCAAGTAAACACAAAGATGGGAAACCTGTGTGTGCACACGTCTTAGAGATGAAGTCACACATTGATAGGTTAAACATGTTGGGTGTCGAGATTTCAAGTGAGTTGGCTGTTGACTGGGTTCTTCAGTCACTTCCTGAATCATATAGTGAGTTCGTTAGAGAGTACTATATGATGGACCACGACGTGACCCTAATTGATCTCACTTATTTGCTTATAGCTGCTGAATCAGCAATGATTTGGCGTGCTAGTCAAGAAAATTTGTCTGGTGAATCAAACTCCCAAACTTCAATGGACACTGGCAACATTGGAAGTCCAGAACGAACTAAGTCTGTGATTGTCCGATGTGTTGTGCCAAAGGAGTCCATTTGCTTTTATTGCCAAGAGAAGGGGCATTGGAGACGAAGTTGCCCTAACTACCTGAGAGATCTAAGAGATGGGAGAGTCAAGATGTCTGGCTCTACTTCAGGTAAAATCCATTATCTAACTCTTTTAAGTTCCTATTCTAGATTCTTAATACATGATGTGATAAGATTGCATTTTGATGTTTTGTAGGATCGAAGAAAGGAGAGGAAGCTTAAGGGAAGAAGTGAGCTGAATCTAATCGTGAAGAAATGGATTTCGATCGCATTACTTGAAGAATGGATTCTTGAGCTACTACTTGGAGTTAGAATAGATTGTTAAGAAATATGTAATAACATAGTTTTCAATTGAATTGCATTGTAAGGACAAATTTTTCCGCAATAAAATGAATTTTGACTTTATCTTATTTATTTATCCTTGCAATGGCATGTATGAAAAATTGATGTTTGAATTTTTCTATTATTAGCAATAATGGATTTGATTCTTAATTATGTTATTTGTGGAAATGTCAAAAGTTTACCAAATAGGGAGAGTTTCTCATCGCCCAAGTTTCAATTGGACAGAAACTTGGAATCATGCAATATGTATTGTATGATGAATGAAAAACTTTCACATTTGGGAAACTTAGACTAATTCTTTGACAAAGTGTCAAATTGAAGGACTAGGAAGATCACGTACACTAGGTTGTGCGTTGATCAAGTCTACCACAAGAGTGACAAAGATATTCGTCATGATTTACTAAAGTTTAGTAAATATGGTTATACTTATAAGATTGAGTATAACTCTGAGTTGACTGAAATAGTTTCAATCAATAGCAGAACAAATAAGAAGAATCAAGAAGGCAGAAAGATAAAAGTTTCTCCATTCTAAGAAGAAGGGAGAGTACCTTTTATTTTGTTTTATGATGAAGTCTTAATGATTAAGAACCATATCTCAATTGATCCTCTAAGTGAGTCTTAGTACATTTGCATGTCTAAGAAGAGGAATCGAGAATTGTAGAAATGGTTAAATCAAAGAGTCAATCATACTTCGTTCCAATATCAAGTCTTAGAGTCATACTCCAAGATTGTGAAATTGAGTGACAAGTCTTAAGTAGGTTTATAACACTCATCAAATGTGGAATTTGGAAAAGTTTTCTTATTCTTGCACATTTGAAATTGGAAAGTTGTGCTGTCTTGGATAAGACAAAGACCAACTAGGACCAATTATGTGAAGTGTTTTGTCTTGATAAGAACTACACTAACTCTTGAATATTTGTTTTGTCAAGAAATGTTTCTTGACAAGAGAATCTTATATATCAAGGAGTCAGTGGGAGTCTTAATGGTCTTGAAGGGTTTCAAGAACAAATCAAGAATAAACCTTATAGATCATCACTAGCACATGACTTGAGGTTTGCAACCTATCGTGCTGACATTATTTTGTTTTTGTGCCATTCCAATTGAGTAAATTGCGTATGTGTGTTCTATGAGTTCTCATTTGAATGCATACTAGAGCCTTAGTCGATGGAAAGTACATTGATATGTAAGGACAAGTTACTAAACTACTTGGAAGACATGGTGGGCACTCGTGTTACCATAAGGCAAGAAATCAAGATTAAGAAAGTTCAGTCCATATGAGTTTGGATTTGTCGCAAACCTTGGTTTTGGCAAATTCACATGGATAGGAACTCATACACCATAAAATCTAAGTGTCATAAGATTCCCTCCTTCATGAAAATGACTGTGAGGAAATGCTTTCACTAAGAGAGATTTTAAGAAGATAGCAATTGTGAAAATTGTATTCTCAAATTCGATTATGGTTACGACATCCCTTTCCATAGATCAAATTGTGAGATTTGGCAATTAGTTTGAACATTTGGAACTTAGTAACATAAGTTCTGAATTGTTTAAACACACATATGAGCTATCTAAGGCAAAGGTGTATAAGTTTAAGAAGCTTAGATAAAGGCTTATCGAAGCATCTGGTATTAGAAATATGAATTTCAGAAGTTTAATAGGCATTGTTTTCTGGAAGTACATTTGTTTTCTGAATACATGTCAAAGCTAGTGGGAGCATAAGTGTTATGCTTATATGTTAATAATCATCATGATAGTGGGAGCATAAGTGTTATGCTTGTATGATTATTATGGCGAGTATTGCAAGTTAGCAATATTAATTATAGAAAAACAAAGATTCAATTTGCAAAGTTGCATGGGTTGAAAAGTTGTTTTAATATAATTAAGGGAGAGAATATTATAATTCGTTTCAAAATCTAAAGCTTAGATTGAGAAATTTTAACATTTTCAGTCAAAGGATACATTGTGTGTTCTTAAAATTCGATTATGATTACGGCATCCCTCTTCATAGTTCGAATTGTGAGAACATGACACATAAAATATTATGGCAAAATATTGGTAAAGTATCATATCTTTATGTAAGACATTATGCATCGTGTCCCATACGCTTCGGGTATAGGATCGATTGCAAATGCTATAATATTTACCATTCTAAAACTTTTCAAATGTCTAGCACATTAAGAGGGAAAAAGGACTAGAATGGATTTTGACTAAAATTATTAAACAACTATCAAAGGACGATCCAAAGTTCGCTGAGGATTGGTCTCTTGTGAGTAGTTGGAAGTATGGTATTGGATGGACCATATCGACATTATTATGAATAGATAAGATTCTATTAAGAATGAGTTGTCATATGGCAAATGTGGAAATGTTTCCATATTGGGAGTTGGATATTGAGATTCTGTGTCTAGATTAGAAAACTTTATGCAAGAAGGATGTTCAAAGGAATGTCCTTTGAATGTGAGACTTCACGTCTATGGAATTGTCTTGTAACAATTTCTAAGAAAGTACTTTGTAATTTCATTAGCCAAGTCTTGGTGACTTTTGTGCTATGACTTTATGAAAGGATCGTTGCGTAAAATGTTAGAATCTAGCATATTCTAGTAGTGGAAGAACCTTGTGTTCTTACACTAATAATGGGGATTGAGGAATTGTGAAATGAGAATCATTGGAAAAGTTTTCAATTGTTCTATTTCACAAAGCATGGACCATAGGAAATAAAGTGTGCATGCTTAGAGCATGGGACATCTATTGTTGTAATTTAAGTAATAAGTTGATTTTCTGAAACAGTAAACGATAATAATGAGTAATCAATATGGTGGTTAAATAGAAGTGTTTTATTTACTCTCACAAGTTTGAGGCCATATAGGATTAAGTATTATTGTTATGTTTCAATTTGCATGTTTTGACTTCCATAATAACTAGGTTATTCAAACATCCACAGTCGGTCATACGTTGGGAGTAGGTATGAATAAAGACTGTCATGAATCTGTCTGTAGATTGTCTGAAGTGTTTAGACATAGCACAAGTTTGCTGCAGAGTTCATGAGTGCTTTGATAAGATTAGAGTATTGGATTAAACCCACGCTCACTTGGATCACTTCATGGATTTATCACGAGTGATTACTGAGACGATAATATTGTATATTCTTGAAACCGAGACGTGTGAGTTGTTATTTGTTGGTCGGTTGCACATTGATAATAAGTAAACGCACCAGTAACTTGGTGCTATAAAACTTATTGTTGTGTGTGATTTGATCAGTAAATGCAAGCGAGCATTTGAGTCGAAGTTTATCCATTCCTTTTACCCAAAGTGGGATAAAAGCGATATCATTGGGCCTCTCGATGATTTAGTGATGACACCTAAGCGCTTGGCCAAGCCGGGACTAAGTTGATGTGTTCAATTGTAGTCTGATATCAGTCGTCATAAATCGGAAGTCGGGAAACAGTATAGAGAGAATGATTGAAATTCATGTCTTTTGTCTATACGATATCTTGAGAATGGAGGAATATATAATCCCTTATCTAGAGGACACGCTATATGATAAGATCAGAGTTGACAGCGGCTTTTGAAAACTACGATTGCTGATCAGGTTCTGAAGTCATATGGAAAATAGTTATTAGACTTATCCAAGTGGGAGACTGTTGGATTAGTGTCTAAGTCCATAACTATTTTGGTATGTACTTGACCCGATTATGAGCATGGTCCTTTTGGGTTGCCTTCACCATAGCAATATGTAGGATGAATTAAGGAGAGAAAGGTTTAAATATGATTTATTAATATATTATGAGAATAATATATTAAAGGAGAAATCATATTGTTTAATTAATATTAGTCAAGAATTAATTGATAATTAATTTTGTGGCTAAAAGAGATTAATTAAACTCAGGGGACTAGACTGTAATTATTGGATAATTGAGTTATTGGGCTAAGGAATGCTAAAGGATCAAGGGGTGAACGAAATTATGATGGAAGCCCATCATATTTTCGTCCATGGCCTTATCCAGAAGGTTCCATGGGCTGCTTAGAGTTTAAGCTGTCCATTAGGGTTTTGACTGAAACCCTAGCAGCCCACACAAGTATATAAAGGACCCTTAGGCTTCCAAAAAGGTGGACAACTGATTCTCTAGGGTTTCTAGTCGTTTTTGGGCAGCCTCCTTTCTTCTCCTCTTCATCCAAGTTGTATATGGTGTTTGTGACTCCATTAGAGGTGCAGCACTTGAGGCACTAAGCTTTCTAAGGCTAATCCAAGCAAGGAATTGATTGTTATGGCTATATAACAATCAAAGGTAATTCTCTAAACCCTAATTCAGTTTATAATATGTTAGATCTAAGTTTATTAGTCTTGGATTCAAAGTATGTACAATAGAGAAACCTAGATCCAAGCATTAGGGTTTGTATGAGCACATAGGATTGTTCTTATGCCTAAAATCCATCACTTCTTTCATCTTTCTTTCAGCTTCTTCAGCCTCTCTAGCAACCCGAGCGCTCATATCAGCGTCCTTGTCTCGACCTTGCTTTTTCAAGAGATCAGCAATTGTCTCTTTGTCGTCGTCACTATCTTCAGCAATTTGTTTCCCTTTGTCTTTTACACCCGAACCTGAGGCTTGGCCTGTTGGAGGAGGTTCAGTTGTTTTTGTTGCTGTAGAAGTGGGAGGCGGTTGAGATACATTCTCTCCCCCTTGTTTCGGAATGGACACGAAGTCAAGGAGCCCTTCAAGTTTGCTCAGGAGAGAAAGAGCAGGAGCAAGCTTTTCCGCAAGAGTACACCTCACTGAATAGTTTAATATTAGATCATGTGCTTCAAGGATGTTTGAAATGGCTGCGTGGACATCCGAAACACACGATGAAATCACCTCTCTTTCAGATCGAAGAGACTCAATCTCCTTTTGAGAATTGGAGAGTTGAAGATTCTTGACCTTAAGAGCAGTTGTCTTTCTAGCGAGAGCATCCATGAGGGAGTTCTCAGCAGCTAGATCTTCTTGAAGCTTGGTGAGGCGCTCCTCAATGGTTGCCTTAAACGATGAGTTGTCGTCGGAGAGAGTTTGAAGAAGAGTGGAAAAGGACTTCAGTTCAGAGGCAACTGAGGTAGGCAGCTTGTTGACGATAGGGTCAAGCTTCGTTTTAGTGGCTTCTGCAGTTTCCTGTAAAGACTGCAAAAGAGAGGAGGCATCAGTAAATAGTTTTTTGAATTTTTCGGTCGCAGCAACACAGGCTTTGGTGGATGCATCAATTGCGGCAGTAGCTGATCTGAGAGAAACTTCATGAGCTTTGCAAAAAGCATCAACAATCTTCTGAATAGCAGCTTCAGAAATGGTAGATTGTGATGAAGAAGAGGAAGCGATGAGAGAATCAATCTTCTTGTTAAGCTCCTTGAGATGCTTCTTGGTGACGAGAGCATCATCATCGTCGTCACTCTTCACCTGATACGGACTGTAGTAGACCGAATCAAAAGTCATGTCCTCCCCACCAAGAAATGGTTCTTCATCCTCTGTGGACTTAGCAGGAGAGGAGGGTGGAGGTGAGGGTGGAGGCTCGGTAGTGGAAGTAGGTTCGGTAGTGGGAGTGGGTTCGGGTGCTTTAGTAGGAACCCCTATATCAGATACGTTGGTTCTTACTTCAACTGTTGTTGTGGTAGCTTCAGTGAAAATGGGAGGGGGTACTGGGATGGAAGTTGGAGGTATTTGAGTGGTGGAGGTTATGGGGGGAATGGAAATAGGAATGGTGACTGGTGGAGAAGAGATAGGTGAACTGGAAAAATGAACTTCTGGGGTAGGCGATCGTAGAGGAGTGTTACCACGAGGAGACTCATCAAAGTCTGAATTTTCTTCCTCAGATTCTCTTGAGGAGGAAGCTAATATCAGCTTTTGCCTGGGTTGAGTTTTTCTCTTCTTCAGTGGAGGAGAGTGAGCAGCCTTGGTAGGTTTTCATTTCTTGGGAGAAGGGCCTTTTGCGCCCTTGCCAACCTGCTTGTCTTTTCCCTTTTCAGTCTTCTTTCCCCTTGGAGCGGGCTTATCAGCTTCATGGATGGATTTGATCATCTCAGGAGTGAGCTCTCTAGGACCAGAGCGACGAAACTCCTTGTAGGTTCGGATGATACGGCTTTCAGCAGGAACGTCTCCAAACATCGACTCAGGGATGGAGCCAATGAATTGAAATTTTGATGCATCGGAGACTATGATCTTCGTGGTATGGAAAGTACCAATCGAAGATAGTAGGGAACCAGCAACAATGGGGACGCGATACTTGTCCATCACCCATTTTGTGACCAACGTCCAGAATCGAGCGTAGGAGATCTCTGAATGTCGAGATGTGGATGCAAGGCTCTGGATCAGTTGCTGCCATAACACCAACCCATAATCCAGGTTGATACCGTTGTATACCCCATACAGAATCGTGATGAACAGACGACTCGCTCCGTCTGACCCGGCACTGCGTTCAGATAACCCTTTGAACAGCACAGTAAATAACCCGTTCCATTGAGGAGGCAGGCACGATTTCTTGAACTTAGTGACCGTTGTCAGCACCTCAGTATATCCCGTATTATAGAACATAGAAAACAAGTGACCTACTGGAATGGATTCAGGGTTAACCCTAGATGAATCGGGTTCAAACCCTAAAAGTGAGCAGAATCTTTGCTTGGAGATTGACGCCTTGTGATCAAGAATGTCGAAGAAAATCCTATCGACAGACTTATCATAATGAGCAGTGGCAAAGATTTGGGATAAAAATTCCAATTGAACAGCTTCAGCTTTGGTGAGAGCGGGAGCAAGCGGCGAGTATTTGAGGCATTCGATGATCGGGAACATGAAGGCGTCGTAAACGTGTGGAGTAAGATCGATGATCAGACTCTGTTGAGGACGAATCGGCATGATGTGGGAAGTGGCATGAACAGATGATGAATCCGCCATTGAAGTGAAGAAGTTGGGAGAGATGATGAACAGTAGAATTCTCAAAGGTTTTCTTGCTCTCTGAATTTTGGGTGCAGTAAAGAGGTAAATAATGGTCAAGATTACCTTTTATACTGTGGCTACAGGAGAGAGAAGAATCTGTTCCCAAATCTTCGAAGGAAATACGAAGGGTTTTTCGGAGGTGATTGATGCGTGACAGTTGGTATCCCCGATGATTACACAAGAGAGAGAAAACCCTCCCAATTCATACGCCTTCCCATCAGTCGCCGTTTTAAACGAAACGGTTCCACTTCGCACGCCTGTCATTCAAGCTCCGTTTGAAAATCAAATCGATTGGACTCCTGCCTGAGTCAGCATCTTATCCTTTTAGAGTGAATGTCATCTTAAAGCAGAATGACTACGTGTAATAATGTGAGCCACACGTCTTTTATAATTTCAAATCTCATTAAAAAAAATGGCTTGTTACTAATGAAACCAGAATTTTGGAAAATCAAAAAGATTTTCGTGCTAGTGTGTAAAAGAAAAGGAAATAAAGCAACACATATGAGGGAATTGTGATGTCAGTAAAGACACGAAACAATGGATCCCGGGCACGAATCTCTTCCTTCAAAGTCAAGAGAGACTTTAAAGTGTTTGTGTGGTTTCCCGTTGAATAACGATCAGACACTTATTGAGAAGTGTTGAAAGGTTTCTTGTAATCAGGCTAATTTGGGTGGCTTTCGCTTCAGTTCAGAATTCCTGATCTTGATATAAGACAGAAATCGAACGAAGTACTTGTGAGACCAATGTAGTCTGTTGAACAAGTAGGTTTGAAATAATTTAAGTGGCAATGTCAAATAGTTTATGTGAAATCTCAAAAAAAAAATTAAAACTGGATTCCAAGGGAAGAAATGTTATGGGAATTAACAATTTCATAGGAATCACACAAAAGGAAATTAGAGATTTCACTTTCCATCCCCATGGATAAGTCCGTCAATTCGTTAGTGAAAGCTAGAGCAAATTGATTGTTCACCGTCAATGCATAATAAGTATTGAATTGTGGGTTTCACTTAGCACGTAGTGGCACGAAGCTAAGATCATGAACACAGAAGTTGTGTAACCATAAACTTCAGTGGTAATATTTGAGAGTCTCAAGGGTTACGTTTATGAAGCGAATGAGATGGAGAAAAGTAGTGTAGATGGTGTAAAGAGACCAAAGTACCTCTGCTATTAAAATAAGGACCAAGCAGAAAACTCTTATCTCATGTGAGAAGAGAGTAAGGTAGCTCATGATTAGAATAAATATAAAAGCCTAATCGAGAAGACAAGGTTTGTATATACCAAGTCAGTAAGGCTATTATTCTGAATCGGGTGAGGCTTTGGACACATACAGCAGCATGCCTCTAGGGACACTTAACTAATGAAAGAATTTGCCCACAAATATCCACAAAGAAATATTAACAAACACAAAGAAAATTGTTTTTGGAGTTTTTGATTTAAAGAAAGAGAAATTAAAATTAAAATAATAAAATAAAGATAAAAAAAATTGAGACAAAAAAAAATTTGGAACCGAACCCGAACGTTCGGTCTATTTCGGTTGCAAAAAAAATAAATTTGAGAAAGAAAAGAGTTTTGAAATTAAAGTAAAAAAACTTTGACTATAAGAGAGATGAAATTTGAAAAAGATACAAAAGGTTTATAGCCAAAGAAACTACCTTTGAGTGATAGGCGAAGATAAGATAATAGGACCGAACCCGAGCGTTCGGTTCATTTCGGCACACACGTGAACTGAACCCGAACGTTCGGTTCATTTCGCTTCCAACTTTTAGTTTTGAGACGTAGTTTTTGGTACTGATTCCGATTCCATCATTCCTAGCCCTTGTAGAATTTTATTGAAAGATGCTTCAGGAAGAGCTTTGGTGAAGATATCGGCCAGTTGATCAGTTGTTCGAACAAAGTGAATTTCGACGTTTCTCTTCCACATGATCCTTTATAAAGTGATACCTCAGTGCAATATGCTTGGTCTTGGAGTGTTGCACTGGGTTATGACAGATCCTAATTGCACTTTCTGAATCGCAATATAGTGGGATCTTTTTCATATTGAGTCCATAATCACGAAGCTGGCTTTGGATCCAAATCACTTGAGATGTACAGGAGGCAGCTGTGATGTACTTTGCTTCGGCTGTTGACAGAGAAACAGATGTCTGTTTCTTTGATTGCCAGCTAACCAACTTCATGTCTAGGAATTGGCAGCCTCCAGTGGTGCTTTTCCTGTCTAAACCACATCATCCAAGGTCTGCATCTGAGTAGGCTTGAACAAAGAAACCTGAGTTTGATGGATACCATAGACCGAGGGAAGTGGTTCGTTTCAGATACCAGAGTATGTTTTTCACTGCAAGCATATGTGGTTCACGAGGATTCGCCTGAAACCTAGCACAATAACATACAGAAAACATTATATCAGGCATGCTAGCAGTGAGGTACATTAAAGACCCAATCATCTGGCGGTATAGCGTAATATCGACTGCCGGTTTTTCCAAGGATGGTGTGAGCTTGGTGCCGAACGCCATTGGAACTTTGACCTTTGAGTCTCCCATCATGCCAAATTTAGCAAGAAGAGTCTTGGTGTATGCTTCCTGGTTGATAAAGATGCCTTCGGGTCCCTGTCTAATATTTAAACCAAGGAAAAAGTTAATCGGACCCATTGAGCTCATTTCAAATTTAGTCTCCATCAGCTTTCTAAATTCAGCTGTTAAGCTAGGATTCGTTGAGCCAAAGATGATATCATCGACATAGATTTGAACTATCATAAGGTGGTTACCTTCCTTTTTACGAAAGAAGGTTGGGTACTTTTCATTGACAAAACCAGGAGGTTGCTCCACGTAAACCGTTTCTTCAAATTCTCCATTCAGAAAGGTGCATTTTACGTCCATTTGGTAGACCTCAAAGTTCTTGTGTGCAGCATACGCCAGAAATATTCGAACAGATTCCAGCCTAGCTACTGGAGCAAAAGTTTCTTCGTAATCAATTCCTTCTTCCTGGCAGTATGCTTTCACCACGAGATGAGCTTTGTTTCGAATCACATTGCCTTCCTTGTCCATTTTGTTTCTGAAAACCCATTTGAGACCAACAATTGAGGCATCTTTAGGAGTTGGAATGAGGCACCATACCTTGTTTCTTTCGAACTCGTTGAGTTCATCTTGCATAGCTTAAACCCAGTTAGAATTATCAAGAGCAGTATTTACTGTCTTCGGTTCAACTTTTGATACGAAAGAATTATATATGCAGAACTCTACTTTGGATAATAGAGATGATTGATTTGCCTTCAGTTGAGATCGGGTCAGGACCTTTTTAGAGACATTACCCACTATCTGAGATACAGGATGATCTCTGGTCCATTTAACAAGAGGAGGGTAATTTGGGTCATAGGATGGATCCAATTCAGCATTGACCATTTCTTCTAATTCAGATTGACTATCGTCATCATAGAACATATCGGAGTTCTCCCCCTCGACTGATGAGCTTTTAGGTGTAGCTGGACTTTCTGGTGCTACAGGACTTTCGGGTGCTGTTGAGCTTTCGGGTGCTATAGGTCTTTCGGGTGCTATTGAGCTTTCGGGTGCTATTGGAATAGAATTCTCCCCCTCAAATTGTGAGCTCGGTTGTTTTGAAGAAATTGGATTCTCCCCCTCAACTGAAGCGCCTTGCTGAGGAGGTTTGTTTGGAGCTTGTCCTCCTTTACCCATTCGTTTGGCGGCATCTTCGACAATTTGCTTCAGATGGTCGACTTTGTTGTCTGCTGCCTTGGCTTCTGAGAGAGTAGCTTTCTCAGGTTCATCGAATAATTCCACAAACTGATCGAACAGATTAGCAATCAAGATCGTGACTTGACCTGTTTGAGAGAAAATCTCTCCAATTGCTTCTTCAGTAGCCTTTAGCTTCTTGACGTAGTTATCATCGAAAGTCACGTAATATGTTTCTTCGATCCTCCTAGAGTGCTTATTTAAGACCCTATAAGCTTTTGAAGTAAGAGAATATCCCAGAAATATTCCTTCATCAGCTTTAACGTCAAACTTGTTACGATGTTCTTTGGAGTTGAAGATGAAACATCGTGAGCCGAACACGTGGAAGAATTTTACGTTCGGCTTCCTTTTATTGATGATCTCATAAGGAGTAAGAGAGAAATGCTTGTTGAGATAAGACCTGTTCTGCGTAAAATACGCTGCAGCAATAGCATCAGCCCAGAAATATAAAGGAAGAGAAGTGAAACTTAGCATAGTTCAGGCCGCCTCAAACAAGGATCAGTTTCGTCTTTCGACAATTTCGTTCTGTTGAGGCGTGTATGGGGATGAGAAGTTGTGACTGGTTCCTTTTTCTGCCAAAAAGTCTTCAAATTCTCTGTTCTTGAACTCCAGTCCATTGTCGCTCCTAATGTTGCGAACGAATTTTCTCAGTTGCACTTCAACCTGCTTGATGAACATCTTTAGCTTAGGAGTAGCCTCAGATTTGTGCTTCAGAAAGAACACCCATGTAAAACAAGAAAAATCATCAACGATAACAAGAATATACTTGCTACCACCAATGCTTTCGATTGATGATGGACCACACAAGTCAATGTGAAGCAACTCAAGTGGTTCAACAACTTTTGTGTTTATAATAGAAGGGTGACTTTGACGACTTTGTTTCCCCATTTCACATGCAGCGCAAAAGTGTTCTCGATCAAACTTGAGCAAGGGAAGACCCCGAACATGACCTCCGGTGACAAGCTTGTTGATGTCTTTGAAGTTCAGATGTGAGAGCCTTCGGTGCCATAACCAGCTTTCGTCAGAATGAGCTTTCGACAAAAGACATATAGTTGGATTTCCTTTGATTGGTTTGAGATTGAGAGGAAACATTTCGCCTTTGCGTTCTGATTTGAGAATCACCCTTTTTGATTTCTTCTCTATGATTTCTGAACCTTCATCGTCAAATGAAACTTTAAGACCGGTACCTCCTACCAGTTGAGACACACTGATGAGATTATGATGTAGCCCTTCAACGTACACCACCTTTCTAATTGTGAAGTCTCCATTGGTTATCATCCCATAACCCTTTATCGTTCCATAAGAGTTGTTGCTGAACTTGACATTTCCACCATTTTGAAGAGATCGAAACTCCCTTAGCTCTTCCTTCCTTTCTTCATATCATGTGACGTGAGCAGCCACTGTCAATGTACCATTCTTCGCCGAACTGCTAGTCACTTATAACCTGCAAAAATTAAGCAGATTTAGGAACCCAAAGTTTCTTGGGTCCACGTGAGCCTTTCACAGGAACAGGAATAGTAAGAGAAACATCAACAAGATATGTTCTTTTTATTAATGTTGTTTCATCTTTCCTCTTAATAGTGAAAACTTTGATTTTGTTAGGGTTAGTAACAGACGTTTTGGTTTCAGATTTTGGTGTTTGGGTATTAGTCTGCTTTCGGTCTTCCTGGACTGAGGAAATCTTCGATTTTCCTTTCAAGTTCGTTGATGATTTAGAGTTTTGTGCAGGAACAGAATTGGGTTTAGAAGAGAATTAAGAACGAGAAGAATTAGAATGAGAATTTCTTCTGACTTGTGGTTCGAAATGACCCTTTTGTTTATGGTCATTGGAGGGACTGAACCTGGACCTTCGGTAACTTTTTCCTTCGTGACCAAACTTATCCTTTCGGATGTTGTTGCTCTCGGGACCGAATCTGTCCTTTCGGTTGCTTTTGCTTTCATGACCGAACCTAACCTTTCGGTTCTGTTCCTCATGCAGCACGAAAGCCTTTTTCTCTAACTTTGAATTTCTATCTTGATAAGAGAAATGAGTGTTTTGAGAGCTCCAAAACTGCTTTCGCTCAGAGAGATTCTTTTTGTATCTTAGGTTTCTTTGTTGCTTTTGATTTTTCACTTGTTTCGGCTGTCTGTGGATGTTAGCCTTTTGTTTCAGCTTCTTGTCAACCGCTTCACTTTTCACAGATGATGTTTCGCTTGTGGAAGTGACTTCTTCTACAGGTATTTCTTTTGTGCCACTAGTGCTTGGCACGTCAAAGTTGTCAGGCTTATTCAGAGGCTCTGGTACATATCTCCCTTTTGTTTTCCAGGACGTTCGCTCTGACAAACCAACTGTTTCGTCGACATTATCTATAGGAGCATACAAGAAGAACTCATCACAGCCATCTGCGTTATCTTCGTTCACAATGGCAGTGAGTTCGGCTGTTTGATGTTCGGTTACTCCTGTGACTTTATACACCTGATTTGGAGTAGTTCTCACCTTTTGGTACACAACAACCTTTTCTTCAAAAATCAGGGACTTATTTTGGGACAAGCGAGCAAACTCCACAGAATTTTCAGAAATCAGATTTTTGTGGTTTTCGGGTTCGCTCTTGACAAACTCAGAACAGTCGACTACATCCTCTACAGAAATTTCACTCATATCATCGTCCTCATTAAGTTCAGATGCGTTTTCAACATCAATTTTATTTTCTGAACTTAAATTGGCACTCAATGAGTCGAATTTTTGTATGGTTTCGGTCCTTAGTTTCAGTTTATCATTTTCATCCAAAAGATTTTTCAGCATGTCCTTATGGTCTTTGGACTTTGTAAAAGATTCTATTTTATCCATATCATACATATAAGTAGGATTCACATCATCAGACGAAACAACACTTTCACAGTTGTATGCTTCAGCATCGATTTCATCCTCCTTAAACGCAAGGAAGGGTAAAATCATGCGATGTATTTTCTGCCCTATTTCACAATTCAGATGCAGTTGAGTAATGTTAGCATAAAGTCTTTTAGCAATCAAACAAAAAACATTTCTTTGTTTTAAAAGTTTCAAATTGTCTCTTTGTAAATAAATGTTTTCATCCTTAGACTTAATCAGCTCCGACTCCTTTTGCTCAATCCACATCCTTTGCTCCTCACTCTTGGATGACACCCTGCTTAATTGGTCGGTTAGGTTAGAATTGGTGACCCGTGTTTGAGTTAAACAACTATCCAGATTTGAGATTCTTGAATTTAAGTTATTTAATTCCTTTTCATATGATTTTTGTGGAACTTTGAACGAGATAAAAAGAGATTGTACCTTCTTGATCAATTCATCAAGTTCATTGATCTGCACACTGAGAGGTTTTGCTGTGAAGCATAAGTCCTCTCGCTCCTTGGTGTCCTCATTTCCACCATCTGTATTGTATCCCCTTATGTGAGATACATCAGTGACCACCAAACACTTTCCACTGCTTTCACCGCCTCTTGTGACATACGCCTTTCCATGTGAAGGCTTTCTCACCTCATCATCTTCTAAGTCGGTCGACCACACTTGTACGCCACCGAACTCGTCATCCTCTGCCGAACCCTGTACAATAAGAGCATTCATAGAAGGATTAGTAGCAGCTTTCTTTCTCTTAATATCTTCCAGCTTTTTCATCAGGATTGCCTCTTCATCTTTCTCCTCATCTTTCTCTGCCATTTTCTTCAGAACACAATCTTTGGCATAATGATTCTTTCCTCCACAGTAATAGCAGTTGACACCAGAATCTCCTTCAACCTTCGCCTCTTTCTTTGGTTCTTCAGTCTTCGGCTCCTCCCTTACTTTTTCAAAACTGTAGCTTCCCTGCCAATTTCGGTTCTTATTGGTGGGAAACCTCTTCTTGATGAACCTTTTTGGATTGGACACCATCATAGCATAATCTTCTGAAGTAAGATCGTAGTCCTCCAGGTTCAGATCTTCATCTTCTACTACATTCTTGCTTTTGGACAGGAGGGTCAAGGACCCCAAGTTTGAGACCACATTCTTCTCTTGCATCACTATCTTTTCTTGGGATTTCAGAATTCCCACCAGTTTCGCCAGCGAATATGACTTGAACTGCTCGTGAGCTTTTAACTGTAGACACAACAGCTCTCCATTCGGATCTTAAGCCATTCAAAAAGGTGACCTTCTGTTCAATCAACTTCCTTTCGATATCATGTTTGATCATTTTGCTAAGAAGATGATTGAAGCGGTCAAACGTCTGAGTGACGGACTCATCGGAATTTTGCTTAAATTCTCCAAACTCAGACAAAAGCAAGGTCTGAATAGAGTGCTCCAAATCTTCATCTGTGGAATACAGCTCTCGCAGCCGATCCTAGATTTCTTTAGCGGTACTGCAGGAACTCACCAACCTAAACGTGTCAGATTGAAGAGTGAATCAGATCAGTCTTAATGCTTTGATATTGCACTGAAACTTCTCCTTTTTGTCTTGAGCAACATCTTTTACATCTTTTAACAGATCATTATACTCTTTCTGAGTTTTAATGATTCTAGATGTTCCTGAGTGAGAAAATGGTCCAGACACAATAGCTTCCCATATAAGATACCCATTATCTTCAGATCCGATGACATAGTCTTCAAAATGATGCGCCCAAACTTCGTAATCTTGGGTGTAAAGAATAGGAATCTTTGTTGTTGATCCAATACTGTTTGAGATGTTGATAGGATTAGATTGAGAATCGTCCATGCTTGATCGTTTTACCTGTTTGAAATATCAGACTTGTAATATGTAATATTAGGGCAAAACGAATAAATACTGAGATACGTCAATTATGGAGCGACGGCTCAATAAATATCAGTTAATGCGAAATAAACTCTAATTACTTCTTTCACAGAAGAGATGTGTATGAATTACACAGCCTCCTGCTCTGATATCAATTGATGAGTTTGTAAAACTCTTGATCGATTAGATCTTATAACAGGCGAATCAAGAAAGTAAAAACAGTTAGACAAAAACACAAGAATGAATCTGAATGAGTCGAATGATTCTATTAACTCAATCCACAGCAAAGCTCGATGAAGAACTTCCGCTGTAGAGGATTCTAGGGTTACAAAAATAAGAACGTAAAACGCTTATAAAAATCGCTATCAAATCTTACGTTCTAGAATGCATGCAAGCATCTATAAATAATAAACCCTACAAAGAACTCACGGATGGACAGGCCCATACCGGAGACAAAAACTAGACTATCTAACGAGCCCAAAGACGCAACACTAACTGGACCTAACATATCCACTATGTGAGCCAGGAACGTCAAATCGTTCTTTCGCAGATGCTTCTGTGCCTGGATGCACAAGATGAGGCGAAGGTTCGTGCTAGGTTTGTCTCCATAAATAACTAGGGTCTCGTGATTGGGAAGGTGAAGGCGAACGGCCTTCTCGTGACAAATAATTTCAGCATGGTGGAGGCTTAACCAGTCCATGCCAATAATCACATCGAAACTCCTAATGGAAACAGGCATTAAGTCTATTCAAAAGACGTGTTGATTTAGGGTTAGGGTGCATCCAATGTAGATTTCCCCAGTGGATTCGGTTTTCCCATTGGCCATTTCCACCGTAATGGTTTCATTGAGCTTCTGGGGTTGTTGTTTTAACAAATGTTTAAACTTATTGCTCACAAAACTTTGCTCTGCTCCGGTGTCAAATAGGATGCATGCATAAGTGTGGTTTAGGGGAAACGTACCGGTAACAACAGTGGGATCCTGAATCGCCTCCCCCTGACCCATGGTCAGCACCCTTCCTGTTCCTCCATTTTCGGGATTGTTGTTGTTAGGGCAATTTCGACGGAAATGCCCAGTCCTTCCACATCCATAGCAGGTGTGGCTAGGTCCTGCATTGATGCCGCCAGTGTTGGTGATGTTGTTATTGCGGTTATTGTTGTTGTTGCTTCCTTGTTGTTGATTCTGAGGAGGGTAAGTCCTGCAGTACTTTGTCGTGTGCCCCTTCCGATTGCAACTGGTGCACTGCATCTCCCTGCATTCTCCATTGTGATGGAGACCGCACTTATTGCACTTGGGAAGATTACCGGAATAAGGTCTAGGAGCACTTGGAGCAGCTGAGGCTGGAGCATATGGTGCGGGCGGAACTTGCGCGGTTGCAGCATTAACCGCCACTGTTTGCTGCTTCTTGGAAGATTCGGAGCCTTGATGCCCCTTTCTCTTGTTGTTCTTCCCCTTCTTGCTATCATTTTCCTTTTTAGCTTCAGTCTCCACTGACTTCTCACCCTTCTTGTTGTTGTGGTCATACAGCTTCTTGGCCAATCTCTTAGCACTGTCGAAAGTTTTGGGATTTGCAGCTATCACGTTTCCTTGGATCGGGGAGGTTAGTCCCCAGATGAATCGCTCGATCTTGTTTCCTTCTGAGGTGATCATGCTAGGGCATAACAGAGACAGTTCGCTAAACCTTGATATGTAGGCATCTATATCAGCATTCCGGACAGTGAGATTCCACACCTCTTGTTCCATTTTCTAAATTTCACCACGAGAGCAGTATTTGGCCATCAGCATTTCTTTCATTTCTGCCCATGGCATGGAATTGGCTACGGGGAGTGTCATGGCTTCCACGTGTCCGTTCCACCAAGTGAGCGCTTGGTCAACGAAAGTGCATGCGGCAAACTTCACCTTCGTCTCTTCAGGGCAATCGCATATCTCGAACACCGATTCCACCTTCTCGATCCATCGTTTCAGGGTGATCATTCCTCCAGTGCCGTTAAAGGTTCGTGGTTTGGCGTTTGTGAAGTCTTTATAGGAACATGTTTTGGCGGGTCCTTGATTCATTCCATTGTTCGAACTTCCGGCCCCTTGTCCGTTGACTCCTCCATTATTCCCTTGGTGAATTTGTGCCATTGCTGCGGTGACCGCAGCAGATACAGCTGCCTAGAATGCAGTTGAGTCAACTTCGGGTGGGGTTGGTCCAGGGTTTCCGCGAGTGGGTCGTCGAGGCATCTTTCTGCCAAGGAACAGAAAGATGTTGAGTATCTGTGCTTTTTGTGAGAGCATGATCCTATGAGCTAGGTGTGTGGCACTAACTTAGGTACTTTCACAATTTGGCACACAATCATGGATTCGTACACATAGCAGATTACAACATCAAAGAAAAACACATAATAGTTTACTAATATTATCCGCATTTGATACATGAAAATTTTGCTCGAAAGAGCATACATAAGTGATATTAGTTCGACAGCATAACGGCTCTATGAGTAGTGTAGTCACTTAAACATAGAGTCGGGGTACATAGCATAGAACCTAATGACCTAGTAAGATAAGTCTATCCCTAACACTCCATGGTGTGTCCTAATATAGTGGCAGGATCATATGCCGAAGTGTTGAGCCAGCAACTGATCCATCTCAGTCATGTCTCCAATGACCTCATCCCTCTCATGCTCAGCTTGCACTGCACGTGCTTCCATGGCGAACAGCTGTTGCCGCAGGGCGGCAATCTCAGCTTCGGGAGAGCGGTTCTCCCTTGCGGGGTTCACTGGTGGGGCGGGGTGGTCCGGTTGCGCCTCCCTGTCAAATGAAGTGGTGTTATCCTTGCCCGAGTTTTGTCCTTCCTCCATGTCATCATTGGTCTCCTCAAACTCGTAGTCAGTGTCCGTGTACTCGTCAGGTCCGACGTCGTGTGCTCCCTCTTGATTCCCTTCAGGTTCATCTTCAAGCATCCCGTGAGCCACTAGGACTTGATGACACTGAATGCCCGGCTGTTCTCCTTCCATGAAGGCTGGGAGAAGGTATACGAATAAACTATCATTATCCTATGACTCTACAACTATTGTATAGACTAAACGGAAGTTCTCTTCTTGGTGATAAAGGGGTATGTTTTTAGGTTCCCTAGCTATCACGATCTCCTCAGGACGTGTGATAGTTATACCTTGGAGGGAATGTAGTTGATCAGGTTACATCCACTCCTTGATATGACTAGAACAGTTCTGGCTTAACCGAGATACTAGCATTATCTTGTTTGGTTCAGTTTTATGTTCTTGTTCCTAATACAAGCAAGGGTGTTTGTATTGTTATGTTTTACTTGTTTTGTTCAGAGTTGTGTTAGTCCCTCTTTTGGTTTATAGTTGCATATCAATGTGTGGTTAGATATGCTAGTTCACTATAAACAGAGCTCTGATACCAACCTGTCACACCCCCGAACCAGACGGCGGAAACGTCTGAGGGCTATAGTGACTTAATTAAATACCATCACAATGATTATACATGAATTATAACAACATTCATCACCATGCATTGAAATATTACAACTGATATTGTTTACATTCAGTACATTGTTTTAAACATTACAATTCCATAACATAATCCGTTTGATCATTAATCTAAGCAAAACACCATGACATCACTTGATACTTATTCCTCGGTTTACCTATTACCTGAGAATACAAGTTATTTTGAAAACGGTCAACATAAAAATGTTGGTGAGTTCATAAGCATGTTTGTGAAAATGATTTGTATAACTTTGAAAACCACCACAAAATCCGATATTTTCTTAAAAGAGTATTGTCTATAAAAAGTGTGAAGATCCATAAGTATGCTTGTTGATTTTTGTAAACATGTATAATTGTTGAACTTTGTATACATTACATAGGTAAAAGTGTTGAACTCCCCGGGAAAACCCGATGTTTTCCCAATACATAAAATTACGTGTCTTATTTAGTGTTTTACCGATACGACGATTGTTTTTGATTACCCAGGTGACATTGGATTAATTATGGGTTGTGAGTTGTTATAATCACCCATTAATGAAAATGACTAGTTTATAACTACCAATTACAAACGATCCTTTAGGCGTCGTCCGTACGACTCACTTAATCCAACCACCCTGACTTCTCTTGATTTACGCCACGAATCTGTCTACTCGATATTACCCAGGTGACATTGGATTAATTATGGGTTGTGAGTTGTTATAATCACGCATTAATGAAAATGACTAGTTTATAACTACCAATTACAAACGATCCTTTAGGCGTCGTCCATACTACTCACTTAATCCAACCACCCTGACTTCTCTTGATTTACGCCACAAATCTGTCTACTCGATTTCTCATAGCCCCACAACCAAGGAGAAAGGAGGGTACGAAGCCCTCTTTTGTTTCCATAAGTTGTTCAAGGCTATCGGAAATGCGAAAAGAACTTGGCCCGACTCGCATTTGACTTCTCGACTTTGATAGCAGCACCAATGGGCCCTTGGGGCCCAACAGCACATTAGAGCTATTGAAAGTCCTTTTACATGGAATTAGGTCATAGAAGGCCCATTAACATGTAAGCGTGTTCCCTTCGGGCCTAAAGATCATGTTATTGGGCTAGCAAGGCCCAAAAAGCACGATTTGAAACTTTCACGCCCAAAGATTGAATATTGACTCCTCGTAGATTTCGCGTGTTTATTGAAGTACTATTGTTTATTGATTTTTGTTTTGTTATTGATTCGAGACCGAATCAATTCGTTTGGTAACGATATTGGTGTTGAAAGTGTATTTGTTATTACGTTTCGCCGGTAGTCGTGGGTCTCGTATTTTGTCTTAAGGGGTTTATTTGTTTAAAAGTAAGATTTTTACCTTTTCACGACCCTTCTTTGATAAAATTTGCACTTTTAGTCCTTTATATAAAAGAATTTCCATGTTAGTCCTTAAACCATTTTTCTTGACACTTTAGTATCATAACTTGTTGAAAAGACATTTTTAGCCCTAATTTACTTTGTAAACCGGTTAATTCCTTCCAGAATGAAGTTTTCTCGGTTGGAACCCCAATTTTCGCAACTTTTACAGTTTTGGCCCAAAATAGAAAAATTTTGCATTTTTGATCCCTTTTGAATTTGAAAAGCATTTTTGACCTTTGAAATGGTTTTAATACACTTGAAATCCCCTGTTTTACAGAAAGTTGCACTTCCAACCCCTCAAATTTAAAAATCTCGCAATTTTGAAGCTTATTGGGCCGAAAAGCCCAAATTAGCCCATTAAATTCAAAATTTACATTTTAAGCCCCTCAAAAATGTTGATGTTCAGAAAAATTATTATAGAAACTGTTTGAACCCTTTTGAACCTCCAGATATTATAATTTGTCGTTTTGGGCCCTTAGTCTTGTATTTTTGACAATTTAAGCCAAAAAATGGGTTTTATGTCCAAATATGTTCATCCTAACCAAATGAACTATTTTTCTTGACTTGATTAGTGTAAAATGGTTTAGGTTAGGTTTATTTCCTTTCCCATGTTTTAGATCTCGGTTTACACACTTGTTGAGTAACATATTCATCACAAACACAAGATGTCACACACATACATGCATCAAAGCACACATAGCATACATTTACACATAGATCTACACATTTACTTGTATTCTCCCCCATGAAAACTCATAAAAACCGAAAAGAAGCGGGTATGAAACTCACCTTGGGTGTGGTTTCGGTTTTGGAAGGAAAAGATGAGAAGAATTCGATCCTAGCAACCTTTCTTGGAAGATCTCGAACTTGGATGCTTCTAAGGTGCTAGATCATAAGTTTGAATGAATTAAGAGATGATTCTTGAATGAAATGAAATAGCTAGCTCATGGATCTAAGCAATATCTTACCTTAGATGATGATTTTTATGGAAGAAATCCCTTGAACACCTCTTAGATCTCGAAAATATGGAGAAGAAATGAGAGAGTTTCTTGAGAGAATTGTGAGTGAAATGTGTGTGTGTGTGCTTGGATTCGGCCGAGAGCAAGAAAGAGAGGAGAGAAGAGAGGTTTTGAAGTGATTTGCATGAAAACATGAGATGGTGCATGGGAATCCTATGGACAAATGTGAGGTGGCATGGGAAAGTCAACTCCTCATTCTTTGGGTTGGGCTTGGGCCGAGAATTGGAGAGGAAAAAAGAAAAGGATTGGTCCTTGTATGATTAAGCCTTTTTCATGGTTATGTTAAGTGATGTTTGGTCCAAATAAATATAAATGTGATTTTTATGACCTATTAGGGCTAAATTAGATTAATTATGGCCCAATATGGTCCATTTAAATAATTTATTTCATTCTAGGCCCGATATGGCCCAAAATATTGAAATAAATGGAAGTGGGTCCAATTAGAGCCCATTCAAGAGTTCTAAGCCCAAGATAGTCCAGTTGGAAGCTTATTGGTCCATTGGGCCCAATAAGGAAATCCTAATCCATAATGGACTTAAACAAGGATTTCTAAGGTTTCCAATTGCTTATTGACTACTTGAAATGCTTGCATGAGGTGTTTGATTGAAATGTTGTTGTCATAGAGTAAGCATCATACATGCTCTCATGTCTTTGATTCATAATTTGGCTTAATTGTTGCAGTTACAAGGCACAAAATTTTTTAGTTGTGACATCCTTCTACTTCCCTCCTTTAATGAAACTCGGGAACATCAATTTCTTTTATTTTCTTTTCATTTCCACCCGTTTCCTTTCCTTTCTCCCGTTAAGTTGTACTCGGGAATGGGGTGTAATTGCAAGCTACTGGACACTATAAATACCCTTCCCTGTGCACTCCATATTTTCGTACCACTCTAATAATTCTTAGAGTTTTTGTCCCATCTCTCTCTCTCCCTCTCTCTCTCTCTCTTGTTCCAAGAGTTATTTTCTTACATCAAATAGTTTTGTATTGTTAGGATTGAACAATTAGAGGTAGCCTACTCTGGTTACTCTTCCTTGGCTTGTTGAATTTGATCTATACATCAAAGGTCTACTAGCAAATTTGGTTTTGCTAAAGGTTAGTAAACTTCTATCCCTCTTGTAGTTATTCATATCAATTACGTTAAGATCTTTGTAGGTTTTAGAATTTTCTTGCCTTAGATTAAAATTATTTGTTTCCGCTGCTATGTAATTAATTTAGGAAGTATATAGAAAACCTATCAATAACAACTTTCAAAAACCGCTTCAAATGTGGACCTATGGTTTCAAAATGTTGCAACTTTGATCATTTTCTAACTTTATCATAGTAAAGTTGGGTTAAGAATACATGAAATGACAAATTTACCCATTTGACAAAAGCCAACATACCATCACCCCTTTACTCTCTCATCTTCTACCCATATGAATTGTGGTTGAAGGTAGTGGCGATGGCCGAAGGTGATGATGGCGGTGGTGGTAGTGGTTGAAGGTAGTGGATGTTATTAAAGGTAATGGTGATGGTGGTTGAAGGAGATGATGGCGGTGGTGGATATTGTTGAAGCCAATGACGATGGTGGTGGTAGTGGTTGAAGGCGATGGTGGTGGTAATGGTTATTGAAGGAGGTAATAGTGGTGATGGTAGTGGTGGTAGTGGTGGCAATTGTTGAAGGTGGTGCTAGTCCATGTTGAAGGCGATAATGTTGGTGATGGAAGTAGCTGAAGGCAGTGATAGTGTTGGTGGTTAAAAAATGACAAATTTGCCACTTTTTGAAAAGCACAAGGACCAATTTTGAATTTTAACAAGGGCAAATTGGTATTTTTTTTTTTTAAAACTAATGAAGAAAAGTAGAAGAAATGTTTTTAAAAAAATGATCCATGCCATTTTTTAAACCACGTATTTCTCAAAAATTAGCTTCACCTTGTCACTTTTCCAAAACCAAACCAATTTGAAATGTGTCTATATTTAAAAGTTTTAAGATATATTTAAGGGAAATCTCCAATAAAGTCCTAAAATTTTGGCCCGGTTTATGTTTTAGTCCTAAACTAATTTTTTTTTTACGAAAAAGTCCTAAAAACCGGCAAAAGTTTGCATTTTGACCCTTTTTGACTGGTTGGAACCGGTAAGAAATTAATTTGGGACTATTTCATAAATTGACCCAAAATATTGGGACTTTTCTGCAAAAACAAAAAATATTAGGGCTTTTCTGCAAACAAAAACCTTATTATTATTATTATTATTATTATTATTATTATTATTATTATTATTATTATTATTATTATTATTATTATTATTATTATTATTACTATTATTATTATTATTATTATTATTATTATTATTACTATTATTATTATTATTATTATTTTAGAAATATAAATAAGTATACTATTTTTTAAATTTGTTATTATTAATATTGTTAATAATACATATAAATACATTTAAATTGAAAAAATATTAAAGACGTTTTATAAAGGTAAAGGTTGAGCGGATGGTAATGCTTTAAGCATGGAAATCATAAATGTTTGTTTGTATATTCTAACTTTGTATCTGGTCATTTCATATTTGTTATTATTGTTTTTAATTTAGAATATTAACATTTAACAATTTAAAAGAAGCTACTGATTTTTCAAATTGTTTACAAATAGTGAGTGTGTGATATGCATGTATGTCTTGTGTGTAAGTATTTGAATTACCAAAGTGTGTTGCTCTTTTTCATTACTTTATCATTGTGGTTTTTTTTAAAACATAGCAGATATAGTGATATAAATCAAAACAAGTCATATTACTTTCTATTAAACAAGATATCGTAATTAATATTTTCGAATTTTGATATGGGCCACCAATGTAAATATTTATTGTGGATCTGTTGGATTTGAAAAGAAATCATTCTACCTTAAGAAATTTTATATACAAAGTGAGAAATCATTTTATCTTAAACTATTTATACACAATTTTACAAATATGCAACTTCTTTTAAATTGTTAAGTGTTAATATTTTGAATTGAAAACAATAATAAAAAATGTGAAATGATCATATACAAAGTGAGGACATACAAACGATATTCATGATTTCAATGCTTAAAGCATTACCATCACCACCACCATCACCTTTAAATAATTTCTTTAATATTTTTTTTATTTAAGTCTATTTATATGTATTATTAAAAATATTAATAATAATGAATTTAAAAATTAGTAATACTTGTTTATATTTTTAATATAATAATAATAATAATAATAATAATAATAATAATAATAATAATAAGGTTTTTGCTTGCAGAAAAATTTTAATATTTTTTTTTTGCAGAAAAGTCCAAATATTTTGGATCACTATGTGAAATAGTCTCAATATTTTGGATCAGTTTATAAAATAGTCTCAAATTAATTTGTTGTTGGTTCCAACTGGTCAAAAAAGATTAAAATGCATACTTTTGCCAGTTTTTAAGACTTTTTTATAAACAAAAATTAGTTTATGACTAAAACGTAAATCATACCAAAATTTTAAGACTTTATTGGAGATTTCCTGGTATTTAATTGTTTTGAGCTTGAAATATTTGTTAATAGCATAACATGCCACATGGCACGATGACATCATATATTTTTGTATTACACCCTCATTTTTACCAAGTTATATATTATTTTCCCCTTGCTGACTTTTTAAAAACTATGAATATTAACCTCTGACTTCTAATCACTCTATATTTTTAACGATAAAATTAATTTAAAAAAAAAAAACTAATAAATATGAAATGATCACACCTTTCTATTTTACTTTGTCACGTAGGCCTCATTTTATTTTTCTCTCACTGCTTAAAACCTAGAAAACTGTAACCTCTCATTTCCTTTCACTATTTTAACAATAAAAACAATTTTAAAATTCCTAATAAATATGAAATTGTCACCTCTCATTTCCCTTCGCTTTATTTTCATTTTTAATAATCAAAAAAATCTTAATAAATATGAAATTAAAAAAAATGAAACTATTTCATAACATCAAAATACAAATTACATTATTAAAATTAGAAAGTAAACTAAAATATTAAAATAAGCAAGCTACAATATTTCTTTTTTTATTCTATACGATCATATGATATTTTATTTCAATTCTTTTCGGTCGTTAAATCTTTTACATAATTTAAAGATGTCATATATACTTGTGGTTAGGATGTTATGATATTTAATAAATAAATAATTATAATATGTGAAAGTTCGAAACATTTCAAACCAAACTAAATGATTAATATTGAATATAAAAGAAATATGAAGGGTTGATTTGTAACTTTGTTTCAACCGGATGCAACTTACCGTGCGGCATTTTCTTTTCCTCCGGCAACCATCACAACACACTTTGCGCTAGTCCTTTGGAAAATACTCGTTATCCGACCCGATTTTTTGGGTATCAGGTAAATCAAGTATCGTGTAAATTTTTTCAGGTCACCCAATTTTTTCAGCTCGGGTATAGGGTATGTTTGTTGGGTTTCGGGTATATCCGAATTACCCGAATTATTTTAAAAATTCTTTGTTTTTTTCCGTAGAGCTTGTACTCTGTAGCAGTTATTTGATTATGCTTAAACTAACTATCATTATTGTAAAACATGAATCTCTTTTATTATGACAGTATCACACTAACAATATTAAAATCAATTGTTTATATATCACCATGTTCTTTAAAACTTAACTATTTTCTAGATTATAGTTTTTATTGCAACTAACAAACTCATTATCTTGATGAAACTTCTGAACATGGCAAAACTTATGGCTACAATTATCTTAAACATTTTAAACTTTCAAACTAAGATCTTCAAGTATTTGTTTTTTTAACATCGTATTAAATTAGAGACAAAACTTCAAAAATGGTCTTTGTGGTTTCTGAAAATATCAAGTTTAGTCCCTAAGTTCAAAAAACCTCACAGATGGTCCCTGTGGTTTCAAAACTTTTAACAAATACTGTTAGCATTTAGCCGTTAAGTGAAGGGCATTTTTGTCATTTCACAACCACAGGGACCTTTTATGAAGTTTTGCCTTTTTTTAAAAAAAGGAAAAAAATATAATTATTTAATATTAAAGGTCTCTCTCTCTCTCTCTCTCTCTCTCTCTCATCCATGCCCAGATTATGACCCCATCTGCAAAAATATGAAGTTGTATGTTCTTTACCATCTTAGACCTCGCCGACATCACCATTTCCATCAAAGAAACACTCCCACCCTTTCATCCCGTCGACAGTGGAGGAAAAATTAAGAACCAAAACGGAATGGAAGAGGGCAAGAGGGTTACATGAATTTTGGGATGAACTTGAGGTGCGATTGAGGGGATTTCGGTAGAGGGTGCCGACTGTGATAGGGTGGAGCTGAAACTTGGTGGTGGCTGGGTGAGACCGTGTACAGACACCCAAAGGAGATGAAGGTGAAGGCTGTGAAATCACCGAAGAAGACATATCTAAATCCAATTCAAAGAGGTTTTCTTCTTCAGCGAAGGAGCTTGTAGATCTGCCGAAGTCATCAGATCCAAACCAGTTTTATGGTTTTCAGTTCAGACTTGAAGATCCGTTTCTGCTCCGACAGGAACCGCTAAAAAGGACAATGGACACACATGATGAACACCACCGGGAATGACAAAGAACTCCAGAAATCTTGAATTATTTTGTTGTGTTTTGTTGATCAAGAATTGATGGCGAGTTCATTGTGGGTTTTTAATCCAACTATGGATTTAGAGAAACAGTCGGTTATCTCCACTGAAATCGATTGGTTCATAGTCAGGGATCTGAGAAAGAACATCAGTGTGAGAGTTAGTTCGTCGATGGTGGCCATGGAGGATGGTTCCGATTTTGGAGTGTATGGTTTGATTTTTTTTGTGACAGAGTTCTTCTTCTCCAACGAGAAGATCGTCGGAGGTGTAAGTGGTGACAGAGAAAGAAGACGAAATTCCCACCACTGCTTCACACACACACACAAAGGGGTGGGGCCCTTTTATATTAAATAACTACATTTATTATTTTTTTATTTTTAAAATAAGGCAAAACTTCATAAATGGTCCCTGTGGTTGTGAAATGATAGAAATGTCCTTCACTTAACGGCTAAATATTAACGGAGTTAGCAAAAAGAATCATTTGTTAAAAGTTTTGAAACCACAGGGACCATCTGTGAGGTTTTTTGAACTTAGAGATTAAACTTGATATTTTCAGAAACCACAGAGACCATTTTTGAAGTTTTGTCTAAATTAAATTAAGATGTTAAAAGATTACTTGATATCTTAAGTATTATTGAATAAAAAATCCTAATGTTCAAAGTTTGAATAACTTTGTTTATGTCTCATTTGTTTATATAAACAAAACTAATAAAGCACAACCCACTACCCGAATCGCCTAAACCCGAATTACCTGAACTTAATTTGGGTCGGATAACGTGTATCTTTTTTAACATGAAAAACTTGAATTACCCAAAACCCAAAAAAATTACCCGATCAACACCCCATTTTGTGCACAAGCACAATGATGTGGTGTTACAGTTAACTAATGATAAGGTACGGATATCACATTATCACTCCTTGAAACATTATTTGATAGCATGAATTATGAATACGTACCTCAAAATTGATTTCACATCATTTTTACATTTTGTGATCCATTACTTTGTTTCCAACGAAAACATATAAACACTTCTATCAAGATAAAGGGGTGCAAATTTGGAACAATTTTCAATTTCTTGTGGATCTTGCACAAATTTCTCATCTATATTTTAAACAGGATCTCGATCTAAAGAGTATGTTACACTTTATTCGGGATTGCGTTTAATGGTTGCATCTAACTCATAATCTTATACCTACCATTCTACCAACCCTATGCAACTATACAAAACACTAAAAAAAGTTATTGGCTCAAGTAAATGTTATCAACCACAAAGCATTACACTTTAAATCACGAAAACAACTTACTGGTCTGTCCTTTATCAAGCGATTATAATTCAAAATTTGAATAATGTCTGAAAATATAAAGACAATAATATTTTTTTTTAATGTCTATGTAGACTAAAATCCCAAAGCCGAATGAAAAATTATATATGAAAATGAATTTTAATTGACAAATCGATTTGAATGTTAATAATATAACTTCAATCAAACAACTTGGTAGCTCTCGGTTACCAATTGAGTCCTCTGTGAATACTTCGGTGGAGCTCCCCCTTTTAGCGGCACAATACTAGCCACCTATAAATTATTCTTATTCAGTCTGTATACTGTGTACTGTGTACTGAAAAAAATTGCAATTTTTTGTGACAGCTAAAAAGGTAGTCCGGTTCAATCCCATGTAACAAACGCGGAAAGCGTTTGTTGCACAGGACATGACTGAACTGAACTGGAGAAGCTTTCTAAGGTTATTTTTGATGATGAGGATGAGGAGGGTATTTACGTCTTTTACACAAATGAGAGATTGAAAGTGAGTCCTTGTCTTACCTTTTTTGGTGTCACAAAAAATTTGCAATTTTTATATGTAGAAAGTGTACCTTCATGCTGCTGAAAGTACTTGTTGCAGAGAAGCGAACAGAAATTGGGAAGAAAACCGAGGTGTCAGCTGGTGGAACAACAAACTCCATTGACCCACTACAATTTTTTATATATATATATATTTAGCAAACTCATGATTCTATAAATTAAAAAAATATATATTACAAAAAAAAAAAGTAAGAACATTGAAGACTTGCCTGCGGTTGGAGTTATCAATGAGAAGTATAGTCCACTCCAACATGGCATTTCTGGAATCAAACCTGCAAATGGGAAAGAAAAAAAAAAAAAAAAAAAGATCCATGTATAAGTGGTTTATTGTATTATAATATAATATAATATAGTTATATAAAGAAGGATTAGTTTTACCTCCATTCTCCATCAACTTGTCTTACATTTGGGGCTTCTCTAAGAGCAGGAAGAGGGACAGAAATAACAACATTTTGTAAATCAAACATTGAAGAAGCTTCGTATTCAATGCTAACATACGTTTCATTTCCAGAAACAGAAGGCCAGCAGTTAACTGTTTAAATGTATATAAAAAGTTTTTATAAGTTTTTGGAATAGCATAGGGGCAAAGTGGTAATTTAGCGGTGATTGGGAGTGGGGACTTACTAGTCAATGGGACGGCTGACTCGTCTTTACTTTGCATTCTCCATTTGAGGAGACCGAGGCCATCACCAGATTGGCCAGCTGGAAATGGACGGTTGGGATCTTTGGATCCAAGAATGTTTTCATTGGAGAAGAGTTCTTTGTTGATGTTGGGATGTGTCTTGAATTTGATCTCTGGGTTGCTTGCACTTTCAATCTGCATGATTTTATATTTAATTTTAGAGTAAATTACTGAAATCGTCCCTATGGTTTGGTCAAAATTACTAGTTTGGTCCCTAATGTTTTTTTTGCACTCGGATCATCCCTGTGGTTTGATTTTGTAACGTTTTTCGTCCCTTATATAAAGTTAGGGACAAAACGTAGAATTTTGACCAAACTATAGGGACAAAAAACGTAATAAAATCAAACCATAGGGATGATCCAAGTGTAAAAAAAATTAGGGACTAAACGTGCAATTTTGACCAAACCATAGGGACGATTTCAGTAATTTACTCTTAATTTTATAGTTTTTAGGGTATGGGGAATGGAATGGAATGAGTGGTTACATTTGTTTGGTTGGAAGGAATGGAATGAATTTTGTTATGAATTCTTATGACATAGTTTTAGATTATACTCTACATTAGTTAACTATAATTAATATGTTTATTTATAAAAGTTTAAAGGCAAAAAAAAAATAGAAAAGCTAGTAGAGCCCGAATATAATTTTAATACAGAATACTTTTGTTAGTTGGTTTAGAAAATAAAATAGTAATTATCGTGAATTTTTTTGATAATAATTGTGTTATTAAAAATTAAATACATAAGACTGGGTTATATTTAAATTTTTCATTACATATATAAAATTTAAACAAAATAAAAACATATTTAGAACCCAAATAAGATTTTAATTATGTTTAAAAACAAAATTGTAATTCAACTGAAACCCTGGAACTTTATAAAAATCTGTGTTAGTAAAAACTACATAAATGAAAATGGGTTATACTGTAATTTGTCATTCCATTCCATGAATAAAAAAATAAATAAATAAATAATATTTCCTGACTAAGAAACAAAAACTGACAATTTTGGGATAAATCATATTCCTTCAAGAATGGTTCATTCCATTCCATTATACAAAACAAAGACCTATTCATATCAATGGAATGAACCATTCCATTCCTCTCCTTTGGCTTTCCTGATTCCATCATATGAAATGCAGGAATAGTGAATGTTTTGTCTATGCAAAAAAGACGTAAATGCCCTCATAATAAAAAGAAAGGGGGTTAGGGTAACAGAATGAGACCTGATTCCATCATATGAAATGCAGGAATAGTGAATGTTTTGTCTATGCAAAAAAGACGTAAACACCCTCCTGATAATAAAAAAGAAAGGGGGTAAGTAAGGGTAAGAGAATGAGAACCTGAACATGGATAAATCCATCATCTTGATTAAGTATTTGGAGAGACAAAGTTCCCTGAACATCAAAATTACTAAGACCACCATCTCTCTTTAATGTCACATTGAGTTTCTCTTCAGCTGTAAAAGTGATTGGATCAGTAAGTGGTTGTGCAGCAGGTCTGGTTGGATTAGTACTGGGGCCCACATCTTCAACAATCATTTCCCCTTCAGCTTTCAGTGATTCCAAGAACTGGTTTGTTCTTTGTGATTTCCCTAGTTTCATTCCCATGCCTTTAGCTGGAGCAGCAACTGAAGCAGCTGGACGACCTGAAAGGGTAAAAATGTAAATAACCAAAAACAAATTTTATATCTGATTGGTTGAAATGAACAGTTGCCAACCTTTAGATTTGGTTGAGAAGGAGTCCACATCAGAGGTTAATCCAAATCCAGAAGAACCTCCAAATGTATTACCACTTGAAATGCCCATATCATTGCTAAAAGAATTATCCATTCTTCCAATTGAACCCATTGACCCCATTGAACTCATGGATTGAAGAGAAGAATAGCCACCCTTTTCCAGTTTGCCCCTCTCAATCTGCAAAAATAAGGTGAACTTGTTGTAGAGGAAATACAAAGGAAGGGCAAAAAAGTCATAATCATTGACAGTTGACAGTTGACCTTACCTTGCTTTTATCGATCTCATTAGCTTTACGCTTCATAACATCTTTGGTTTCATTGATCTTGCTTTGCAATACCAATTTGTGCAATCTTTCTTCATGACTCTCCATCTCACAGTATTGCCTGACTTGAGCAACAGTGACATTTTCCTTGTGCCCAAGGGAAATGACTTCATCAAAAGCAAAAATCAGCTCAAATGCATGCTTGCAAATGCCTTCTTCATCTAAAGAGGCAGAAAACTCAGGGACCTATGCAAAGTTAAGGAAGATTTTGTAACCCTTTTAAACAAGATAGTAAGATTTTTACATGTAAAACCAAGAAGAAAACTATAACTAAAAGGATACAACTTTAGAGAGAAGCCTCAGTGTATCAAGATCCTCAAGAATATTGCTTTGCTTGTTTGTAACAAGCAGCAGATATATACCCTCCATTGGCTGGTATACATAGCGCACATTTTCAGTCTCAACATAAGTATGTTGTTTCCCACTTCCAATCAATTTAGGAAAAGCTGCAAGAAGTCCCTCAATTCTTATTCTAGACATGTCCACAAACTGCCTTGAAACAAGAGCTGTAGAAGGATTATATGATTATTAGTTAACAAAAACTGTACAGATTTGATGACACAAGCTACCCAATAGTTCCTATGTAGAACTATTCTTACATATATAAACAAGAGGGTAAATAAAGCAATCAAAAGATTAGCCAAAGTGAATCCTATTAGCAAATGCTGTTCAGTATACTGCTTTCTCAGTGGGGGGTATTATGTGTATTATGGCTCACACATCATAGTAGACCCTCTCGACACTATGTTGCACATTATAACAATGATCCCATCAAACTAAGATAAAAATGCCAAATGATAGGAATTACAAGACAGTGGAATAGTCTCTGATCTGGACCATAGGCATCGATATGGTATTAGATTAGCAAACGAGTCCAGATGCAGAGAAGCAAAGCTACGAAACTGAAAGTTCTGCAGTATTCATAAAACTTCAAAGCAACTTCTATTAAAATGATGTCGCTTAATTGAAGGAGGTTATCATAAGTGCACTCATTTAGAACATACAAGGGTAAAAACACTACTAAATCTACAAAACGTTCTTAGCTGCTTGTAAATTGTTCTTTCGAATGCAGAAAAACTACAGATTTGTATCACTTCTGATCTTATTGTAGGATTTGAAACATAGAGAAAATGTCAAAATGAAATTAAGATCTCACCTTTTCCAGATTTACTGGTGACGGATGCTGCTAGAACAACCTATTATGAAAATTAAAAAAAGAGTTAGAAACCAAATCTACGCTCCAGAAATCAAGAGATCACAATTGACGCCGAAACTCCAATGCGATTTCAGATTTGAAGATGAAGATTAAAGGATTCAGATATGCAATGAGATTGATTACCATTATGACCAGAATTGGGATTCAACAACTACAGAACCAAATGCAAATATTTGAACACGCCTACAGATCTAAATAAAACAGATCAAGGTGTTAGATCAATGTAATCGGAATAAGAAGGTGACGGATGTGGTAATGAGATCGCATAGGGTGAAAACGCACTTTCAGATGATTGCTCCGGCGAAGGAAAATAGCAGAGAACCTGTGAAAGGGTTATTCAGGTTTTCTGGTGAAGAGAAATTCACATCTTAAACAAGATGAGTTGATAATATTATATTAACAACCCCGAAGTTTTGACTAAATTCTACTTGCACACACATTTTTTTAGCTCTACATTTAAACTTTTGTGAACTACAATAGTCAATAGTAATAATATAATAGAAATATAAGAAAGTTTTTTTTTATTGCAAAATGAAATATAAAAGTAAGATGCTATAATACACAGAATAAATGGAATTACATTGTTATATTTTGTGTTTTATGATGGAAGTTTACAAATTTTTGTTATAAAGACTTTAAACCATTTATCTTTCTATTTCTTGCAAGGGGTATATATTAGATGAATCAAAATATTATTTCGGTTTTTGTAATACTATTCCATTTAAGAATGTTTTTATGCTTAATGAACTAGGTGGTACATATATATGTTTTTTTGTTTTTTAAAATGAAAAACCGGATCACGATTCATTTTAATGATGTCCCATTTTATATTTCTGCATGGTTGTTGATTAGGGTTGGTTAGAATGGAATCATATTTGTGTACATATAGTAGGGTTGGAATGGAATCATATAGTAGGGGTTTGTTGGTTGCTAATTATGGTTTGAATGGAAACATGTGTATGATATAGTATGTTTGTATGAGTGAGAAAAATACGGTTATATGCATGTATTGTATTGATTTATGATGTGATAGAATGGTTAAGTCACTCATACAAATATAATTATATGAAGTTATATGACTGTATTGGATTGTATTAGACTAATATATTATCAGATGCAGAGTACGGTTAAGTAGTCATACTTGTAGGGTTCGAAATATATTGTGAGACATCAAAGTGTCTTTGGTCATGTCTAGTGTCGAAGTCTGTTTTAATGTATTCGTTATATGTATTTCAAAAGGGCAGTTTAGATTTCGAAGCTTCAGTGTCTTAGCCCTTGTGTATTTTTTGTGCTTCTGTTAACTCCTATAAATAGGGGTAAGTATATGTTGGATTAATGTTTAAGTCCATAACTATAATTGGCAAGACTTGACCCGACTCGGCATGGTCCATTTGGGTTGCATGGCATCATGCACTTGGATAGACTAAATGAGAGAAATAAGACACTTAAGGTTTGTTAATATATTATAAGTTCTAATATATTAATAAGATTATTTAATTAGAATTGATCAAGAATTAATCTAAGATTAATTAAGTGATCAAAAGAAGACTTATTAAATATATGGATTGATTGTGCAAATCATCCATAACTTATATAGTGGGCCAAAGCTCCATGGATAATCAAGTTGGGTTAAACCCATAGGATGCTCCATGGATGCTCCATGGAGATTACATAACCCATGGGTCATGGAAATTAAAGGTCATGACAATTAGGGTTTACATGGTGTAACCCTAATTGTAACATACTATATAAGCATCATATTATTCACCAAAATCGACACTAGTGTGTGTAAAAGAAGGACTAGCCCATTTCATGAGTTGTGGATTTCTCTCAAGTCATTCCAAGTGTATTTGGTGTTGTGTGAACCATTTGAGGTGTCACACTTGAGGCACTAGGCACTCAAGCTTCATGAAGACATTCTACATCAAAGAGGTATGTATTCTATCTTATATTCATTATTTTGTATGCTAGAGTAGGATAATACCTTGGATGTTCATAATTGCATGTATAATAGAGAAAACATAGATCCAAGGTATTTAGGGTCGCATGTACACTTAGGAGTGTTAGAATGCTCAAAACCCAACAGTGGTATCAGAGCCTAGGCTTGTTTTCTTGTTATACTTGCAAAAGTAGCTGAAAATCGAGTTTTGATGCTGTCTGCCCAGCAGACTCGCCGAGTCCAAGGCAAAATGCATCCAACTCGTCGAGTTGGTTCGTGCACTCGACGAGTTGGACCCCCAGACAGCATATATTCGACTTTTTTGGCTGGAATTGGACTAGGAACATTACCCTAAGATGTTTTTGAACTTATAAACTTGTTTTTGATGTGGTAATGTTCATGCTAATCCAATTTCAAAGATAATTGTCAATAGATTCATGTTTTGTATTAGTTTAAGGTTTAGACTAATTACACGAAAAAGTTTGATTTGAATTATCTTGTTCTTATGAGTTGCTTAGATTAATAGGAAGTTATGTGAAATTGTTGTTTTCAATCCAAATTAATCTAAGAGTTGATTCTAAAATGTGTTTTTGTAACTTGTCTTCAAGTTATATGAAAAGTCACATTTAAGTTTCATAAAACTCATAAAAGTTAGCAAAGGTTACAAAATGAAGAGTCTTATCTCATTGAATGGTTTTATGACTCCATAACTTGTCCTCAAGTTATGGAAGTTCAAGAGTCACTTCATTAAGTAATAAAATGTGTAACCTTAATTAATTCCATAAGTTATAAAATAAAGAAAAGTTAATTCTTTTATTAGTTTAAAGTCTTCCATAACTTGCCTCAAGTTATAGAACTTGAAGAGTTTTTAATTAAAACTACTTTAAACACATAAGTTATGGAATTAATTAGTTTTGAATAGTTTTCAAAACTTGCCCTCAATTTTTGGAATATGAAAAGTTTTCACTTATGAATACTTTAATTCCAAGTTAGCCCTTAGAATTTTAAAAGTTAAAATTCAACCCTTATACTTTATAATATTATAAGTTAATAATATTTATATATATGTATAAGAGTAAAGTCGGTCTTACCGTTAGTAGGCCTCATTCACGAAGCCGTTCTATAAGGGGGGTATAAGGTTACTGCCTATAAAATGGCAGTTTAATGGGTGTCCACTCTCAACCACCGCTTCCTTGACCGGTGGAGGGTCGTTAGCCGAACGGGTAGGACAAGGACTATAATTCTCCCTTCATTAAAAGTATTAATGATAAATACTAAGTAACTAAATCTTTTATAAATACCCAATCTTAGTTACTTAGGAAAATGTGAATAAGGTGCTAATCCATGAAATTACACTTTGCACTTTGTTTAAGTCGGTTAGTGGAGCGTGTGTGGTTAACCGGCACACTAACTCGTATTTAACAAGGTAGGCAAAGGGTAACTTAATGTTTATCATAGTATCGATGGAGCGTGTGTGGTTAACCGACACATCGTTTGAGGGGTAAACATTTTAGGGTACCAAGTAATTTGCATGGTTACTTCACACCTTGTTTTGTGATCCTCGGCATCCCAATCACAAAACCTGAAGGGCACACTCGAGATTGAAACATGCCATTGAACAGTTCAATGAATCTCAAAAGATCTAGGAGTTTCAAATCTAATTAAAACCTAATAATACATTTTGTTTATCTTGGTGGAAATTGGTGAATCGTCATTCACCTACCGTCAAATATTTTATAGCTTGGATTACGGCATCCCTCTTCTAAGTTATAAAATACTTTGTAGGGTCCTAGCCTTAATATTTCTTATTGGGTGTTATATTAAGGACTTTAGATCAACTATCTTGAACATCTCCCAAAAGATGTCTGGTTTAAATATCTATGATCTTCTCAAATCTCTTGAAACAAGCTTTCTTAAATGAAGATGATGTCCCATGGAAATCATACTTCTTTCACCTCCTCCAATTATTCTCCCTAACCCACAAGTTCTTGAAAAGTTTAAGGTCAATCAAGCCCTACTGGAAAGCAAAGGTCGATGTGTGATCATATCTTGGAGAAGTAGTCACATATTGACAAGCCGGGAGAGTTGGGTGTCAAAGTCTTGAGAAAGATGGTGGCTCAATCGTCTTGTAAGTCACATAGTGAGTTCTTTTGGGATTCCTATGAACTAGACTATGAAAATACCCTTAATGATCTTATCTATTTTCTAAGATCAACTTCCTAAAACTTTGTGGACATTGACAATGATGACATTGGATATCTAGTAAAGCTCTCTCTTCCCAGTGGAAAGGGATCGGCCATAGTCAACTATGTTGACCAAATGGTAAAGAGAAAAGCTAAGTCTGTGATAGTCCTATGTACCATTACCAAAGGGTCCATATGTTTAATTGCCAAAGGAAGGGGCATTGGTTGCGAAGCTGCCAAATTTACCTAAGGATGTTAAATTCAATAAGTTTGACTCTACTTCAGGAAAAGTCCACTATCTAACTCTGCTAAGTTTCTATTCTGATATTCTTATTACATGATGTGACTGGGTCACATGTTGATATTTTAAGAATCAAAGAAAAGTGAAGAAACTTAAAGAAATAATATGTTGAATCTGATCGCGTAGATGGATTTCTATCACATAGTTTGAAGATCAGATTCTTGAGCTACTTCTTAGGAGTTATGATATATTGCTTAGGAATAGATAACAACAAAGTTTTCATGTGCTTTTGCACTATAAGGATAGTTTTCCGCAAAGTTTTAAAATAAAAGGAAAATTTCTGATTTTATTTATTTTAAAATATCCTTACAATGGCATTTGTGAAAATTTTTGTTGCTTATAATGATTCCATTAAGAGCAAGAGTGGAAATATGAATTTGATTCTTTCATTTGTGGTAGAGTCTAAATTTACCAAATAAGGAAAGATTCTCATCACCAAGTTTTAGTTGGATAGAAACTTGGAATCATGCAAGTTGTATAGCATGATGAATGAGAACTTTCAAGTATTGGAAAATTAAGACTAATTACTTGTTCACATGGATGTGTGAGTCAAGTAACGGACTAAGGGATCGAGTACACATTCTTGTGCACTGATTAAGTCCACCACAAAAGATCGATAAGATTATTCGTCATAATTTACTATAGCTCAGTAAATACGGTTATACTTACAAGCTTAAGTGTAATTCTGAGACATTGGAAAAAGGCTCCAATGTATGACAAAGCGAATAAGAAGAATCAACTTAGGCAGAAGGATAAAAGTTTCTCAAATCTGAAAAGATGGGAGAGTACTTTAGTATCGTGTTATATAATCATCTTAATGATTTAGAGACCTTATCACAATTCATCCTCTAAGTGCATTCTGATAGTTAAGAAGAGGGGTTATGAATTGTTGAAGTGGTTAAATCAAGAAGATGATTCATACTTCGTTCCAAAAACAATTCTTAGAGTTATACTCTAAGATTGTAACTTGAGTGACATGTCTTAAAGAAGCTTTAAAACACTTATCAAATGTAAGAGTAAAAGTTTTCTACTCTTGTACATTTGAAATTGGTAGGTTGTGATGTTTTGGATAAAACAAAGATCAACTAAGGCCAATTATGTGAAGTGTTTGTCTTGATTAAAATCCACACTATCTCTTGAATATCTGACAAGGAAGTCTTATATGTCAAGAGGAAAGTGGGAGTCTTTAAGGTCTTGAAAGTATTAAGAACCAATCAAGAATAAAACCTGAAGTTCTTCACTAGAACACGACTTGAGGTTTATAACCTATCGTGTTGACATATTCTGTGGCCATTCCAGTTAAAGTTGGCTTTGCATATGAGTTCTTAGAGTTCTCAATTGGTTGCACAACAACTTGGAAGCAATGGCAGGCCCTTGAGCTGCCAGGTGGCAAGAAATTAAGATTGATTTCAGTCCATATGAGTTTGGATTTGTCATTATCCTTGTCTTGTGACTATGGTTTTGATAATTCACATGGATAAGAACACATACACCATTAAATCTAAGGGTGATAAGGTTTCTCTCCGATTCATGAAAATGATGGTGAGGAAACACTTCCACCAAGTAGATTTGAAGTAGATAGCAATTGTGATATTTGCATTCTCAAAGTCGTTAGTGGAGTTGTGTGGTTAACCGGCACACTAACATGGACTTGTGAGAAGTGGCAAAGGTCTAAACAACTGAGACTATGATTACGACATCCCTTTTCATAGTTCTAAAATTGTTTAGACACACCTGTGAGCTATCTAAAAGAGGTGTATGATTTTGATAAAGTTTTATCAAAACAATCTAGTATCAGAAATCTGAACTTTGGTAAGAAAGTCAGCTAATTTCTGAGTACATGTCAAAGCTAGTGGGAGCATAAGTGTTATGCTAATAATCATCATGTTAGTGGGAGCATGATAATTATGATAAAGGTTGCAAGTTAGCAATGTTAATTATAGAAAGCAAAAGTTTCAACTGGGAAAGAGTTGTTTTGCTATAGATAAGGGACAGGAAATTATACTTCATCTCAAATATAAAAGCTTAAATTGAGGTTTTAATCGTATTTAGTCAAGGATATATATATGAATTTCATGTTGGAATGGCTCAACATAAGGAAATTCTGTATATGGGTCCACTATTTGCGTTCTAAAGTTCGATTATGATTACGACATCCCTTTTCATAATCTGAATTATGAGAACTTGGCAAATAGAAATGGAAATGTTATAGCAAAAGACTGGTTTAGTCTTTATGTCAGACATCATGAATCATGTCTCATATGCTTCGGATATAGGATCGATTACATGTGCTATATTCATCCTTTCTAAAATTTTCCAAATGCCTGGGGCATTAAGAAGGGAAAAGGTCTAGAATTGGATATGACTAAAAGGATTAAACAATTGTCGAGGACAATCTAAGGTTTACCAAAGATTGGTTGCTCAAGGACAGTTGGAAGTATAGTGATAATTCTGGAAGGACCATATTGACATAATCTGTAAGGAGGCAACTCTTGTTCAGAAGTGATAGTCAAAATGGAATCTGGAAATGTTTCAAAGTTAGAAATTATTTAATCTGTGTAAGATTAGGAAACTTAATGCAAGAAGGATGTTTCCAAGGAGCTGATCTCCTTTGGAATGCTCTGTAATGACTGTTGTCAAGTCTTTCTGACTTTGTGCATAATCATTACAAGAAGATCGATGCATATAAGTTTAGAATCTAACAGATTTCAGTAAATGGCATGAATTTGGAATTCTTGCATTTGCAGTAAGGATTTGGGACTGTGAAAAGAGGATCATTGGAGTTATGTTCAATTGATCTATTTCACAAAGTAAAGATCATAGACAAACATAGTATGCATACTTGGTGTATGGCATGACTAGTGTTTAGAAAACATAGTGTACATGCTTAGAGCATGGGACAACTATTGTTTTAAATTCAAGAATAAAGTTGATAGCTGAAACAGTATACAATGAATAATGTGTAATCATATGGTGATAAATAAAAGGTGTTTTATTTATGTTCATAAGTTCTGAGACCATATTAGATTCCATTATTATTGTGTTTCATTTTGCATGTTTTGACTTCCAGAATAAACTAGGTCATTGTTCTGGATGACTAAGTTATTCAAACCATCCACAGTCGATCATATGTTGGAAGTAGATATGAATTAAGACTGTCATGGGTTGGCTTGTAGAGGTCTAAGATGTTGGACAAAAGGGCTACAACACTCATGAGTGCTCATAAGTTCTGAGTATTGGATTCAACCCGCGCTCATTGGAATCACTTCATGATTTTATCACGAGTGATCATGAGACGATAATATCTTATATTCTTCAAACCTAGAGATATGAGTTGTTACTATGAGTTGGTTGTACATTGATTGCACGAAAATGCATTCGATAACTCGGTGTTATAAAACGTGTCTTTGTGTATGATTCAACAAGTAGTAGAACAAGCCATATGAGTCAATGTTTATCCATTCCTTTTACCTTCGGGATAAAAGCGATATCTGTGGGCCCCTCGATGATTTGATGATGACAAATGGAAGTGCTCGGCCGGGCCAGGATTGATTTGATTTGTTCAATTAGTCAGTCGTCATAAATCGGAAATCGGGAAACAACAAATGGACAGAGAGAATGATTTATAATCCATGTATCAGTCCATATGATATCTAGAATGGAGGAATATATGATCCCTTATCTAATGGACAAGTCATTGACAGAGGTCAGAGTTCGACAGAAGCTTTTGAGAGCTACGATTGCCGGTCGGTTCTTGAAGTCATTCGCAATAATAGTTTTAGACTTATCCAAGGGGGGAGACTATTGGATTAATGTCTAATTCCATAACTATAATTGGTAAGACTTGACCTGACCCGACATGGTCCATTTGGGTTGCATGGCATCATGCACTTAGATAGACTAAATGAGAGAAATAAGACACTTAAGGTTTGTTAATATATTATAAGTTCTAATATATTAATAAGATTATTTAATTAGAATTGATCAAGAATTAATCTAGGATTAATTAAGTGATCAAAAGAAGACTAATTAAATATATGGGTTGATTGTGCAAATCATCCATAACTTTTATAGTGGGCCAAAGCTCCATGGATAATCAAGTTGGTTTAAACCCATAGAATGCTCCATGGAGGTTACATAACCCATGGGTCATGGAAATGAAAGGTCATGACAATTAGGGTTTACATGGTGTAACCCTAATTGTAACACACTATATAAGCATCATATTATTCACCAAAATCGCCACTAGTGTGGGTAATAGAAGGGCTAGCCGATTTTCATGAAGTGTAGAATTCTCTCAAGTTATTCCAAATGTATTTGGTGTTGTGTGAACCATTTGAGGTGTCACACTTGAGGCACTAGGCACTCAAGCTTCATGAAGACATTCTACATCAAAGAGGTATGTATTCTATCTTGTTATATTCATTATTTTGTATACTAGATTAGGATAATACCTTGGATGTTCATAATTGCATGTATAATAGAGAAAACATAGATCCAAGGTATTTAGGTTTGCATGTACACTTAGGAGTGTTAGAATGCTCAAAACCCAACAGTATACATATTAGAGTAAATTTTGTGAACTAGAAGAACACTTTACTCTTTCATATTGTACACTCTCTCAGAAGCAATAAAAGAGCCAAACAGATTATATTTACTTTTTGTGTTCTTAAATCAATTCATACTTTGATTTCATTCTTACACGCGGTTCATATGACTACATTTGGTATCAGAGCAGGATTCTCTCAGTTAATTTCTGATTTTCTCGTGTTTTCAAAAGTTTTTGAATCTCGTTTTCGATTCAAAAATATTCCACTCTTTTGATATAGAAAATCTTTTTTGATTAACTGTTTTGATTTGATTCTGCATTTCGTTTGATAAATCGAGTGTTCGTTGTTTGTTTTCTAAAAGATTTGTTCATTAGATTCTTCTTTCTAAAGCTTTTCATCATTTTTGTTCGTACATCAATGGCTAACTTCAACATGAACATGATGACTAGTTTCTCTCATCTTCTCGATTCTTCAACCAACATTCTGATGCTGATTCCTAAATATTACGAGCAATGGGCTGATAGGATGGAAGATTATCTCAATAGGATTGATGAAGATATGTGGTGCTGCATTACTGGTGGAAATCGTCCTGCAAATAGGCTAGAACAAGTTGGAACTACTGGTTCTGATCCTGATGTTGGACTACAAACAGATAAACAAAAGGCAAATGACAAGAGATGTTTGAGAGAACTTTGCAGTGCTCTTCCACCGGTTGTTTACAATTACGTACATGGTTGCAAGACAGCAAAGGAGATCTGGGATACTTTGAAAGAGAAGTATCAGGGAAGTGAGAAGACTAGAAAAAGCTATGTGAAGCAATACTTACTCGAGTTAGGAGAATTCAAGCAGGAAAAGAATGAGACTATCGAACTCTATTATGATCGTCTTAATGAGTTGATTTTCAAATGCAGTCAATATGGAGTCAATTGTTCTACTCTTGAGTACAATCTCACGTTCTTGATGGGTCTTCGAAAGGAGTGGAGAAACATCAGGTTAATGATCAAGACACAATAGAGCTTCGATTACTATTCGTTGGGAGATCTCTATAATGTTCTAAAGGCTCATGAAAGTGAGATCAACGAAATAGCTGAAGAAGGCAAAATCAATTAAGGAGGTCCTTTTGCATTGCTTTCGAAGGTTTTAGGAAAAGAGTCTGAAGTCGAATCTATTGATGTTGATGGTTCTGGTGATGAAGGTTTTCTCATGAATTCGGAAGATGAAGTTGTGGCTTATTATTCAAACAACAAAGTTAAAAAGTTCTTTAAGAATCCATTCAATCCAAAGTTCAAAGGAAACAGTGATTTCAAAGGAAACTCATCATCTGGGAATAATGTTAGAGAAGAGTTAAAGGTTAAGAAGAAATAGAGTAAGGTTACTAGCGAGAAGGTGGAGAAGAAATTAAGAGGAGATTTTGGTTTTGATTGTCACAACTGCAATGGTGTGAATCATATGGCGGTTGATTGCATGTTGAGGAAGAGAGAGGAGAAGAGGGATAGAGTGAAGGATGAAGCCTATTATGTCGAAAGGTTGGAGGAAGTGGGAGCAAGAACGAAGGGAATGTTGCTTGTAGCAAAGGGAAGTGGTGATGGGGATGGTATCTATCAAATCTGGTCATCTGGATCAGATGATGAAGAGATGAGAAACCCCACACACGGAGAAATGTATGCAAGGTATGAAGAGGGAAGTTAGAATGAAGAGAAAGTGACTGGAAACAGTTTTGTTTCTACTGGAGTACACAAGTCTCCAATGACTTCGAATGTACATTCTCCTCTTGAATCCTTTAATATTCCTTTTAGTTTGTATGATATTGTTTTGTCTGATTTCGATGATACTATTACATATGTTAATGACTTGCTTATCTCTATTAGTAGTGATGCTGAAAAATCGAAATCTTTACTGCTAGCAACACAAAAACGATTGGAGTCGAAGAGGAATAGAATAGACAATCTTGAGTTGCAACTGAATAAAGTTACCATTGATAGGGATAATGTAAGAACTGATAATTGTATTTTGATGAAACAACGTAACATCTATTATAATTCAGCTAAGAGATTGTATGCTAAACTAACAGATTTACATCATTCCTCTAACATTAGTAAGGAACAACATAGGAAGCTATTGCCATTTTTGGTCTTGGAAAGGGAGAAAATAGATTCTACCTCCTATTATTGTGAGAAAAAGATTTCTGAATTTGACAAAGTCCCAAGTGATTGATATGCATATGGTATTGTTAAAATTGATGAATGTTTGGATGCTAATGATTTGGTTCATATTGTGAATGAGACCTCGACCAAAAACAAACAAATATAGATTTTGGAAAAGACTGAAAATTCAACATCTGACTCTCAACACAATTTTGCTGATTTCAAAGATAATTCTGACAATATCAGTGAAATTGAGGAGGAAGAAGTTGTTGATTGTTCTTAGTTATCTGTCATTAATGTGACTTCGATGGCTAAGGGTAAAGAAATTTGTAATGATTCAATGATAAAGGTTAACACTGACCAACCCTCAACATAGAAAGTTCATGACTATGATTGTGTGATTGTCGAAGATAGTCAAACTGATAGTGATAATGATGAAGAAGACATTCCAATCGAAACAACTATTCCCAGAGTTGTTGTTGATCAAGTTTATGAGGAAACAGAGAAATTTGAAAAAGTGATGAAGGAAAACGGTTCTCATTATCTTGAATCAAACTCAGTTGTTTTTCTAAATTTCAAATGCACCGATGATGTGGTGTTTCCCAATCAGGTGTTTGTTACTATAGGCAATGGAGACAAAGTGAATACTGAGATCAACAAAATTGTTGTTGAAGATAACAAAGGAGTTTCGAAAGAAGGGTTTTTCTCAAACCAAAGCAAGGTTGAAAACACTCTTAACAAGAACTTATCTACTTTTCAAAGGCAAAAACCAAAAAGAACTTGAGAAGTTAAGACAGAAAAAGAAAATGATGACAAACAATCAAGTGAATCAGTTTCTCAAAATCAAAAGACAAAAACACAAATTTTCAATGAAAAAATTCAAAAGGTTTCAAAAGAAGAAGGAATTTCGATGTCAAAAGCTCGATACAAGGTGTATTGGAAAAATAAAAAGTCTTTTAAGAAACCAAAGAATATTGCACAAAAATTGTCTGATCAAAGAACGACTGAAAAAGTTCAAACTTTTCCACAAAATAAGTCTTTTAATCAGAACAACCCCGCTCTAAAACAAAATGATTTCTCAAAAAGTCATTCAAAAGTTCAAAAACCGAATGTTCAAAAACCAAGATATGAGAATTTTGTTCAAAACCAAAAACAAAGGAATTTTGTTCCTAATCATCAAAATGCAAGGTTTTCATAAAACAATTTTCATAGAAATGGTTTTAAACAAAATGAACAAAGACATTTTCATCAATTTCAAAATCAGAGACAATTTTCGAATGGGCAACAAGTTAATAATCAAACAACTGTCAGTTATAACAAACTTTTTCAAAACCGTTTTCAAACCCATGCAAAATCATCATTTCCAAAAAGAGAATTCAAAAAGTTGGATGTCAAAGGCAAAAGAACTGAACCATTTAAACCAAAATCACCTCACTTTCCCAATCTTGATTCGAAGCAACAAGTCAAAACTTCATTTGTAAAAGGGAAAACTGATTCGAAGAATATTAATCATTGACTTGAAGGAAAAGGACTGCCATACCAATCAAGGAAGTTTTCACAAGTGGAAATCAAGTACGCCTACGAAAGCTACTTGAATGAATCATAAACTGGAAGCTCTTCATCAAAGGAATCCAATCCTTCTGTTTGAAAATGGAAAGTTATTTCTAAAGCAAATGTTGAAGTAAAACGAACTGATGAGGAAAAGGGGAAAGTCAACGTCGAACCTAAACCAATGAATAATTTCATTTCGATACCTAAGTCTATAGAAGTTGATTTTATTGATAGTTTGAAATCTAAGGTTTGAAATTGGGTATTAGGTTCATCATTTCATAATGTGTTTCACTTTAATCACCAAGAACCCAAAAAGCCTTGGGGACCTAAATTCTTTAATTGATCGTAGGTGTTAAGTGATGAGAAATACGATGAACACTAGTACACCAATAGTGGTTGCTCTCGTCACATGACAGATCAAAGGAAAATCTGTGAGATTATCAAAGTTTAGAAAATGTTGGAGTTGTGAAATTTGGAAATAATCAGAAATGTAAGGTTAAAGGCTATGGGAAAGTTACAACTTGTTGTGGGCACTAGTAATCAAGTCATCTTCAATGAGGAAGGTAGTGTCATTTCGAACAAAGAAACCAAAGAAGTTTTGCTCAAATCTAAGAGGAAAGGTTATATGTTCACACTCGACATCAAGTCAATCGTTGGTGTATGATGTGTGCAAACTCACTTAGTTTTAAACCTACTTTTAATTATAAAATAACACACAAAGGCAGTGAACCTATCAATTGTGGTATAGTTGAATAAGTAGGGTATCGAACACAGGGAACGGAAAATTAAAACTAAAAACTAATACTATATAAATTAATTAATAAGTAGAGGTTTTCTCTAGTTTTACAAGACTAGAAACTTGCTAACTATTACTAATTAAAAAAAACTAGAAAACAAAGAACTAACTAGATTCAATAATTGGGAAGGAACTTCTGTTTAGTTCAACTCAATTGATCCTATGGTTGATTTCAAGGTAATGGTGCAATGGATTAATTCTTTTGTTGGTTACCGATTCAAGTGATTAGATTCGCATTCACTACACTAATCCTTAGCAAATAAACTAACTTAAACAGTGGCCAGTTGTCTAATTCAATTAGATTTACTAGATTAATTATTCGGGTTAATTTAGACTTGCAATAGTTAACTAATTTAATCTTTTAATTAACTTCTTGTTAATGGTCATCACACAAGCTTGCACATGAATTTACTCAATTTTCTTATTAACTCTAGTTTCATGTTCATTAATCCTAGACATATGGCAAAGTGATCACATAGCATATGAGATTGATAATCAATAGATGTTCATGCTAATCAATTATCTTCCTATTAACAGAAAATTAATTATTATTCATACACAAGGTTCTTTAGCAAGCTAAAATAACAAAAATCACCAACTTAGAATTAATCCTACCAATCAATCAAACCATAGTATCAATTTTGTATCCCCAAACAGAAGTCTAAAGGTTTTAGCTCATAATTAAAGTAAATAACAGCAAACAAACAGAGTCTAATTGTTTAACCATAATGTCAAAACAAAAGATTAAGTGAGATGATGAAATTTTGCCTTAATTCTCCTTTGGGATTGAATTCTAGCTTCTCTCGTCGTCTTCTAGGGTTTTTCTGACCTCTTTATCGTAGCTAAACTCTTCTGAATCGTTCCATAATTCCCCCCCACCCATCGTTCTGAGGAGTTATCTTTATATATACGAATCGACTCGTCGAGTTAGGTGGCGACTCGTCAAGTCCATCTCTCAGTCCCCGTATTGTGATAAGTCTCTGGGATCCCGAGTCTTTATCTTCTCGAATCTTCGCTTGGACTCGCCGAGTAGTCGACCCTACTCGCCGAGTAGGTGCTATTTTTGGTGTTTTTCTTCTTTGTTCCATTCTCGATCTCTCAACCGCTTCTCCTGCTTCCTTCTGCTTCCGAGCTTCATTTTTGGACTAAAAATATAATTCAAACACTTTTAAGTACCTTTTGTCCATAAAATGCAATAATTTAGCTAATAAATGAATAAAAATCTATACTTAATATGAACTAAATATGCACATATCAGTGTATCATCAGTTTGCTTACTTTCGAAGGTGTCATCTGATTTGAGCTGGTTGTGGCAACGAAAACTATCTCATCTGAATTTCAAAAATCTGAACAAATTGGTGGTAAATGATCTTGTTCGAGGCTTACCCCTTTTAAAATTTTATAATGATTCGTTATTTGCAGCATGCGAACAGGGGAAGCAACACCGTCAAGGTCACCAAATTATCATCAATTCGAAGGTCATCGAACCTCTGGAACTTCTTCACATTGACCTTTGTGGACCTTCGACTGTTGAGACTCTTAACAAGAAAAGGTACATTTTGGTCATTGTCGATGATTTTTCATGGTTTACTTAGGTTTTCTTTCTTCATCAGAAGTCTGAAACTGCTCAAGTAATGATCAATTTCATCAATCCCATTAAACTCAATTTGAGAAAGAAATTCAGAATGATCAAAAGTGATAATGGCTCAGAATTCAAGAATCATGTTCTTGATTCATTTTTGGCTGATCTACCAATTGCACATAATTTCCCATCTCTTTACACACCTCAACAAAATGGTGTTGTCAAAAGGAGAAACAGATCTCTTTACGAATCAGCTAGGACTATGCTCACCTATGTGAATTTACCATAATATCTCTGGGCAGAAGCAGTTTCGAGAACATGTTTAACTCAAAACCGATCATTTATTCATTGTCGCTCTAATATCACACCATATGCAATAATTAACAATCGAAAACATAATGTGAAATTTTTCCATGTTTTTGGTTGTAGTTTCTTTATCATGAATCTCAAAGATAACCTTTCGAAATTTCAGTCCAAAGCTAATGAGGGGATATTCTTGGGATATTCAATAAATTCAATCGCATATCGGGTGTTGAACAAACGAAAAAGGAAGATTGAAGAGACTTTAATCTAACTTTTGATGATTACTATGTTAAGCGTGTTGAAAAGACTTTTGAACAAAAGTTAATCCTCACAGAAACAAATGATGAGTCATAACTTGTTATTTCTTTCGATTTTGATTATGACTTAATTTTGGTGTTCTTAACAGGGTAATAGATGCAGAAGTTCATTTTGATGATAATCAGATTCCTGAAGTATCGAAACATACTAATGATTCGACAATCACTTAGAAAGATGATGTTTCACATTCTACAACAAACTCTCCAATTCATGTCAAAAGTCAACAGATGTTGCAAGGTGATCAAGTGGAGGGGAGCACTTGAATTCGCATGATGATGTCGAGGGGGAGCATGGATGTTCGACTATTGATGTTGAGGGGGAGCATCACAATATAAATCCAGTAGTTAAGGGGGAGCAAAATGAATTTATACCTATTGATTCAACTGAACAAACTGATGTTTTTCATGATGTGAATGATAGTGTGTCTAATGAAGGTGAAGGTTTTGAAATCGATGAAATGTTCGAAGTTGCACCTCTGGATTTTGATCCTGCATTTCCACCAATGGAACGATGGACTCGAAATCATCCTAAAGAACAAGTTCTTGGTGATCCTAAAGCTGGCATTTTGACAAGAGCTAAGCTTCGTGCTAAAAATGAGGTACTAAATGTACATCAAGAATTTTGCATGTTTAATGTTTTTATCTAAAGAACATAACCGAAATCAGTCAAGGCTGCTTTGGAAGATTCTGATTGGATTGTTTCCATGCAATATGAACTTGCTGAATTCGAAAGAAACAAGGTTTGGAGACTAGCTCCAAAACCTAATGGTGTATCAATTACAAGCTTAAAATGAATTTTTTAAAATAAAACTAATAAAGAAGGAAATTTGGTTCGAAACAAAGCATGGTTGGTTGTTAAGGGATATTCCCAGCAAAAAGGTATTAACTATGATGAAACCTTTTCCCCTATCACGAGACTCGAGGCTATTCGAATATTTTTTGCTTATACAACACACAAAGACTTTGATGTTTATCAAATCAATGTCAAGTGCGCTTTTCTGAATGAAGTCTTAAAAGAAACTGTTTATGTTGAACAACCACCAGATTTTGTAAATGATAAATATCCTGATCATTGCTATATTCTCGATAAAGTTGTTTATGGATTAAAACAAGCACCTCGAGCCTGGTATGCAACACTTACCAATTTCTTAAAACTCTCGAAATTAAACAAGGATCTGTTGATCCCACTCTATTTCGAAAGAAATGTGGGGATCACTTGATGCTTGTTCAAATTTATGTAGATGATATTATTTTTGGTTCGGATGACCCTTCATTGTCTAGTGAATATGAGCATATGATGAAAAAGGGTCTTTATATGTTTTATAATTCTAGTTTAAAAACATATGATATCATGGTTATTACATGCATATAATAAACCATGGTATCAATTTTCAAAAGAAAATTACTTTTAAAGGTTCTATATAAAAACTTAGTTTTTATATAATTAGACGCAATTCAATTTTAATAACCGGTATTAAGTTTGAATGCATTGAACCTTTTATATCTTTAATAAAACTTAATTTTACTACTTATATATTTGTAGTTTGTATAAGTCACAAAAATCACCATTTTAAAACTTATAATGGAGTATTTCAAAAATTGACGTTATTAACGATTTTATAAAGTCGGGTTTATTTTGAAATTAGTAACTTGTTACATCTTATGTCTAATTTTGAAAACCCAAACTCCAAGTGATGTTTATTTTGTCCAAAATTATTTTAGCATGTGAAAAACTAATTTATCAAGTACACCAAATAATGCATAAAATAAACAACACAAACATGCATAAAAGATATGTGCATAAACATAACCAACTTATGACATTTTTGTGAGCCAACACAAAAATGCCAAGTCCATTCCTAAAGGGATATTTAAGGGGACCAAAATCTTCTTGTAATGTTGTTGAAGAAGCTCCCACTTGAGTAAACACCATTACTTGCAAAAGATTGGAAAAACTTCTTTAAGACTAAAATTCAGCAACTGTCGATGAAAGCCAACAGCCCTTTGTGAACAGCATTAGTGACACTTTTCAAAAAATGCCACTGAAAATCCTACACACCTTTTAGACTTGAAAATTGCTCTTTTTTCTTCAAAATATGGTTCCAACTTGATTTCTTGTTACATTTTTTGTACAAATAAATTAATTTTAAAAACTAGTCTATTACTTTACAAAAATAACCAAGAAAAACTAATCTATTTAATTATTACATACCATATGAATAAATAAATTATTACAACCATTTTATAACAAAATAACCAACACAGCAACATAACACATTGGTCCTTGGCTAGTATATGCACATGATATACATCAATATATACATCAAACAACCTTTGTTTTTCTAAGACAACTTTAAATGACAAAAGATGCATGAAGTTTTTGTCACATAACAAAAAAGTTGTCATAGAAAATATGTATGAACTTGTTTTTATACAAAAACAAGTTATCCATATTCACCAAAAACTAAGATTTCCAAAAATCAAAAAATCTAACCAAACTTTCATGATGGCTCTAATACCAATTGTTGGGTTTTTAGTACAAAAATAGTTTCATAAACTGAAAAATATGGCAACGGAAGACTTTAATTTTTGAAATAACATAAACATTTTATACCCACCAAGGATCTTCTTGCAAGTTATAGAAAGATTTAAACACTACCCAAAGAAAGGATGAAGAAATAACAACCTTTATAGTTCTCTGGGTCCTCTTGGGATGCTTGGAAGTTGATGAAGAATGTGGAACCTTTAAGACAAGAACAATGACTCAACTTGATGTTGAATGCTAGTTCTTTGTTTAAAACTCTTAAGCTTTGAACCAAACCCACGTATGGTTCAAAGAGAGCAAAATACAAGCATCAAATCTTCAAGTGTTCAAAGCAAGAGAAGAGAGGAGGGGAGGGAAGATACTCTCGGCTATGACATGAAAAAGAACACCCCAAGAGTGCAAGACTTTAACTATTTAAAGAATGCACATGATCCAAAGGTATTTAACCATTAAGACCTTTTAGACAACCGTGTACCCCCTTATCATAAGTGTGTCCATTCATGTATGCTTGTCTCCCATGCCTCTTATTACTTTAAGTCAAAACATCATTCCATGTCCCATAAAGTACAATCTTCGAAATTTGTACACAAAAAGAGAAGAAGATTGTATATTTTATAAAACCTAAGTTTATAAAATATAAACCTTAACATTTAGGTAAAAGACAAAAGCCTTATAGTCCAAAATGTTGTACATGACTTATTAATTCATACCATACGAATTATGTAATATTACTTGCTAATGAAAACTATTATTTCCTAGAAATAAATAATTTCCAATTTAATTATAAGAGTTTTTATGAATATTAATTAAAATCAATTTCTAATAAATAATCAATTGTATCAAGTTGTTGTTAGTGTGACACATTAGTATCATATGTTATTTAGTAATATCACTTTAATATGACTCTTAAGCATACTAGACATTTCATGCCCACAATGAATTATTTGTTGGGGATTTATAAGCGAGGTGTGTGGTAGTCCATTTGTTTCTAGATAAAGAATCGGAGCTATAAATAGACCGTCATAATTATTGCTTGTGCATCTACAAGTGATTATTGATGTTAGAGGCAGTTATGAATGAGAGGTTTCCGAGATCTCCATCAGAGATTCAGAATATCTTTGAGTTTTATTGGTCTTCATCTAGAAGATCATGTTGCGTTGTGTTATACATTCTGAGAATCATGGATGGTATGTATCTAGTTGATTTGGTTTGAGTATTGGTTTGTTGCAAGGTCAGTTGGTGGTAGTTCGAACCCTAAGTGGGGGAGAACTTGGTATTTTACTTGGAGGATCATCTATCGGTTAGAGTACATGGTTTCATAAGGATGAGTCATAGAGATCTACAATTTGGGTATGCGAGACTTTGGCTCAAGATTTGGTCAAGTCGGGGATACAAAGCAAGTTGCTATCATATATATGTGCTCAGGAATGCATGAGATGTCTTCACGGTAGGAAGTTGTTAGTCAAGGAGCTCATTGTAGCCAGTGGTTCCTTTCGGGATGTCGATGAATAGATCAAGAGGCATTTGGTATGCTCGGGTTGAGTATCACTTATTGAGGGATTTGTCAGCTCGTTGTATAGGTGGCTATCTATAGTCTAGGTTGGATAATTATTGATCGGTAAATCGAATTTGGAGTTTTGTGTGTTTAGTTCTGTATGGTTTTTGGTTTAGTAGTGTATAGGATCATTAGATCCATTTTCAATGCATTCTTAATCGTTGGTCATTTCGTTCATTGTCATTGGTTGAGGTTCTTCGATGGTTTCGAGTTCTATCAGTTGAAGCTCAATGGATGCATCAACCTATCATCAAATTATGTACGTTGTATATTTGCTTTCTGGGTATGGATACCCTTAATTGTTGGTTATGGAAGTAGTGTTCATAGCTAGCTCGGGCTCAACAGTTATGCTTGGTTATTGGGAGTTCGGATGCCTGGGAGATGTCATTAGTTTTTCAGGTGTATCTCTAGAGAAGCGTAGAATCCAATATTGAGGCTTGTTAGGGTTGGTATTTGGATTGATCCGACCCAGGTTTTAATAACAATTATGGATAATTTTGAAAGTTTTATCAAGCTAGTTACATATTAGCGGGATCTGTTCAGTTTCAATCGAGGTGTGTGGGATCTTGTATCGGTCGTTCATGAGGATGTTTCTGCTAAAGATTAAGGTTCGTCATTTCATTAGATATGCTGGTACCTCACCTTTTGGGTAAGGTTGTAAGGAAAAAGGAATGCACTAGATCCAAGTTCGGTTATGTGTCTCCCCTTGGGGTGTACATTATGGTAGTGCCTCGATTATGGTCACAAGGTAGTGTATGTGGACTGAGTGTGATGGCTTGAGAGCACTTGATTCAGATTATTGGCATGGTTCTTATTTGGTGTATAGCCTTTGAATTGAAACGAGAGTAAGACTGCCTATCTCATTCTCTGGTTGTGTGCGGCCATGTTTTCGCCTGCTTTTGCATTGGTAACAACATGTACTGTGAAAGGAATTGTGTGTGATAAAAGTATGGCCAGTGTTGTGTTTGGTTAGCGTTGAGGGGGATGTTGATTAGGTTCTTGCAAGTCGGTGAATTGGCGGTTGAGTATCTATAGTCCCCTGTGGTGCTAGTTGTGAGTCTTCAAGACCGTGATGGAATAGCGGCGAGATCGGCATAGTACTGTGAGCTTATTGTTCTAATGGTTAGAGGGTGCCATGATGTATCGTTGACCAATGGTTGTATGATACATATTGTTAGAACCCGATAGTCATTTGATTGAGACTCTTAGGTCTTGGATCTTTAGTCTTGTTGGCATGTTTGGGTGTTAGTTCATTGTTAGGAGTCGGGAGACTTAGTGACCATACAGTTTAGATAGTTTAAATAGTAAAAGGTTGTTGGGAGTATCAATTGTGCTTCAGAAATCTCTTGCTGAATGTTTGCATTATGAACCCCGTTTTCTTTCGGGCTATTCAATAGGAGTTTGGTTACCAATGTTGAATATCGGTTTCTGAAATCTCGAGTCATGAAGTTCGTTGTTATAGTCCCGAGTGATTTTTCAGGTGGATATACACCTGAGCTAATGAGGGATTTGGATGAAACGCGAGATTATTGGATTCACCATCATTATGCTCATGGGATCAATAGGTTAAAGATGACTTGTCAGGAAGTCAAGTATATATGTTAGGTTTTTGGGAACAACTTTTGGTTTTAGATTGGTTGAAATTCACAATCTGTATGTTTGGAGTATTTCTTTCTGCATGATTTGGTGGTATTTGTAGGGTTCAAAGTAATCCATGGATTATGGCAATGGACCCCCTTGATGAAGTGTAGGTTAAAAGCCCAAGACTTGTCTTATTCCCTATAAATAGTCATGTATTATTCATAATTAGGGTTAAGAGTGAGGCAAAATGTAGCCGCCAAACATTATGAGGTTTCTTATGTAGAGTTAGATTCTTTAGTCTATTCTGAAAGTGTAATTTATTCCTCATGTTCATGAATAAATTGATTGATCATTCGACATATCTTCTTAATTGTGTTTGTTCTTATTTTCCGCATCTTATTCATCAAATCGTTCTTAGGGTTTTGATCCAATAAGTAGTATCAGAGCGGATCTTTGAAGATCTATTGATTTTTGAAGTATCGGTTCTTGATTTGATGATTTTCTGCACAAGTTATTGAAGATTTTTTGGAGTTTTGGCGGTTTGGAATCAAGGTTCTTGTTCAACCTACTGTTCATGAAGACTTATGGTGTATTTCACTATTCATCTGGGTATTTATTTTAATCCATCTCGTATTTTTTATTCATTCTCACAGTTGGATCTGGTCAATTGTTTTGTCCAAAATCAATTGTTTGCTTCGTGGATCAATTTCATTTAATTTAGCCCAAAGAATCCGTTCTTTATTGTTCATCCGTTTTTTTTCTAGCCCAAATTCATTTATTTTTGTTCGTCTGATCTTAACTCATCACTCGTGGCGACCGATTCACGATTATTGTCTTTTTGTAGTATAACGCCCGGTTCATGGTATGTATTTTAAATCAGATTTATTCATTTTTGTACATGAACTCGACGAGTTGGAGGCCCCCAAACTCGTTGAGTAGGAATGTAATTTAGACGCGGAACTTAAATTCTACTAGACGAGTTGAGGGACTCAACTCGACGAGTAGGGCTGCCAGAATGAAACCTTAATTTTCAGGTTTTAGCACCCTATTTAAAAACCTTAACCTCCAAAGGTTGGCCTCATTTATAGCCTCCATCATCCCAAACCCTAGCCACGAAACCCTAGTTCACTATTGAGTGTTTTGAGTCATTTTTGTGCATTCTTTGTGAATTTGAAGAAGGTAATCCTTGAAGAAGGAGCAAGGACGTGAAGGAGAAGAGTAGATCCAGAAGTTGAGCTCCATTTTTGGTTCATTTGAGGTATAAAGCTCCTATCTTGTCTATTCAATGTTTAGATCTAGTTTTAGAGTGATTTCTCCATGTTTTAGTCCAACAATGTTAGTCTTTGGGACTTGGACGTCCAATGTGGGAGAACCCTTCAGATCTAGGGTCTTTAGGGGACTTGATGGCGTAAAGGTGCAACCTTTATGGCCATGAAGGTCCCATGCAACTTATGGACCATTCTTTTGGCCTTTTGAGCAAAGTAGTCCATGCATGCAAGAAAAGATAGGAACTTTACGTGATATATCAGCCCTAGGGGACCAGATCTATGGTTTGGAAGCATTGAACTCGATTGGAAGTGACTGAATGGATTTAGACTAAGAGAACTCGATGAGTTGTTCATCCAACTCGGCGAGTTGGATCGTGGTCCCCCAACCTTTTCTGTTTACTAAGAAAACTTGGCGAGTCTAGGAGATGACTTAACGAGTTGGCCATGGTTTTGGGTTTTGAAGA